>NC_142088.1:84065172-84368825 GCF_054644295.1 Miniopterus natalensis
GAAGGTTAGGGTTACTTTTGGACCTAGGGTTAGGGTTATGTTGAATGCTAGGGTTACAGATATGGTTAGGGTTACGATTGGACCTAGGGTTAGGGTTATGTTGAGGGCTAGGGTTAGAGTTCCGGTTAGGGTTACACTTGAACCTAGGGTTAGCGTAACGTTGAGGGCTAGGCTTAGAGAGAAGGTTAGGGTTACAATTGGACCTAGGGTTAGGGTTATGTTGAGGGCTAGGGTTAGAGATCCGGTTAGGGTTACGATTGGACCTAGGGTTAGGGTTATGTTGAGGTCTAGGGTTAGAGATATGGTTAGGGTTATGATTGGACCTAGGGTTAGGGTTATGTATAGGGCTAGGGTTAGAGATCAGGTTAGGGTTACGATTGGACCTAGGGTTAGGGTTATGTTGAGGGCTAGGGTTAGAGATCCGGTTAGGGTTACTATTGGAATGAGGGTTAGGGTTATGTTGAGGGCTAGGGTTAGAGATCCGGTTAGTATTACGATTGGACCTAGGGTTAGGGTTATGTTGAGGGCTAGGGTTACAGATCCGGTTAGGGTTACGATTTGACCTAGGGTTAGGGTTATGTTTAGGGCTAGGGTTAGAGATCCGGTTAGGGTTACTATTGGACGTAGGGTTAGGGTTATGTTGAGGGCTAGGGTTAGAGATCCGGTTAGGGTTACGGTTGGACCTAGGGTTAGGGTTATGTTGAGGGTTAGGGTTAGAGATCAGGTTAGGGTTAAGAGTGGACCTAGGGTTATAGTGATGTTGAGGGCTAGGGTATTCCAGCAGTGAAAACACACATTTCTATAAAGACTTTGAAGCAGCAAGCTAAAGCCTTGTGGCTGAGTGTTCTTTCATAGAGAAACATGCATTTCATCCTTCTGGAGTGAATTTTCATGCTGGAGTTCATATGCATTTTATACTGTGCAGAATGTAGCTACCTGCTGGGGGTTGTGTCATAGAAGCACCTTTTCTGCAGGAGCTTATTGGAACATTCATTGTTTGGCTAAGTTATTTAGGGTTGGTTTTGGAAGGTCTTTCAACCTTGGCCAAATCCCGCTTCGTAAGCAAGTTTATAATAGCACTGTTTCCAAGTGTCCACAAAGAGCTGCTGCTTGAAACTGTCCACATGCACATCTCGTATACTGGTGTGCTCGTTTCACTACCTGGATTTTGGTTTCCTCTTCTTTCTTTGAAATGACAAGTCTTCATTCAGCATGCTACACACAGCTTGTAGCAGTTTCAGTTTGAAGCATGTTGGTGCTCTCAAAACGCTGTGTATCCTGTGTAGAGTGTGTCACTCTACAGCACTGAATACACAACTTAGAGCTCCTTTCAACACAGATACGCAAACACGTCTTTTTGGGAAAGTCCTAACTCAGGTAAATTGGAAATGTAAGGGTTTCATCGAAAACATGAAGACAATCATGCTTTTGAACTCTGCAACCGAAAGAAATGGCTTTTTGTACATGCCATTCTGAATTTCACTGCAAAATGCCCTTCTTTTCTGGTTTGTTGAAAGTTCAAAACACTTTAGGAAATAGAACGTGTTTGAAGAAGACTGATGCAGTGTACGTTTTCCTGGATTTCAAGTGATTCGGGATACATACTCCTTGTTTTTCCACATTGTCTAAGAAACAACATGAGGCTTGCAAGAGATTGAAAAAATGCATCCAAAAACTTATGCCTGCAGTGAAAACACACGTTTCTACAAAGACTTGGGAGGAGCAAGCAAAAGAATAGTGGCTGAGAGTTCTTTCAGAGAGAAACACACGTATTTCATCCTTCTGTAGAGACGGTGAGGGTTACGATTGGAGCTAGGGTAGGGTTATGTTGAGGGCTAGGGTTAGAGAGACGGTTAGGGTTACGATTGGACCTAGGGTTAGGGTTATGTTGAGGGCTAGGGTTAGAGAGAAGGTTAGGGTTACTTTTGGACCTAGGGTTAGGGTTATGTTGAGGGCTAGGGTTAGAGATATGGTTAGGGTTACGATTGGACCTAGGGTTAGGGTTATGTTGAGGGCTAGGGTTAGAGAGAAGGTTAGGGTTACCTTTGGACCTAGGGTTACGGTTATGTTGAGGGCTAGGGTTAGAGATATGGTTAGGGTTACGATTGGACCTAGGGTTAGGGTTATGTTGAGGGCTAGGCTTAGAGTTCCGGTTAGGGTTACACTTGAACCTAGGGTTAGCGTAACGTTGAGGGCTAGGCTTAGAGAGAAGGTTAGGGTTACAATTGGACCTAGGGTTAGGGTTATGTTGATGGCTAGGGTTAAAGATCCGGTTAGGGTTACGATTGGACCTAGGGTTAGGCTTATGTTGAGGGCTAGGATTAGAGATCATGTTAGTATTACGATTGGACATAGGGTTAGGGTTATGTTGAGGGCTAGGGTTAGAGATATGGTTAGGGTTACGATTGGACCTAGGGTTAGGGTTATGTTGAGGGCTAGGGTTAGAGAGAAGGTTAGGGTTACTTTTGGACCTAGGGTTAAGGTTATGTTGAGGGTATGGTTAGAGATATGGTTAGGGTTACGATTGGACCTAGGGTTAGGGTTATGTTGAGGGCTAGGGTTAGAGAGAAGGTTAGGGTTACTTTTGGACCTAGGGTTAGGGTTATGTTGAGGGCTAGGGTTATAGATATGGTTAGGGTTACGATTGGCCCTAGGGTTAGGGTTATGTTGAGGGCTAGGGTTAGAGATCCGGTTAGGGTTACGATTGGACCTAGGGTAGGGTTATGTTGATGGCTAGGGTTAGACATCCGGTTAGGGTTACGATTGGACCTAGGGTTAGGTTATGTTGAGGCCCAGGGTTTGAGATCTGGTTAGGGTTAGATTGGACCTAGGCTTAGGGTTATGTTGAGGGATAGGGTTAGAGATCAGGTTAGTATTACGATTGGACCTAAGGTTAAGGTTATGTTGAGGGCTAGGGATACAGATCCGGTTAGGGTTACGATTGGACCTAGGGTTAGGGTTATGTTGAGGGCTAGGGTTAGTGATCAGGTTAGTATTACGATTGGACCTAAGGTTAAGGTTATGTTGAGGGCTAGGGTTCAGATCTGGTTAGGGTTACGATTGGACCTAGGGTTAGGTTTATGTTGAGGGCTAGGGTTAGAGAGACGGTTAGGGTTACGATTGGACCTAGGGTTAGGGTTATGTTGAGGGCTAGGGTTAGAGATATGGTTAGGGTTATGATTGGACCTAGGGTTAGGGTTATGTATAGGGCTAGGGTTAGAGATCAGGTTAGGGTTACGATTGGACCTAGGGTTAGGGTTATGTTGAAGGCTAGGGTTAGAGAGAAGGTTAGGGTTTCAATTGGACCTAGGGTTAGGGTTATGTTGAGGGCTAGGGTTCCAGATCCGGTTAGGGTTACGATTGGACCTAGGGTTAGGGTTATGTATAGGGCTAGGGTTAGAGATCAGGTTAGGGTTACTATTGGACGTAGGGTTAGGGTTATGTTGAGGGCTAGGGTTAGAGATCCGGTTAGTATTACGATTGGACCTAGGGTTAGGGTTATGTTGAGGGCTAGGGTTACAGATCCGGTTAGGGTTACGATTTGACCTAGGGTTAGGATTATGTTTAGGGCTAGGGTTAGAGATCCGGTTAGGGTTCCTATTGGACCTAGGGTTAGGGTTATGTTGAGGGCTAGGGTTAGAGATCCGGTTAGGGTTACGGTTGGACCTAGGGTTAGGGTTATGTTTAGGGCTAGGGTTAGAGATCAGGTTAGGGTTATGATTGGACCTAGGGTTATAGTGATGTTGAGGGCTAGGGTATTCCAGCAGTGAAAACACACAGTTCTATAAAGACTTTGAAGCAGCAATTTAAAGCCTTGTGGCTGAGTGTTCTTTCAGAGAGAAACATGCATTTCATCCTTCTGGAGTGAATTTTCATGCTGGAGTTCATATGCATTTTATACTGTGCAGAATGTAGCTACCTGCTGGGGGTTGTGTCATAGAAGCACCTTTTCTGCAGGAGCTTATTGGAACATTCATTGTTTGGCTAAGTTATTTAGGGTTGGTTTTGGAAGGTCTTTCAACCTTGGCCAAATCCCGCTTCGTACGCAAGTTTTTAATACCGCTGTTTCCAAGTGTCCACAAAGAGCTGCTGCTTGAAACTGTCCACATGCACATCTCGTATACTGGTGTGCTCGTTTCACTACCTGGATTTTGGTTTCCTCTTCTTTCTTTGAAATGACAAGTCTTCATTCAGCATTCTACACACACCTTGTACCAGCTTCAGTTTGAAGCATGTTGGTGCTCTCAAAACGCTGTGTAACCTATGTAGAGTGTGTTACTATCCAGCACTGAATACACAACTTAGAGCTCCTTTCACCACAGACACGCAAACACATCTTTTTGTAAAAGTCCTACTTCTTTACTCTTGGAAATGTAAGGGTTTCATCGAGAACTTGAAGTCAATCATGCTTTTGCACTCTGCAACCAATAGGAATGAACTCTTGTACATACCCGTCTGAATTTCAGTGCAAAATGCCCTTCTTTTCTGGTTTGTTGAAAGTTCACAACACATTAGGAGATAGAGCGTGTTTGAAGAAGACTGATGCAGTGTGCGTTTTCCTTTATTACTAGTGATTTGGGAAACATAATCCGTGATTTTCCACATTGTCTAAGAAACAACATGAGGCTTGCAAGAGATTGAAACAATGCATCCTAAAACTTATTCCAGCAGTGAAAACACACGGTTCTACAAAGACTTGGAAGGAGCAAGCAAAAGAATAGTGGCTGAGTGTCCTTTCAGAGAGAAACATATGCATTTCATCCTTCTGGAGTGAGTTTTCTTGCTGGAATTCATATGCATTTTGTACTGTGCAGAATGTAGCTACCTGCTCGGGGGTTGTGTCATAGATGCACCTTTCCTGCAGGAGCTTATTGGAACTTTCATTGTTTGGCTAAGTTATTTAGGGTTGGTTTTGGAAGGTCTTTCAACTTTGGCCAAATCCGCTTTGTACGAAAGTTTTTCACAGCCCTGTTTCCAAGTGTCCACAAAGAGCTGCTGCTTGAAAGTGTCCACATGCACATCTCCCATACTGGTGTGCTCGTTTCACTACCTGGATTTTGGTTTCCTCTTCTTTCTTTGAAATGACAAGTCTTCATTCAGCATGCTACACACAGCTTGTAGCAGTTTCAGTTTGAAGCATGTTGGTGGTCTCAAAACGCTGTGTATCCTGTGTAGAGTGTGTCACACTACAGCACTGAATACACAACTTAGAGCTCCTTTCAACACAGACACGCAAACACGTCTTTTTGGGAAAGTCCTAACTCAGGTAAATTGGAAATGTAAGGGTTTCATCGAAAACATGAAGACAATCATGCTTTTGAACTCTGCAACCGAAAGAAATGGCTTTTTGTACATGCCATTCTGAATTTCACTGCAAAATGCCCTTCTTTTCTGGTTTGTTGAAAGTTCAAAACACTTTAGGAAATAGAACGTGTTTGAAGAAGACTGATGCAGTGTGCGTTTTCCTGGATTTCAAGTGATTCGGGATACATACTCCTTGTTTTTCCACATTGTCTAAGAAACAACATGAGGCTTGCAAGAGATTGAAAAAATGCATCCTAAAACTTATGCCTGCAGTGAAAACACACGTTTCTACAAAGACTTGGGAGGAGCAAGCAAAAGAATAGTGGCTGAGAGTTCTTTCAGAGAGAAACACACGTATTTCATCCTTCTGTAGAGACGGTTAGGGTTACGATTGGAGCTAGGGTAGGGTTATGTTGAGGGCTAGGGTTAGAGAGACGGTTAGGGTTACGATTGGACCTAGGGTTAGGGTTATGTTGAGGGCTAGGGTTAGAGAGAAGGTTAGGGTTACTTTTAGACCTAGGGTTAGGGTTATGTTGAGGGCTAGGGTTAGAGATTTGGTTAGGTTTACGATTGGACCTAGGGTTAGGGTTATGTTGAGGGCTAGGGTTAGAGAGAAGGTTAGGGTTACTTTTGGACCTAGGGTTAGGGTTATGTTGAGGGCTAGGGTTAGAGATATGGTTAGGGTTACGATTGGACCTAGGGTTAGGGTTATGTTGAGGGCTAGGGTTAGAGATCCGGTTAGGGTTACGATTGGACCTAGGGTTAGGGTTATGTTGATGGCTAGGGTTAGACATCCGGTTAGGGTTACGATTGGACCTAGGGTTAGGGTTATGTTGAGGCCCAGGGTTTGAGATCTGGTTAGGGTTAGATTGGACCTAGGCTTAGGGTTATGTTGAGGGCTAGGGTTAGAGATCAGGTTAGTATTACGATTGGACCTAGGGTTAGGGTTATGTTTAGGGCTAGGGATACAGATCCGGTTAGGGTTACGATTGGACCTAGGGTTAGGGTTATGTTGAGGGCTAGGGTTAGTGATCAGGTTAGTATTACGATTGGACCTAAGGTTAAGGTTATGTTGAGGGCTACGGTTCAGATCTGGTTAGGGTTACGATTGGACCTAGGGTTAGGTTTATGTTGAGGGCTAGGGTTAGAGAGACGGTTAGGGTTACGATTGGACCTAGGGTTAGGGTTATGTTGAGGGCGAGGGTTAGAGATATGGTTAGGGTTATGATTGGACCTAGGGTTAGGGTTATGTATAGGGCTAGGGTTAGAGATCAGGTTAGGGTTACGATTGGACCTAGGGTTAGGGTTATGTTGAAGGCTAGGGTTAGAGAGAAGGTTAGGGTTTCAATTGGACCTAGGGTTAGGGTTATGTTGAGGGCTAGGGTTCCAGATCCGGTTAGGGTTACGATTGGACCTAGGGTTAGGGTTATGTATAGGGCTAGGGTTAGAGATCAGGTTAGGGTTACTATTGGGCGTAGGGTTAGGGTTATGTTGAGGGCTAGGGTTAGAGATCCGGTTAGTATTACGATTGGACCTAGGGTTAGGGTTATGTTGAGGGCTAGGGTTACAGATCCGGTTAGGGTTACGATTTGACCTAGGGTTAGGGTTATGTTTAGGGCTAGGGTTAGAGATCCGGTTAGGGTTCCTATTGGACCTAGGGTTAGGGTTATGTTGAGGGCTAGGGTTAGAGATCCGGTTAGGGTTACGGTTGGACCTAGGGTTAGGGTTATGTTGAGGGCTAGGCTTAGAGATCAGGTTAGGGTTATGATTGGACCTAGGGTTATAGTGATGTTGATGGCTAGGGTATTCCAGCAGTGAAAACACACAGTTCTATAAAGACTTTGAAGCAGGAAGCTAAAGCCTTGTGGCTGAGTGTTCTTTCAGAGAGAAACATGCATTTCATCCTTCTGGAGTGAATTTTCATGCTGGAGTTCATATGCATTTTATACTGTGCAGAATGTAGCTACCTGCTGGGGGTTGTGTCATAGAAGCACCTTTTCTGCAGGAGCTTATTGGAACATTCATTGTTTGGCTAAGTTATTTAGGGTTGGTTTTGGAAGGTCTTTCAACCTTGGCCAAATCCCGCTTCGTACGCAAGTTTTTAATACCGCTGTTTCCAAGTGTCCACAAAGAGCTGCTGCTTGAAACTGTCCACATGCACATCTCGTATACTGGTGTGCTCGTTTCACTACCTGGATTTTGGTTTCCTCTTCTTTCTTTGAAATGACAAGTCTTCATTCAGCATTCTACACACACCTTGTACCAGCTTCAGTTTGAAGAATGTTGGTGCTCTCAAAACGCTGTGTAACCTATGTAGAGTGTGTTACTATCCAGCACTGAATACACAACTTAGAGCTCCTTTCACCACAGACACGCAAACACATCTTTTTGTAAAAGTCCTACTTCTTTACTCTTGGAAATGTAAGGGTTTCATCGAGAACTTGAAGTCAATCATGCTTTTGCACTCTGCAACCAATAGGAATGAACTCTTGTACATACCCGTCTGAATTTCAGTGCAAAATGCCCTTCTTTTCTGGTTTGTTGAAAGTTCACAACACATTAGGAGATAGAGCGTGTTTGAAGAAGACTGATGCAGTGTGCGTTTTCCTTTATTACTAGTGATTTGGGAAACATAATCCGTGATTTTCCACATTGTCTAAGAAACAACATGAGGCTTGCAAGAGATTGAAACAATGCATCCTAAAACTTATTCCAGCAGTGAAAACACACGGTTCTACAAAGACTTGGAAGGAGCAAGCAAAAGAATAGTGGCTGAGTGTCCTTTCAGAGAGAAACATATGCATTTCATCCTTCTGGAGTGAGTTTTCTTGCTGGAATTCATATGCATTTTGTACTGTGCAGAATGTAGCTACCTGCTCGGGGGTTGTGTCATAGATGCACCTTTCCTGCAGGAGCTTATTGGAACTTTCATTGTTTGGCTAAGTTATTTAGGGTTGGTTTTGGAAGGTCTTTCAACTTTGGCCAAATCCGCTTTGTACGAAAGTTTTTCACAGCCCTGTTTCCAAGTGTCCACAAAGAGCTGCTGCTTGAAAGTGTCCACATGCACATCTCCCATACTGGTGTGCTCGTTTCACTACCTGGATTTTGGTTTCCTCTTCTTTCTTTGAAATGACAAGTCTTCATTCAGCATGCTACACACAGCTTGTAGCAGTTTCAGTTTGAAGCATGTTGGTGGTCTCAAAACGCTGTGTATCCTGTGTAGAGTGTGTCACACTACAGCACTGAATACACAACTTAGAGCTCCTTTCAACACAGACACGCAAACACGTCTTTTTGGGAAAGTCCTAACTCAGGTAAATTGGAAATGTAAGGGTTTCATCGAAAACATGAAGACAATCATGCTTTTGAACTCTGCAACCGAAAGAAATGGCTTTTTGTACATGCCATTCTGAATTTCACTGCAAAATGCCCTTCTTTTCTGGTTTGTTGAAAGTTCAAAACACTTTAGGAAATAGAACGTGTTTGAAGAAGACTGATGCAGTGTGCGTTTTCCTGGATTTCAAGTGATTCGGGATACATACTCCTTGTTTTTCCACATTGTCTAAGAAACAACATGAGGCTTGCAAGAGATTGAAAAAATGCATCCTAAAACTTATGCCTGCAGTGAAAACACACGTTTCTACAAAGACTTGGGAGGAGCAAGCAAAAGAATAGTGGCTGAGAGTTCTTTCAGAGAGAAACACACGTATTTCATCCTTCTGTAGAGACGGTTAGGGTTACGATTGGAGCTAGGGTAGGGTTATGTTGAGGGCTAGGGTTAGAGAGACGGTTAGGGTTACGATTGGACCTAGGGTTAGGGTTATGTTGAGGGCTAGGGTTAGAGAGAAGGTTAGGGTTACTTTTAGACCTAGGGTTAGGGTTATGTTGAGGGCTAGGGTTAGAGATATGGTTAGGTTTACGATTGGACCTAGGGTTAGGGTTATGTTGAGGGCTAGGGTTAGAGAGAAGGTTAGGGTTACTTTTGGACCTAGGGTTAGGGTTATGTTGAGGGCTAGGGTTAGAGATATGGTTAGGGTTACGATTGGACCTAGGGTTAGGGTTATGTTGAGGGCTAGGGTTAGAGATCCGGTTAGGGTTACGATTGGACCTAGGGTTAGGGTTATGTTGATGGCTAGGGTTAGACATCCGGTTAGGGTTACGATTGGACCTAGGGTTAGGGTTATGTTGAGGCCCAGGGTTTGAGATCTGGTTAGGGTTAGATTGGACCTAGGCTTAGGGTTATGTTGAGGGCTAGGGTTAGAGATCAGGTTAGTATTACGATTGGACCTAGGGTTAGGGTTATGTTTAGGGCTAGGGATACAGATCCGGTTAGGGTTACGATTGGACCTAGGGTTAGGGTTATGTTGAGGGCTAGGGTTAGTGATCAGGTTAGTATTACGATTGGACCTAAGGTTAAGGTTATGTTGAGGGCTACGGTTCAGATCTGGTTAGGGTTACGATTGGACCTAGGGTTAGGGTTATGTTGAGGGCTAGGGTTAAAGATATGGTTAGGGTTATGATTGGACCTAGGGTAGGGTTATGTTGAGGGCTAGGGTTAGAGAGAAGGTTAGGGTTACTTTTGGACATAGGGTTAGGGTTATGTTGAGGGTATGGTTAGAGATATGGTTAGGGTTACGATTGGACCGAGGGTTAGGGTTATGTTGAGGGCTAGGGTTAGAGAGAAGGTTAGGGTTACTTTTGGACCTAGGGTTAGGGTTATGTTGAGGGCTAGGGTTAGAGATATGGTTAGGGTTAGGATTGGACCTAGGGTTAGGGTTATGTTGAAGGCTAGGGTTAGAGATCCGGTTAGGGTTACGATTGGACCTAGGGTTAGGGTTATGTTGATGGCTAGGGTTAGACATCCGGTTAGGGTTACGATTGGACCTAGGGTTAGGGTTATGTTGAGGCCCAGGGTTTGAGATCTGGTTAGGGTTAGATTGGACCTAGGCTTAGGGTTATGTTGAGGGCTAGGGTTAGAGATCAGGTTAGTATTACGATTGGACCTAGGGTTAGGGTTATGTTTAGGGCTAGGGATACAGATCCGGTTAGGCTTACGATTGGACCTAGGGTTAGGGTTATGTTGAGGGCTAGGGTTAGTGATCAGGTTAGTATTACGATTGGACCTAAGGTTAAGGTTATGTTGAGGGCTAGGGTTCAGATCTGGCTAGGGTTACGATTGGACCTAGGGTTAGGGTTATGTTGAGGGCTAGGGTTAGAGAGACGGTTAGGGTTACGATAGGACCTAGGGTTAGGGTTATGTATAGGGCTAGGGTTAGAGATCAGGTTAGGGTTACGATTGGACCTAGGGTTAGGGTTATGTTGAAGGCTAGGGTTAGAGAGAAGGTTAGGGTTTCAATTGGACCTAGGGTTAGGGTTATGTTGAGGGCTAGGGTTCCAGATCCGGTTAGGGTTACGATTGGACCTAGGGTTAGGGTTATGTATAGGGCTAGGGTTAGAGATCAGGTTAGGGTTACTATTGGACGTAGGGTTAGGGTTATGTTGAGGGCTAGGGTTAGAGATCCGGTTAGTATTACGATTGGACCTAGGGTTATGGTTAGGTTGAGGGCTAGGGTTACAGATCCGGTTAGGGTTACGATTTGACCTAGGGTTAGGGTTATGTTTAGGGCTAGGGTTAGAGATCCGGTTAGGGTTCTTATTGGACCTAGGGTTAGGGTTATGTTGAGGGCTAGGGTTAGAGATCCGGTTAGGGTTACGGTTGGACCTAGGGTTAGGGTTATGTTGAGGGCTAGGTTTAGAGATCAGGTTAGGGTTATGATTGGACCTAGGGTTATAGTGATGTTGAGGGCTAGGGTATTCCAGCAGTGAAAACACACAGTTCTATAAAGACTTTGAAGCAGCAAGCTAAAGCCTTGTGGCTGAGTGTTCTTTCAGAGAGAAACATGCATTTCATCCTTCTGGAGTGAATTTTCATGCTGGAGTTCATATGCATTTTATACTGTGCAGAATGTAGCTACCTGCTGGGGGTTGTGTCATAGAAGCACCTTTTCTGCAGGAGCTTATTGGAACATTCATTGTTTGGCTAAGTTATTTAGGGTTGGTTTTGGAAGGTCTTTCAACCTTGGCCAAATCCCGCTTCGTACGCAAGTTTTTAATACCGCTGTTTCCAAGTGTCCACAAAGAGCTGCTGCTTGAAACTGTCCACATGCACATCTCGTATACTGGTGTGCTCGTTTCACTACCTGGATTTTGGTTTCCTCTTCTTTCTTTGAAGTGACAAGTCTTCATTCAGCATGCTACACACAGCTTGTAGCAGTTTCAGTTTGAAGCATGTTGGTGCTCTCAAAACGCTGTGTATCCTGTGTAGAGTGTGTCACACTACAGCACTGAATACACAACTTAGAGCTCCTTTCAACACAGACACGCAAACACGTCTTTTTGGGAAAGTCCTAAGTCAGGTAAATTGGAAATGTAAGGGTTTCATCGAAAACATGAAGACAATCATGCTTTTGAACTCTGCAACCGAAAGAAATGGCTTTTTGTACATGCCATTCTGAATTTCACTGCAAAATGCCCTTCTTTTCTGGTTTGTTGAAAGTTCAAAACACTTTAGGAATTAGACCGTGTTTGAAGAAGACTGATGCAGTGTGCGTTTTCCTGGATTTCAAGTGATTCGGGATACATACTCCTTGTTTTTCCACATTGTCTAAGAAACAACATGAGGCTTGCAAGAGATTGAAAAAATGCATCCTAAAACTTATGCCTGCAGTGAAAACACACGTTTCTACAAAGACTTGGGAGGAGCAAGCAAAAGAATAGTGGCTGAGAGTTCTTTCAGAGAGAAACACACGTATTTCATCCTTCTGTAGAGACGGTTAGGGTTACGATTGGACCTAGGGTAGGGTTATGTTGAGGGCTAGGGTTAGAGAGACGGTTAGGGTTACGATTGGACCTAGGGTTAGGGTTATGTTGAGGGCTAGGGTTAGAGAGAAGGTTAGGGTTACTTTTAGACCTAGGGTTAGGGTTATGTTGAGGGCTAGGGTTAGAGATATGGTTAGGTTTACGATTGGACCTAGGGTTAGGGTTATGTTGAGGGCTAGGGTTAGAGAGAAGGTTAGGGTTACTTTTGGACCTAGGGTTACGGTTATGTTGAGGGCTAGGGTTAGAGATATGGTTAGGGTTACGATTGGACCTAGGGTTAGGGTTATGTTGAGGGCTAGGGTTAGAGTTCCGGTTAGGGTTACACTTGAACCTAGGGTTAGCGTAACGTTGAGGGCTAGGCTTAGAGAGAAGGTTAGGGTTACAATTGGACCTAGGGTTAGGGTTATGTTGAGGGCTAGGGTTAAAGATCCGGTTAGGGTTACGATTGGACCTAGGGTTAGGGTTATGTTGAGGGCTAGGATTAGAGATCATGTTAGTATTACGATTGGACATAGGGTTAGGGTTATGTTGAGGGCTAGGGTTAGAGATATGGTTAGGGTTACGATTGGACCTAGGGTTAGGGTTATGTTGAGGGCTAGGGTTAGAGAGAAGGTTAGGGTTACTTTTGGACCTAGGGTTAGGGTTATGTTGAGGGTATGGTTAGAGATATGGTTAGGGTTACGATTGGACCGAGGGTTAGGGTTATGTTGAGGGCTAGGGTTAGAGAGAAGGTTAGGGTTACTTTTGGACCTAGGGTTAGGGTTATGTTGAGGGCTAGGGTTAGAGATATGGTTAGGGTTACGATTGGACCTAGGGTTAGGGTTATGTTGAGGGCTAGGGTTAGAGATCCGGTTAGGGTTACGATTGGACCTAGGGTTAGGGTTATGTTGATGGCTAGGGTTAGACATCCGGTTAGGGTTACGATTGGACCTAGGGTTAGGGTTATGTTGAGGCCCAGGGTTTGAGATCTGGTTAGGGTTAGATTGGACCTAGGCTTAGGGTTATGTTGAGGGCTAGGGTTAGAGATCAGGTTAGTATTACGATTGGACCTAGGGTTAGGGTTATGTTTAGGGCTAGGGATACAGATCCGGTTAGGGTTACGATTAGACCTAGGGTTAGGGTTATGTTGAGGGCTAGGGTTAGAGAGACGGTTAGGGTTACGATAGGACCTAGGGTTAGGGTTATGTTGAGGGCTAGGGTTAGAGATATGGTTAGGGTTATGATTGGACCTAGAGTTAGGGTTATGTATAGGGCTAGGGTTAGAGATCAGGTTAGGGTTACGATTGGACCTAGGGTTAGGGTTATGTTGAAGGCTAGGGTTAGAGAGAAGGTTAGGGTTTCAATTGGACCTAGGGTTAGGGTTATGTTGAGGGCTAGGGTTCCAGATCCGGTTAGGGTTACGATTGGACCTAGGGTTAGGGTTATGTATAGGGCTAGGGTTAGAGATCAGGTTAGGGTTACTATTGGACGTAGGGTTAGGGTTATGTTGAGGGCTAGGGTTAGAGATCTGGTTAGTATTACGATTGGACCTAGGGTTAGGGTTATGTTGAGGGCTAGGGTTACAGATCCGGTTAGGGTTACGATTTGACCTAGGGTTAGGGTTATGTTTAGGGCTAGGGTTAGAGATCCGGTTAGGGTTCCTATTGGACCTAGGGTTAGGGTTATGTTGAGGGCTAGGGTTAGAGATCCGGTTAGGGTTACGGTTGGACCTAGGGTTAGGGTTATGTTGAGGGCTAGGTTTAGAGATCAGGTTAGGGTTATGATTGGACCTAGGGTTATAGTGATGTTGAGGGCTAGGGTATTCCAGCAGTGAAAACACACAGTTCTATAAAGACTTTGAAGCAGCAAGCTAAAGCCTTGTGGCTGAGTGTTCTTTCAGAGAGAAACATGCATTTCATCCTTCTGGAGTGAATTTTCATGCTGGAGTTCATATGCATTTTATACTGTGCAGAATGTAGCTACCTGCTGGGGTTGTGTCATAGAAGCACCTTTTCTGCAGGAGCTTATTGGAACATTCATTGTTTGGCTAAGTTATTTAGGGTTGGTTTTGGAAGGTCTTTCAACCTTGGCCAAATCCCGCTTCGTACGCAAGTTTTTAATACCGCTGTTTCCAAGTGTCCACAAAGAGCTGCTGCTTGAAACTGTCCACATGCACATCTCGTATACTGGTGTGCTCGTTTCCCTACCTGGATTTTGGTTTCCTCTTCTTTCTTTGAAATGACAAGTCTTCATTCAGCATTCTACACACACCTTGTACCAGCTTCATTTTGAAGCATGTTGGTGCTCTCAAAACGCTGTGTAACCTATGTAGAGTGTGTTACTATCCAGCACTGAATACACAACTTAGAGCTCCTTTCACCACAGACACGCAAACACATCTTTTTGTAAAAGTCCTACTTCTTTACTCTTGGAAATGTAAGGGTTTCATCGAGAACTTGAAGTCAATCATGCTTTTGCACTCTGCAACCAATAGGAATGAACTCTTGTACATACCCGTCTGAATTTCAGTGCAAAATGCCCTTCTTTTCTGGTTTGTTGAAAGTTCACAACACATTAGGAGATAGAGCGTGTTTGAAGAAGACTGATGCAGTGTGCGTTTTCCTTTATTACTAGTGATTTGGGAAACATAATCCGTGATTTTCCACATTGTCTAAGAAACAACATGAGGCTTGCAAGAGATTGAAACAATGCATCCTAAAACTTATTCAGGCAGTGAAAACACACGGTTCTACAAAGACTTGGAAGGAGCAAGCAAAAGAATAGTGGCTGAGTGTCCTTTCAGAGAGAAACATATGCATTTCATCCTTCTGGAGTGAGTTTTCTTGCTGGAATTCATATGCATTTTGTACTGTGCAGAATGTAGCTACCTGCTCGGGGGTTGTGTCATAGATGCACCTTTCCTGCAGGAGCTTATTGGAACTTTCATTGTTTGGCTAAGTTATTTAGGGTTGGTTTTGGAAGGTCTTTCAACTTTGGCCAAATCCGCTTTGTACGAAAGTTTTTCACAGCCCTGTTTCCAAGTGTCCACAAAGAGCTGCTGCTTGAAAGTGTCCACATGCACATCTCCCATACTGGTGTGCTCGTTTCACTACCTGGATTTTGGTTTCCTCTTCTTTCTTTGAAATGACAAGTCTTCATTCAGCATGCTACACACAGCTTGTAGCAGTTTCAGTTTGAAGCATGTTGGTGCTCTCAAAACGCTGTGTATCCTGTGTAGAGTGTGTCACACTACAGCACTGAATACACAACTTAGAGCTCCTTTCAACACAGACACGCAAACACGTCTTTTTGGGAAAGTCCTAAGTCAGGTAAATTGGAAATGTAAGGGTTTCATCGAAAACATGAAGACAATCATGCTTTTGAACTCTGCAACCGAAAGAAATGGCTTTTTGTACATGCCATTCTGAATTTCACTGCAAAATGCCCTTCTTTTCTGGTTTGTTGAAAGTTCAAAACACTTTAGGAAATAGAACGAGTTTGAAGAAGACTGATGCAGTGTGCGTTTTCCAGGATTTCAAGTGATTCGGGATACATACTCCTTGTTTTTCCACATTGTCTAAGAAACAACATGAGGCTTGCAAGGGATTGAAAAAATGCATCCTAAAACTTATGCCTGCAGTGAAAACTCACGTTTCTACAAAGACTTGGAAGGAGCAAGCAAAAGAATAGTGGCTGAGAGTTCTTTCAGAGAGAAACACACGTATTTCATCCTTCTGTAGAGACGGTTAGGGTTACGATTGGACCTAGGGTAGGGTTATGTTGAGGGCTAGGGTTAGAGAGACGGTTAGGGTTATGATTGGACCTAGGGTAGGGTTATGTTGAGGGCTAGGGTTAGAGAGAAGGTTAGGGTTACTTTTGGACCTAGGGTTAGGGTTATGTTGAGGGCTAGGGTTAGAGATATGGTTAGGGTTACGATTGGACCTAGGGTTAGGGTTATGTTGAGGGCTAGGGTTAGAGAGAAGGTTAGGGTTACTTTTGGACCTAGGGTTAGGGTTATGTTGAGGGCTAGGGTTAGAGATATGGTTAGGGTTACGATTGGACCTAGGGTTAGGGTTATGTTGAGGGCTAGGGTTAGAGTTCCGGTTAGGGTTACACTTGAACCTAGGGTTAGCGTAACGTTGAGGGGTAGGCTTAGAGAGAAGGTTAGGGTTACAATTGGACCTAGGGTTAGGGTTATGTTGAGGGCTAGGCTTAGAGATCCGGTTAGGGTTACGATTGGACCTAGGGTTAGGGTTATGTTGAGGCCCAGGGTTTGAGATCTGGTTAGGGTTAGATTGGACCTAGGGTTAGGGTTATGTTGAGGGCTAGGGTTAGAGATCAGGTTAGGGTTAAGATTGGACCTAGGGTTAGGGTTATGTTTAAGGCTAAGGATACAGATCCGGTTAGGGTTACGATTGGACCTAGGGTTAGGGTTATGTTGAGGGCTAGGGTTAGTGATCAGGTTAGTATTACGATTGGACCTAAGGTTAAGGTTATGTTGAGGGCTAGGTTTCAGATCCGGTTAGGGTTACGATTGGACCTAGGGTTAGCGTAACGTTGAGGGCTAAGGTTAGAGAGACTGTTAGGGTTACGATTGGACCTAGGGTTAGGGTTATGTTGAGGGCTAGGGTTAGAGATATGGTTAGGGTTATGATTGGACCTAGGGTTAGGGTTATGTATAGGGCTAGGGTTAGAGATCAGGTTAGGGTTACGATTGGACCTAGGGTTAGGGTTATGTTGAGGGCTAGGGTTAGAGAGAAGGTTAGGGTTTCAATTGGACCTAGGGTTAGGGTTATGTTGAGGGCTAGGGTTACAGATCCGGTTAGGGTTACGATTGGACCTAGGGTTAGGGTTATGTTGAGGGCTAGGGTTAGACATCCGGTTAGGGTTACGATTGGACCTAGGGTTAGGGTTATGTTGAGGCCCAGGGTTTGAGATCTGGTTAGGGTTAGATTGGACCTAGGGTTAGGGTTATGTTGAGGGCTAGGGTTAGAGATCGGGTTAGGGTTAAGATTGGACCTAGGGTTAGGGTTACGTTGAGGGCTAGGGTTAGAGAGAAGGTTAGGGTTACTTTTGGACCTAGGATTAGGGTTATGTTGAGGGCTAGGGTTAGAGATATGGTTAGGGTTACGATTGGACCTACGGTTAGGGTTATGTTGAGGGCTAGGGTTAGAGTTCCGGTTAGGGTTACACTTGAACCCTGGGTTAGCGTAACGTTGAGGGCTAGGCTTAGAGAGAAGGTTAGGGTTACAATTGGACCTAGGGTTAGGGTTATGTTGAGGGCTAGGGTTAGAGATCCGGTTAGGGTTATGATTGGACCTAGGGTTATAGTGATGTTGAGGGCTAGGGTATTCCAGCAGTGAAAACACACAGTTCTATAAAGACTTTGAAGCAGCAAGCTAAAGCCTTGTGGCTGAGTGTGCTTTCAGAGAGAAACATGCATTTCATCCTTCTGGAGTGAATTTTCATGCTGGAGTTCATATGCATTTTATACTGTGCAGAATGTAGCTACCTGCTGGGGTTGTGTCATAGAAGCACCTTTTCTGCAGGAGCTTATTGGAACATTCATTGTTTGGCTAAGTTATTTAGGGTTGGTTTTGGAAGGTCTTTCAACCTTGGCCAAATCCCGCTTCGTACGCAAGTTTTTAATACCGCTGTTTCCAAGTGTCCACAAAGAGCTGCTGCTTGAAACTGTCCACATGCACATCTCGTATACTGGTGTGCTCGTTTCCCTACCTGGATTTTGGTTTCCTCTTCTTTCTTTGAAATGACAAGTCTTCATTCAGCATTCTACACACACCTTGTACCAGCTTCATTTTGAAGCATGTTGGTGCTCTCAAAACGCTGTGTAACCTATGTAGAGTGTGTTACTATCCAGCACTGAATACACAACTTAGAGCTCCTTTCACCACAGACACGCAAACACATCTTTTTGTAAAAGTCCTACTTCTTTACTCTTGGAAATGTAAGGGTTTCATCGAGAACTTGAAGTCAATCATGCTTTTGCACTCTGCAACCAATAGGAATGAACTCTTGTACATACCCGTCTGAATTTCAGTGCAAAATGCCCTTCTTTTCTGGTTTGTTGAAAGTTCACAACACATTAGGAGATAGAGCGTGTTTGAAGAAGACTGATGCAGTGTGCGTTTTCCTTTATTACTAGTGATTTGGGAAACATAATCCGTGATTTTCCACATTGTCTAAAAAACAACATGAGGCTTGCAAGAGATTGAAACAATGCATCCTAAAACTTATTCCAGCAGTGAAAACACACGGTTCTACAAAGACTTGGAAGGAGCAAGCAAAAGAATAGTGGCTGAGTGTCCTTTCAGAGAGAAACATATGCATTTCATCCTTCTGGAGTGAGTTTTCTTGCTGGAATTCATATGCATTTTGTACTGTGCAGAATGTAGCTACCTGCTCGGGGGTTGTGTCATAGATGCACCTTTCCTGCAGGAGCTTATTGGAACTTTCATTGTTTGGCTAAGTTATTTAGGGTTGGTTTTGGAAGGTCTTTCAACTTTGGCCAAATCCGCTTTGTACGAAAGTTTTTCACAGCCCTGTTTCCAAGTGTCCACAAAGAGCTGCTGCTTGAAAGTGTCCACATGCACATCTCCCATACTGGTGTGCTCGTTTCACTACCTGGATTTTGGTTTCCTCTTCTTTCTTTGAAATGACAAGTCTTCATTCAGCATGCTACACACAGCTTGTAGCAGTTTCAGTTTGAAGCATGTTGGTGCTCTCAAAACGCTGTGTATCCTGTGTAGAGTGTGTCACACTACAGCACTGAATACACAACTTAGAGCTCCTTTCAACACAGACACGCAAACACGTCTTTTTGGGAAAGTCCTAAGTCAGGTAAATTGGAAATGTAAGGGTTTCATCGAAAACATGAAGACAATCATGCTTTTGAACTCTGCAACCGAAAGAAATGGCTTTTTGTACATGCCATTCTGAATTTCACTGCAAAATGCCCTTCTTTTCTGGTTTGTTGAAAGTTCAAAACACTTTAGGAAATAGAACGAGTTTGAAGAAGACTGATGCAGTGTGCGTTTTCCAGGATTTCAAGTGATTCGGGATACATACTCCTTGTTTTTCCACATTGTCTAAGAAACAACATGAGGCTTGCAAGGGATTGAAAAAATGCATCCTAAAACTTATGCCTGCAGTGAAAACTCACGTTTCTACAAAGACTTGGAAGGAGCAAGCAAAAGAATAGTGGCTGAGAGTTCTTTCAGAGAGAAACACACGTATTTCATCCTTCTGTAGAGACGGTTAGGGTTACGATTGGACCTAGGGTAGGGTTATGTTGAGGGCTAGGGTTAGAGAGACGGTTAGGGTTATGATTGGACCTAGGGTAGGGTTATGTTGAGGGCTAGGGTTAGAGAGAAGGTTAGGGTTACTTTTGGACCTAGGGTTAGGGTTATGTTGAGGGCTAGGGTTAGAGATATGGTTAGGGTTACGATTGGACCTAGGGTTAGGGTTATGTTGAGGGCTAGGGTTAGAGAGAAGGTTAGGGTTACTTTTGGACCTAGGGTTAGGGTTATGTTGAGGGCTAGGGTTAGAGATATGGTTAGGGTTACGATTGGACCTAGGGTTAGGGTTATGTTGAGGGCTAGGGTTAGAGTTCCGGTTAGGGTTACACTTGAACCTAGGGTTAGCGTAACGTTGAGGGGTAGGCTTAGAGAGAAGGTTAGGGTTACAATTGGACCTAGGGTTAGGGTTATGTTGAGGGCTAGGCTTAGAGATCCGGTTAGGGTTACGATTGGACCTAGGGTTAGGGTTATGTTGAGGCCCAGGGTTTGAGATCTGGTTAGGGTTAGATTGGACCTAGGGTTAGGGTTATGTTGAGGGCTAGGGTTAGAGATCAGGTTAGGGTTAAGATTGGACCTAGGGTTAGGGTTATGTTTAAGGCTAAGGATACAGATCCGGTTAGGGTTACGATTGGACCTAGGGTTAGGGTTATGTTGAGGGCTAGGGTTAGTGATCAGGTTAGTATTACGATTGGACCTAAGGTTAAGGTTATGTTGAGGGCTAGGTTTCAGATCCGGTTAGGGTTACGATTGGACCTAGGGTTAGCGTAACGTTGAGGGCTAAGGTTAGAGAGACTGTTAGGGTTACGATTGGACCTAGGGTTAGGGTTATGTTGAGGGCTAGGGTTAGAGATATGGTTAGGGTTATGATTGGACCTAGGGTTAGGGTTATGTATAGGGCTAGGGTTAGAGATCAGGTTAGGGTTACGATTGGACCTAGGGTTAGGGTTATGTTGAGGGCTAGGGTTAGAGAGAAGGTTAGGGTTTCAATTGGACCTAGGGTTAGGGTTATGTTGAGGGCTAGGGTTACAGATCCGGTTAGGGTTACGATTGGACCTAGGGTTAGGGTTATGTTTAGGGCTAGGGTTAGAGATCCGGTTAGGGTTACTATTGGACGTAGGGTTAGGGTTATGTTGAGGGCTAGGGTTAGAGGTCCGGTTAGTATTACAATTGGACCTAGGGTTAGGGTTATGTTGAGAGCTAGGGTTAGAGATCCGGTTAGGGTTACTATTGGACGTAGGGTTAGGGTTATGTTGAGGGCTAGGGTTAGAGATCAGGTTAGGGTTAAGATTGGACCTAAGGTTATAGTGATGTTGAGGGCTAGGGTATTCCAGCATTGAAAATACAGATTTCTATAAAGACTTTGAAGCAGCAAGCTAAAGCCTTGTGGCTGAGTGTTCTTTCATAGAGAAACATGCATTTCATCCTTCTGGAGTGAATTTTCATGCTGGAGTTCATATGCATTTTATACTGTGCAGAATGTAGCTACCTGCTGGGGGTTGTGTCATAGAAGCACCTTTTCTGCAGGAGCTTATTGGAACATTCATTGTTTGGCTAAGTTATTTAGGGTTGGTTTTGGAAGGTCTTTCAACCTTGGCCAAATCCCGCTTCGTACACAAGTTTTTAATAGCGCTGTTTCCAAGTGTCCACAAAGAGCTGCTGCTTGAAACTGTCCACATGCACATCTCATATACTGGTGTGCTCGTTTCACTACCTGGATTTTGGTTTCCTCTTCTTTCTTTGAAATGACAAGTCTTCATTCAGCATTCTACACACACCTTGTACCAGTTTCAGTTTGAAGCATGTTGGTGCTCTCAAAACGCTGTGTAACCTATGTAGAGTGTGTTACTCTCCAGCACTGAATACACAACTTAGAGCTCCTTTCACCACAGACACGCAAACACATCTTTTTGTGAAAGTCCTACTTCAGGTCCCTTGGAAATGTAAGGGTTTCATGGAGAACATGAAATCAATCATGCTTTTGCACTCTACTACCAATAGAAATGACCTCTTGCACATGCCTGACTGAGTTTCACTGCAAAATGCCCTTGTTTTCTGGTTTCTTGGATGTTCTCAACACATTAGGAGAAAGAGCGTGTTTGAGCAAGATCGATGCAGTGTGCGTTTCCCTAGATTTCAAGTGATTTGGGAAATATAATCCTTATTTTTCCACATTGTGAAAGAAACATGAGGCTTGCAAGAGATTGAAAAAATGCATCCCAAAACGTACTCCAGCGGTGAAAGCACACGTTTCTACAAAGACTTTGAAGTAGCAAGTAAAAGCCAATGGCTGAGTGTTCTTTCAGAGAGAAACATACACATTTCATCCTTCTTGAGTGAATTTTCAGCCTGGAATTCATATGCATTTGTACCGTGCAGAATGTAACTACCTGCTCGGGGGTTGTGTCATAGAAGCAACTTTCCTGCAGGAGCTTATTGGAACATTCATTGTTTGGCTAACTTCTTTGGGTTGGTTTTGGAAGGTCTTTCAACTTTAGCCAAATCCGCTTTCTTACGTAATTTTTTCACAGCCCTGTTTCCAAGAGCCCACAAAGAACTGCTGCTTAAAACTCTCCACATGCACATCTCCCATACTGGTGTGCTCGTTTCACTACCTGGATTTTGGTTTCCTCTTCTTTCTTTGAAATTACAAGCCCTCTTTCTGCATGCTACACACACCTTGTAGCAGTTTCAGTTTGCAGCATATTGGTGCTCTTAAAGCGCTGAGTAACCTGTGTAGAGTGTGTCAATCTCCAGCACTGAATACACAACTTAGAGCTCCTTTCACCACAGACACGCAAACACATCTTTTTGTAAAAGTCCTACTTCTTTACTCTTGGAAATGTAAGGGTTTCATCGAGAACTTGAAGTCAATCATGCTTTTGCACTCTGCAACCAATAGGAATGAACTCTTGTACATACCCGTCTGAATTTCAGTGCAAAATGCCCTTCTTTTCTGGTTTGTTGAAAGTTCACAACACATTAGGAGATAGAGCGTGTTTGAAGAAGACTGATGCAGTGTGCGTTTTCCTTTATTACTAGTGATTTGGGAAACATAATCCGTGATTTTCCACATTGTCTAAGAAACAACATGAGGCTTGCAAGAGATTGAAACAATGCATCCTAAAACTTATTCAGGCAGTGAAAACACACGGTTCTACAAAGACTTGGAAGGAGCAAGCAAAAGAATAGTGGCTGAGTGTCCTTTCAGAGAGAAACATATGCATTTCATCCTTCTGGAGTGAGTTTTCTTGCTGGAATTCATATGCATTTTGTACTGTGCAGAATGTAGCTACCTGCTCGGGGGTTGTGTCATAGATGCACCTTTCCTGCAGGAGCTTATTGGAACTTTCATTGTTTGGCTAAGTTATTTAGGGTTGGTTTTGGAAGGTCTTTCAACTTTGGCCAAATCCGCTTTGTACGAAAGTTTTTCACAGCCCTGTTTCCAAGTGTCCACAAAGAGCTGCTGCTTGAAAGTGTCCACATGCACATCTCCCATACTGGTGTGCTCGTTTCACTACCTGGATTTTGGTTTCCTCTTCTTTCTTTGAAATGACAAGTCTTCATTCAGCATGCTACACACAGCTTGTAGCAGTTTCAGTTTGAAGCATGTTGGTGCTCTCAAAACGCTGTGTATCCTGTGTAGAGTGTGTCACACTACAGCACTGAATACACAACTTAGAGCTCCTTTCAACACAGACACGCAAACACGTCTTTTTGGGAAAGTCCTAAGTCAGGTAAATTGGAAATGTAAGGGTTTCATCGAAAACATGAAGACAATCATGCTTTTGAACTCTGCAACCGAAAGAAATGGCTTTTTGTACATGCCATTCTGAATTTCACTGCAAAATGCCCTTCTTTTCTGGTTTGTTGAAAGTTCAAAACACTTTAGGAAATAGAACGAGTTTGAAGAAGACTGATGCAGTGTGCGTTTTCCAGGATTTCAAGTGATTCGGGATACATACTCCTTGTTTTTCCACATTGTCTAAGAAACAACATGAGGCTTGCAAGGGATTGAAAAAATGCATCCTAAAACTTATGCCTGCAGTGAAAACTCACGTTTCTACAAAGACTTGGAAGGAGCAAGCAAAAGAATAGTGGCTGAGAGTTCTTTCAGAGAGAAACACACGTATTTCATCCTTCTGTAGAGACGGTTAGGGTTACGATTGGACCTAGGGTAGGGTTATGTTGAGGGCTAGGGTTAGAGAGACGGTTAGGGTTATGATTGGACCTAGGGTAGGGTTATGTTGAGGGCTAGGGTTAGAGAGAAGGTTAGGGTTACTTTTGGACCTAGGGTTAGGGTTATGTTGAGGGCTAGGGTTAGAGATATGGTTAGGGTTACGATTGGACCTAGGGTTAGGGTTATGTTGAGGGCTAGGGTTAGAGAGAAGGTTAGGGTTACTTTTGGACCTAGGGTTAGGGTTATGATGAGGGCTAGGGTTAGAGATATGGTTAGGGTTACGATTGGACCTAGGGTTAGGGTTATGTTGAGGGCTAGGGTTAGAGTTCCGGTTAGGGTTACACTTGAACCTAGGGTTAGCGTAACGTTGAGGGGTAGGCTTAGAGAGAAGGTTAGGGTTACAATTGGACCTAGGGTTAGGGTTATGTTGAGGGCTAGGCTTAGAGATCCGGTTAGGGTTACGATTGGACCTAGGGTTAGGGTTATGTTGAGGCCCAGGGTTTGAGATCTGGTTAGGGTTAGATTGGACCTAGGGTTAGGGTTATGTTGAGGGCTAGGGTTAGAGATCAGGTTAGGGTTAAGATTGGACCTAGGGTTAGGGTTATGTTTAAGGCTAAGGATACAGATCCAGTTAGGGTTACGATTGGACCTAGGGTTAGCGTAACGTTGAGGGCTAAGGTTAGAGAGACTGTTAGGGTTACGATTGGACCTAGGGTTAGGGTTATGTTGAGGGCTAGGGTTAGAGAGAAGGTTAGGGTTTCAATTGGACCTAGGGTTAGGGTTATGTTGAGGGCTAGGGTTACAGATCCGGTTAGGGTTACGATTGGACCTAGGGTTAGGGTTATGTTGAGGGCTAGGGTTAGACATCCGGTTAGGGTTACGATTGGACCTAGGGTTAGGGTTATGTTGAGGCCCAGGGTTTGAGATCTGGTTAGGGTTAGATTGGACCTAGGGTTAGGGTTATGTTGAGGGCTAGGGTTAGAGATCGGGTTAGGGTTAAGATTGGACCTAGGGTTAGGGTTACGTTGAGGGCTAGGGTTAGAGAGAAGGTTAGGGTTACTTTTGGACCTAGGGTTACGGTTATGTTGAGGGCTAGGGTTAGAGATATGGTTAGGGTTACGATTGGACCTAGGGTTAGGGTTATGTTGAGGGCTAGGGTTAGAGTTCCGGTTAGGGTTACACTTGAACCTAGGGTTAGCGTAACGTTGAGGGCTAGGCTTAGAGAGAAGGTTAGGGTTACAATTGGACCTAGGGTTAGGGTTATGTTGAGGGCTAGGGTTAAAGATCCGGTTAGGGTTACGATTGGACCTAGGGTTAGGGTTATGTTGAGGGCTAGGATTAGAGATCATGTTAGTATTACGATTGGACATAGGGTTAGGGTTATGTTGAGGGCTAGGGTTAGAGATATGGTTAGGGTTACGATTGGACCTAGGGTTAGGGTTATGTTGAGGGCTAGGGTTAGAGAGAAGGTTAGGGTTACTTTTGGACCTAGGGTTAGGGTTATGTTGAGGGTATGGTTAGAGATATGGTTAGGGTTACGATTGGACCGAGGGTTAGGGTTATGTTGAGGGCTAGGGTTAGAGAGAAGGTTAGGGTTACTTTTGGACCTAGGGTTAGGGTTATGTTGAGGGCTAGGGTTAGAGATATGGTTAGGGTTACGATTGGACCTAGGGTTAGGGTTATGTTGAGGGCTAGGGTTAGAGATCCGGTTAGGGTTACGATTGGACCTAGGGTTAGGGTTATGTTGATGGCTAGGGTTAGACATCCGGTTAGGGTTACGATTGGACCTAGGGTTAGGGTTATGTTGAGGCCCAGGGTTTGAGATCTGGTTAGGGTTAGATTGGACCTAGGCTTAGGGTTATGTTGAGGGCTAGGGTTAGAGATCAGGTTAGTATTACGATTGGACCTAGGGTTAGGGTTATGTTTAGGGCTAGGGATACAGATCCGGTTAGGGTTACGATTAGACCTAGGGTTAGGGTTATGTTGAGGGCTAGGGTTAGAGAGACGGTTAGGGTTACGATAGGACCTAGGGTTAGGGTTATGTTGAGGGCTAGGGTTAGAGATATGGTTAGGGTTATGATTGGACCTAGAGTTAGGGTTATGTATAGGGCTAGGGTTAGAGATCAGGTTAGGGTTACGATTGGACCTAGGGTTAGGGTTATGTTGAAGGCTAGGGTTAGAGAGAAGGTTAGGGTTTCAATTGGACCTAGGGTTAGGGTTATGTTGAGGGCTAGGGTTCCAGATCCGGTTAGGGTTACGATTGGACCTAGGGTTAGGGTTATGTATAGGGCTAGGGTTAGAGATCAGGTTAGGGTTACTATTGGACGTAGGGTTAGGGTTATGTTGAGGGCTAGGGTTAGAGATCTGGTTAGTATTACGATTGGACCTAGGGTTAGGGTTATGTTGAGGGCTAGGGTTACAGATCCGGTTAGGGTTACGATTTGACCTAGGGTTAGGGTTATGTTTAGGGCTAGGGTTAGAGATCCGGTTAGGGTTCCTATTGGACCTAGGGTTAGGGTTATGTTGAGGGCTAGGGTTAGAGATCCGGTTAGGGTTACGGTTGGACCTAGGGTTAGGGTTATGTTGAGGGCTAGGTTTAGAGATCAGGTTAGGGTTATGATTGGACCTAGGGTTATAGTGATGTTGAGGGCTAGGGTATTCCAGCAGTGAAAACACACAGTTCTATAAAGACTTTGAAGCAGCAAGCTAAAGCCTTGTGGCTGAGTGTTCTTTCAGAGAGAAACATGCATTTCATCCTTCTGGAGTGAATTTTCATGCTGGAGTTCATATGCATTTTATACTGTGCAGAATGTAGCTACCTGCTGGGGTTGTGTCATAGAAGCACCTTTTCTGCAGGAGCTTATTGGAACATTCATTGTTTGGCTAAGTTATTTAGGGTTGGTTTTGGAAGGTCTTTCAACCTTGGCCAAATCCCGCTTCGTACGCAAGTTTTTAATACCGCTGTTTCCAAGTGTCCACAAAGAGCTGCTGCTTGAAACTGTCCACATGCACATCTCGTATACTGGTGTGCTCGTTTCCCTACCTGGATTTTGGTTTCCTCTTCTTTCTTTGAAATGACAAGTCTTCATTCAGCATTCTACACACACCTTGTACCAGCTTCATTTTGAAGCATGTTGGTGCTCTCAAAACGCTGTGTAACCTATGTAGAGTGTGTTACTATCCAGCACTGAATACACAACTTAGAGCTCCTTTCACCACAGACACGCAAACACATCTTTTTGTAAAAGTCCTACTTCTTTACTCTTGGAAATGTAAGGGTTTCATCGAGAACTTGAAGTCAATCATGCTTTTGCACTCTGCAACCAATAGGAATGAACTCTTGTACATACCCGTCTGAATTTCAGTGCAAAATGCCCTTCTTTTCTGGTTTGTTGAAAGTTCACAACACATTAGGAGATAGAGCGTGTTTGAAGAAGACTGATGCAGTGTGCGTTTTCCTTTATTACTAGTGATTTGGGAAACATAATCCGTGATTTTCCACATTGTCTAAGAAACAACATGAGGCTTGCAAGAGATTGAAACAATGCATCCTAAAACTTATTCAGGCAGTGAAAACACACGGTTCTACAAAGACTTGGAAGGAGCAAGCAAAAGAATAGTGGCTGAGTGTCCTTTCAGAGAGAAACATATGCATTTCATCCTTCTGGAGTGAGTTTTCTTGCTGGAATTCATATGCATTTTGTACTGTGCAGAATGTAGCTACCTGCTCGGGGGTTGTGTCATAGATGCACCTTTCCTGCAGGAGCTTATTGGAACTTTCATTGTTTGGCTAAGTTATTTAGGGTTGGTTTTGGAAGGTCTTTCAACTTTGGCCAAATCCGCTTTGTACGAAAGTTTTTCACAGCCCTGTTTCCAAGTGTCCACAAAGAGCTGCTGCTTGAAAGTGTCCACATGCACATCTCCCATACTGGTGTGCTCGTTTCACTACCTGGATTTTGGTTTCCTCTTCTTTCTTTGAAATGACAAGTCTTCATTCAGCATGCTACACACAGCTTGTAGCAGTTTCAGTTTGAAGCATGTTGGTGCTCTCAAAACGCTGTGTATCCTGTGTAGAGTGTGTCACACTACAGCACTGAATACACAACTTAGAGCTCCTTTCAACACAGACACGCAAACACGTCTTTTTGGGAAAGTCCTAAGTCAGGTAAATTGGAAATGTAAGGGTTTCATCGAAAACATGAAGACAATCATGCTTTTGAACTCTGCAACCGAAAGAAATGGCTTTTTGTACATGCCATTCTGAATTTCACTGCAAAATGCCCTTCTTTTCTGGTTTGTTGAAAGTTCAAAACACTTTAGGAAATAGAACGAGTTTGAAGAAGACTGATGCAGTGTGCGTTTTCCAGGATTTCAAGTGATTCGGGATACATACTCCTTGTTTTTCCACATTGTCTAAGAAACAACATGAGGCTTGCAAGGGATTGAAAAAATGCATCCTAAAACTTATGCCTGCAGTGAAAACTCACGTTTCTACAAAGACTTGGAAGGAGCAAGCAAAAGAATAGTGGCTGAGAGTTCTTTCAGAGAGAAACACACGTATTTCATCCTTCTGTAGAGACGGTTAGGGTTACGATTGGACCTAGGGTAGGGTTATGTTGAGGGCTAGGGTTAGAGAGACGGTTAGGGTTATGATTGGACCTAGGGTAGGGTTATGTTGAGGGCTAGGGTTAGAGAGAAGGTTAGGGTTACTTTTGGACCTAGGGTTAGGGTTATGTTGAGGGCTAGGGTTAGAGATATGGTTAGGGTTACGATTGGACCTAGGGTTAGGGTTATGTTGAGGGCTAGGGTTAGAGAGAAGGTTAGGGTTACTTTTGGACCTAGGGTTAGGGTTATGATGAGGGCTAGGGTTAGAGATATGGTTAGGGTTACGATTGGACCTAGGGTTAGGGTTATGTTGAGGGCTAGGGTTAGAGTTCCGGTTAGGGTTACACTTGAACCTAGGGTTAGCGTAACGTTGAGGGGTAGGCTTAGAGAGAAGGTTAGGGTTACAATTGGACCTAGGGTTAGGGTTATGTTGAGGACTAGGCTTAGAGATCCGGTTAGGGTTACGATTGGACCTAGGGTTAGGGTTATGTTGAGGCCCAGGGTTTGAGATCTGGTTAGGGTTAGATTGGACCTAGGGTTAGGGTTATGTTGAGGGCTAGGGTTAGAGATCAGGTTAGGGTTAAGATTGGACCTAGGGTTAGGGTTATGTTTAAGGCTAAGGATACAGATCCAGTTAGGGTTACGATTGGACCTAGGGTTAGCGTAACGTTGAGGGCTAAGGTTAGAGAGACTGTTAGGGTTACGATTGGACCTAGGGTTAGGGTTATGTTGAGGGCTAGGGTTAGAGAGAAGGTTAGGGTTTCAATTGGACCTAGGGTTAGGGTTATGTTGAGGGCTAGGGTTACAGATCCGGTTAGGGTTACGATTGGACCTAGGGTTAGGGTTATGTTGAGGGCTAGGGTTAGACATCCGGTTAGGGTTACGATTGGACCTAGGGTTAGGGTTATGTTGAGGCCCAGGGTTTGAGATCTGGTTAGGGTTAGATTGGACCTAGGGTTAGGGTTATGTTGAGGGCTAGGGTTAGAGATCGGGTTAGGGTTAAGATTGGACCTAGGGTTAGGGTTACGTTGAGGGCTAGGGTTAGAGAGAAGGTTAGGGTTACTTTTGGACCTAGGATTAGGGTTATGTTGAGGGCTAGGGTTAGAGATATGGTTAGGGTTACGATTGGACCTACGGTTAGGGTTATTTTGAGGGCTAGGGTTAGAGTTCCGGTTAGGGTTACACTTGAACCCTGGGTTAGCGTAACGTTGAGGGCTAGGGTTAGAGAGAAGGTTAGGGTTACAATTGGACCTAGGGTTAGGGTTATGTAGAGGGCTAGGGTTAGAGATCCGGTTAGGGTTATGATTGGACCTAGGGTTATAGTGATGTTGAGGGCTAGGGTATTCCAGCAGTGAAAACACACAGTTCTATAAAGACTTTGAAGCAGCAAGCTAAAGCCTTGTGGCTGAGTGTGCTTTCAGAGAGAAACATGCATTTCATCCTTCTGGAGTGAATTTTCATGCTGGAGTTCATATGCATTTTATACTGTGCAGAATGTAGCTACCTGCTGGGGTTGTGTCATAGAAGCACCTTTTCTGCAGGAGCTTATTGGAACATTCATTGTTTGGCTAAGTTATTTAGGGTTGGTTTTGGAAGGTCTTTCAACCTTGGCCAAATCCCGCTTCGTACGCAAGTTTTTAATACCGCTGTTTCCAAGTGTCCACAAAGAGCTGCTGCTTGAAACTGTCCACATGCACATCTCGTATACTGGTGTGCTCGTTTCCCTACCTGGATTTTGGTTTCCTCTTCTTTCTTTGAAATGACAAGTCTTCATTCAGCATTCTACACACACCTTGTACCAGCTTCATTTTGAAGCATGTTGGTGCTCTCAAAACGCTGTGTAACCTATGTAGAGTGTGTTACTATCCAGCACTGAATACACAACTTAGAGCTCCTTTCACCACAGACACGCAAACACATCTTTTTGTAAAAGTCCTACTTCTTTACTCTTGGAAATGTAAGGGTTTCATCGAGAACTTGAAGTCAATCATGCTTTTGCACTCTGCAACCAATAGGAATGAACTCTTGTACATACCCGTCTGAATTTCAGTGCAAAATGCCCTTCTTTTCTGGTTTGTTGAAAGTTCACAACACATTAGGAGATAGAGCGTGTTTGAAGAAGACTGATGCAGTGTGCGTTTTCCTTTATTACTAGTGATTTGGGAAACATAATCCGTGATTTTCCACATTGTCTAAAAAACAACATGAGGCTTGCAAGAGATTGAAACAATGCATCCTAAAACTTATTCCAGCAGTGAAAACACACGGTTCTACAAAGACTTGGAAGGAGCAAGCAAAAGAATAGTGGCTGAGTGTCCTTTCAGAGAGAAACATATGCATTTCATCCTTCTGGAGTGAGTTTTCTTGCTGGAATTCATATGCATTTTGTACTGTGCAGAATGTAGCTACCTGCTCGGGGGTTGTGTCATAGATGCACCTTTCCTGCAGGAGCTTATTGGAACTTTCATTGTTTGGCTAAGTTATTTAGGGTTGGTTTTGGAAGGTCTTTCAACTTTGGCCAAATCCGCTTTGTACGAAAGTTTTTCACAGCCCTGTTTCCAAGTGTCCACAAAGAGCTGCTGCTTGAAAGTGTCCACATGCACATCTCCCATACTGGTGTGCTCGTTTCACTACCTGGATTTTGGTTTCCTCTTCTTTCTTTGAAATGACAAGTCTTCATTCAGCATGCTACACACAGCTTGTAGCAGTTTCAGTTTGAAGCATGTTGGTGCTCTCAAAACGCTGTGTATCCTGTGTAGAGTGTGTCACACTACAGCACTGAATACACAACTTAGAGCTCCTTTCAACACAGACACGCAAACACGTCTTTTTGGGAAAGTTCTAAGTCAGGTAAATTGGAAATGTAAGGGTTTCATCGAAAACATGAAGACAATCATGCTTTTGAACTCTGCAACCGAAAGAAATGGCTTTTTGTACATGCCATTCTGAATTTCACTGCAAAATGCCCTTCTTTTCTGGTTTGTTGAAAGTTCAAAACACTTTAGGAAATAGAACGAGTTTGAAGAAGACTGATGCAGTGTGCGTTTTCCAGGATTTCAAGTGATTCGGGATACATACTCCTTGTTTTTCCACATTGTCTAAGAAACAACATGAGGCTTGCAAGGGATTGAAAAAATGCATCCTAAAACTTATGCCTGCAGTGAAAACTCACGTTTCTACAAAGACTTGGAAGGAGCAAGCAAAAGAATAGTGGCTGAGAGTTCTTTCAGAGAGAAACACACGTATTTCATCCTTCTGTAGAGACGGTTAGGGTTACGATTGGACCTAGGGTAGGGTTATGTTGAGGGCTAGGGTTAGAGAGACGGTTAGGGTTATGATTGGACCTAGGGTAGGGTTATGTTGAGGGCTAGGGTTAGAGAGAAGGTTAGGGTTACTTTTGGACCTAGGGTTAGGGTTATGTTGAGGGCTAGGGTTAGAGATATGGTTAGGGTTACGATTGGACCTAGGGTTAGGGTTATGTTGAGGGCTAGGGTTAGAGAGAAGGTTAGGGTTACTTTTGGACCTAGGGTTAGGGTTATGTTGAGGGCTAGGGTTAGAGATATGGTTAGGGTTACGATTGGACCTAGGGTTAGGGTTATGTTGAGGGCTAGGGTTAGAGTTCCGGTTAGGGTTACACTTGAACCTAGGGTTAGCGTAACGTTGAGGGGTAGGCTTAGAGAGAAGGTTAGGGTTACAATTGGACCTAGGGTTAGGGTTATGTTGAGGGCTAGGCTTAGAGATCCGGTTAGGGTTACGATTGGACCTAGGGTTAGGGTTATGTTGAGGCCCAGGGTTTGAGATCTGGTTAGGGTTAGATTGGACCTAGGGTTAGGGTTATGTTGAGGGCTAGGGTTAGAGATCAGGTTAGGGTTAAGATTGGACCTAGGGTTAGGGTTATGTTTAAGGCTAAGGATACAGATCCGGTTAGGGTTACGATTGGACCTAGGGTTAGGGTTATGTTGAGGGCTAGGGTTAGTGATCAGGTTAGTATTACGATTGGACCTAAGGTTAAGGTTATGTTGAGGGCTAGGTTTCAGATCCGGTTAGGGTTACGATTGGACCTAGGGTTAGCGTAACGTTGAGGGCTAAGGTTAGAGAGACTGTTAGGGTTACGATTGGACCTAGGGTTAGGGTTATGTTGAGGGCTAGGGTTAGAGATATGGTTAGGGTTATGATTGGACCTAGGGTTAGGGTTATGTATAGGGCTAGGGTTAGAGATCAGGTTAGGGTTACGATTGGACCTAGGGTTAGGGTTATGTTGAGGGCTAGGGTTAGAGAGAAGGTTAGGGTTTCAATTGGACCTAGGGTTAGGGTTATGTTGAGGGCTAGGGTTACAGATCCGGTTAGGGTTACGATTGGACCTAGGGTTAGGGTTATGTTTAGGGCTAGGGTTAGAGATCCGGTTAGGGTTACTATTGGACGTAGGGTTAGGGTTATGTTGAGGGCTAGGGTTAGAGGTCCGGTTAGTATTACAATTGGACCTAGGGTTAGGGTTATGTTGAGAGCTAGGGTTAGAGATCCGGTTAGGGTTACTATTGGACGTAGGGTTAGGGTTATGTTGAGGGCTAGGGTTAGAGATCAGGTTAGGGTTAAGATTGGACCTAAGGTTATAGTGATGTTGAGGGCTAGGGTATTCCAGCATTGAAAATACAGATTTCTATAAAGACTTTGAAGCAGCAAGCTAAAGCCTTGTGGCTGAGTGTTCTTTCATAGAGAAACATGCATTTCATCCTTCTGGAGTGAATTTTCATGCTGGAGTTCATATGCATTTTATACTGTGCAGAATGTAGCTACCTGCTGGGGGTTGTGTCATAGAAGCACCTTTTCTGCAGGAGCTTATTGGAACATTCATTGTTTGGCTAAGTTATTTAGGGTTGGTTTTGGAAGGTCTTTCAACCTTGGCCAAATCCCGCTTCGTACACAAGTTTTTAATAGCGCTGTTTCCAAGTGTCCACAAAGAGCTGCTGCTTGAAACTGTCCACATGCACATCTCATATACTGGTGTGCTCGTTTCACTACCTGGATTTTGGTTTCCTCTTCTTTCTTTGAAATGACAAGTCTTCATTCAGCATTCTACACACACCTTGTACCAGTTTCAGTTTGAAGCATGTTGGTGCTCTCAAAACGCTGTGTAACCTATGTAGAGTGTGTTACTCTCCAGCACTGAATACACAACTTAGAGCTCCTTTCACCACAGACACGCAAACACATCTTTTTGTGAAAGTCCTACTTCAGGTCCCTTGGAAATGTAAGGGTTTCATGGAGAACATGAAATCAATCATGCTTTTGCACTCTACTACCAATAGAAATGACCTCTTGCACATGCCTGACTGAGTTTCACTGCAAAATGCCCTTGTTTTCTGGTTTCTTGGATGTTCTCAACACATTAGGAGAAAGAGCGTGTTTGAGCAAGATCGATGCAGTGTGCGTTTCCCTAGATTTCAAGTGATTTGGGAAATATAATCCTTATTTTTCCACATTGTGAAAGAAACATGAGGCTTGCAAGAGATTGAAAAAATGCATCCCAAAACGTACTCCAGCGGTGAAAGCACACGTTTCTACAAAGACTTTGAAGTAGCAAGTAAAAGCCAATGGCTGAGTGTTCTTTCAGAGAGAAACATACACATTTCATCCTTCTTGAGTGAATTTTCAGCCTGGAATTCATATGCATTTGTACCGTGCAGAATGTAACTACCTGCTCGGGGGTTGTGTCATAGAAGCAACTTTCCTGCAGGAGCTTATTGGAACATTCATTGTTTGGCTAACTTCTTTGGGTTGGTTTTGGAAGGTCTTTCAACTTTAGCCAAATCCGCTTTCTTACGTAATTTTTTCACAGCCCTGTTTCCAAGAGCCCACAAAGAACTGCTGCTTAAAACTCTCCACATGCACATCTCCCATACTGGTGTGCTCGTTTCACTACCTGGATTTTGGTTTCCTCTTCTTTCTTTGAAATTACAAGCCCTCTTTCTGCATGCTACACACACCTTGTAGCAGTTTCAGTTTGCAGCATATTGGTGCTCTTAAAGCGCTGAGTAACCTGTGTAGAGTGTGTCAATCTCCAGCACTGAATACACAACTTAGAGCTCCTTTCACCACAGACACGCAAACACATCTTTTTGTAAAAGTCCTACTTCTTTACTCTTGGAAATGTAAGGGTTTCATCGAGAACTTGAAGTCAATCATGCTTTTGCACTCTGCAACCAATAGGAATGAACTCTTGTACATACTCGTCTGAATTTCAGTGCAAAATGCCCTTCTTTTCTGGTTTGTTGAAAGTTCACAACACATTAGGAGATAGAGCGTGTTTGAAGAAGACTGATGCAGTGTGCGTTTTCCTTTATTTCTTGTGATTTGGGAAACATAATCCGTGATTTTCCACATTGTCTAAGAAACAACATGAGGCTTGCAAGAGATTGAAACAATGCATCCTAAAACTTATTCCAGCAGTGAAAACACACGGTTCTACAAAGACTTGGAAGGAGCAAGCAAAAGAATAGTGGCTGAGTGTCCTTTCAGAGAGAAACACATGCATTTCATCCTTCTGGAGTGAGTTTTCTTGCTGGAATTCATATGCATTTTGTACTGTGCAGAATGTAGCTACCTGCTCGGGGGTTGTGTCATAGATGCACCTTTCCTGTAGGAGCTTATTGGAACTTTCATTGTTTGGCTAAGTTATTTAGGGTTGGTTTTGGAAGGTCTTTCAACTTTGGCCAAATCCGCTTTGTACGAAAGTTTTTCACAGCCCTGTTTCCAAGTGTCCACAAAGAGCTGCTGCTTGAAAGTGTCCACATGCACATCTCCCATACTGGTGTGCTCGTTTCACTACCTGGATTTTGGTTTCCTCTTCTTTCTTTGAAATGACAAGTCTTCATTCAGCATGCTACACACAGCTTGTAGCAGTTTCAGTTTGAAGCATGTTGGTGCTCTCAAAACGCTGTGTATCCTGTGTAGAGTGTGTCACTCTACAGCACTGAATATACAACTTAGAGCTCCTTTCAACACAGACACGCAAACACGTCTTTTTGGGAAAGTCCTAACTCAGGTAAATTGGAAATGTAAGGGTTTCATCGAAAACATGAAGACAATCATGCTTTTGAACTCTGCAACCGAAAGAAATGGCTTTTTGTACATGCCATTCTGAATTTCACTGCAAAATGCCCTTCTTTTCTGGTTTGTTGAAAGTTCAAAACACTTTAGGAAATAGAACGTGTTTGAAGAAGACTGATGCAGTGTGCGTTTTCCTGGATTTCAAGTGATTCGGGATACATACTCCTTGTTTTTCCACATTGTCTAAGAAACAACATGAGGCTTGCAAGAGATTGAAAAAATGCATCCTAAAACTTATGCCTGCAGTGAAAACACACGTTTCTACAAAGACTTGGAAGGAGCAAGCAAAAGAATAGTGGCTGAGAGTTCTTTCAGAGAGAAACACACGTATTTCATCCTTCTGTAGAGACGGTTAGGGTTACGATTGGACCTAGGGTAGGGTTATGTTGAGGGCTAGGGTTAGAGAGACGGTTAGGGTTACGATTGGACCTAGGGTTAGGGTTATGTTGAGGGCTAGGGTTAGAGAGAAGGTTAGGGTTACTTTTAGACCTAGGGTTAGGGTTATGTTGAGGGCTAGGGTTAGAGATATGGTTAGGGTTACGATTGGACCTAGGGTTAGGGTTATGTTGAGGGCTAGGGTTAGAGAGAAGGTTAGGGTTACTTTTGGACCTAGGGTTAGGGTTATGTTGAGGGCTAGGGTTAGAGATATGGTTAGGGTTACGATTGGACCTAGGGTTAGGGTTATGTTGAGGGCTAGGTCTAGAGTTCCGGTTAGGGTTACACTTGAACCTAGGGTTAGCGTAACGTTGAGGGCTAGCCTGAGAGAGAAGGTTAGGGTTACAATTGGACCTAGGGTTAGGGTTATGTTGAGGGCTAGGGTTAGACATCCGGTTAGGGTTACGATTGGACCTAGGGTTAGGGTTATGTTGAGGCCCAGGGTTTGAGATCTGGTTAGGGTTAGATTGGACCTAGGGTTAGGGTTATGTTGAGGGCTAGGGTTAGAGATCGGGTTAGGGTTAAGATTGGACCTAGGGTTAGGGTTATGTTGAGGGCTAGGGTTAGAGAGAAGGTTAGGGTTACTTTTGGACCTAGGATTAGGGTTATGTTGAGGGCTAGGGTTAGAGATATGGTTAGGGTTACGATTGGACCTACGGTTAGGGTTATGTTGAGGGCTAGGGTTAGAGTTCCGGTTAGGGTTACACTTGAACCCTGGGTTAGCGTAACGTTGAGGGCTAGGCTTAGAGAGAAGGTTAGGGTTACAATTGGACCTAGGGTTAGGGTTATGTTGAGGGCTAGGGTTAGAGATCCGGTTAGGGTTACGATTGGACCTAGGGTTAGGGTTATGTTGAGGGCTAGGATTAGAGATCATGTTAGTATTACGAGTGGACATAGGGTTAGGGTTATGTTGAGGGCTAGGGTTAGAGAGAAGGTTAGGGTTACTTTTGGACCTAGGTTTAGGGTTATGTTGAGGGCTAGGGTTAGGGATCCGGTTAGGGTTACGATTGGACCTAGGGTTAGGGTTATGTTGAGGCCCAGGGTTTGAGATTTGGGTTAGGGTTAGATTGGACCTAGGGTTAGGGTTATGTTGAGGGCTAGGGTTAGAGATCAGGTTAGGGTTAAGATTGGACCTAGGGTTAGGGTTATGTTTAGGGCTAGGGATACAGATCCGGTTAGGGTTACGATTGGACCTAGGGTTAGGGTTATTTTGAGGGCTAGGGTTCAGATCCGGTTAGGGTTACTATTGGACCTAGGGTTAGCGTAACGTTGAGGGCTAGGGTTAGAGAGACGGTTAGGGTTACGATTGGACCTAGGGTTAGGGTTATGTTGAGGGCTAAGGTTAGAGATATGGTTAGGGTTATGATTGGACCTAGGGTTAGGGTTATGTATAGGGCTAGGATTAGAGATAAGGTTAGGGTTATTATTGGACGTAGGGTTAGGGTTATGTTGAGGGCTAGGGTTAGAGAAAAGGTTAGGGTTTCAATTGGACCTAGGGTTAGTGTTATGTTGAGGGCTAGGGTTACAGATCCGGTTAGGGCTACGATTGGACCTAGGGTTAGGGTTATGTTTAGGGCTAGGGTTAGAGATCCGGTTAGGGTTACTATTGGACGTAGGGTTAGGGTTATGTTGAGGGCTAGGGTTAGAGATCCGGTTAGTATTACGATTGGACCTAGGGTTAGTTTTATGTTTAGGGCTAGGGTTAGATATCCGGTTAGGGTTACTATTGGACGTAGGGTTAGGGTTATGTTGAGGGCTAGGGTTAGAGATCCGGTTATGGTTATGGTTGGACCTAGGGTTAGGGTTATGTTGAGGGCTAGGGTTAGAGAGAAGTTTAGGGTTACTTTTGGACCTAGGGTTAGGGTTATGTTGAGGGCTAGGGTTAGAGATCCGGTTAGGGTTACGGTTGGACCTAGGGTTAGGGTTATGTTGAGGGCTAGGGTTAGAGATCAGGTTAGGGTTAAGAGTGGACCTAGGGTTATAGTGATGTTGAGGGCTAGGGTATTCCAGCAGTGAAAACACACATTTCTATAAAGACTTTGAAGCAGCAAGCTAAAGCCTTGTGGCTGAGTGTTCTTTCATAGAGAAACATGCATTTCATCCTTCTGGAGTGAATTTTCATGCTGGAGTTCATATGCATTTTATACTGTGCAGAATGTAGCTACCTGCTGGGGGTTGTGTCATAGAAGCACCTTTTCTGCAGGAGCTTATTGGAACATTCATTGTTTGGCTAAGTTATTTAGGGTTGGTTTTGGAAGGTCTTTCAACCTTGGCCAAATCCCGCTTCGTACGCAAGTTTTTAATACCGCTGTTTCCAAGTGTCCACAAAGAGCTGCTGCTTGAAACTGTCCACATGCACATCTCATATACTGGTGTGCTCGTTTCACTACCTGGATTTTGGTTTCCTCTTCTTTCTTTGAAATGACAAGTCTTCATTCAGCATTCTACACACACCTTGTACCAGCTTCAGTTTGAAGCATGTTGGTGCTCTCAAAACGCTGTGTAACCTATGTAGAGTGTGTTACTCTCCAGCACTGAATACACAACTTAGAGCTCCTTTCACCACAGACACGCAAACACATCTTTTTGTGAAAGTCCTACTTCAGGTCCCTTGGAAATGTAAGGGTTTCATGGAGAACATGAAGTCAATCATGCTTTTGCACTCTACTACCAATAGAAATGACCTCTTGTACATGCCTGACTGAGTTTCACTGCAAAATGCCCTTGTTTTCTGGTTTCTTGAATGTTCTCAACACATTAGGAGAAAGAGCGTGTTTGAGCAAGATCGATGCAGTGTGCGTTTCCCTAGATTTCAAGTGATTTGGGAAATATAATCCTTATTTTTCCACATTGTGAAAGAAACATGAGGCTTGCAAGAGATTGAAAAAATGCATCCCAAAACGTACTCCAGCGGTGAAAGCACACGTTTCTACAAAGACTTTGAAGTAGCAAGTAAAAGCCAATGGCTGAGTGTTCTTTCAGAGAGAAACATACACATTTCATCCTTCTGGAGTGAATTTTCAGCCTGGAATTCATATGCATTTGTACCGTGCAGAATGTAACTACCTGCTCGGGGGTTGTGTCATAGAAGCAACTTTCCTGCAGGAGCTTATTGGAACATTCATTGTTTGGCTAACTTCTTTGGGTTGGTTTTGGAAGGTCTTTCAACTTTCGCCAAATCCGCTTTCTTACGAAATTTTTTCACAGCCCTGTTTCCAAGAGCCCACAAAGAACTGCTGCTTAAAACTCTCCACATGCACATCTCCCATACTGGTGTGCTCGTTTCACTACCTGGATTTTGGTTTCCTCTTCTTTCTTTGAAATTACAAGCCCTCTTTCTGCATGCTACACACACCTTGTAGCAGTTTCAGTTTGCAGCATATTGGTGCTCTTAAAACGCTGAGTAACCTGTGTAGAGTGTGTCAATCTCCAGCACTGAATACACAACTTAGAGCTCCTTTCACCACAGACACGCAAACACATCTTTTTGTAAAAGTCCTACTTCTTTACTCTTGGAAATGTAAGGGTTTCATCCAGAACTTGAAGTCAATCATGCTTTTGCACTCTGCAACCAATAGGAATGAACTCTTGTACATACCCGTCTGAATTTCAGTGCAAAATGCCCTTCTTTTCTGGTTTGTTGAAAGTTCACAACACATTAGGAGATAGAGCGTGTTTGAAGAAGACTGATGCAGTGTGCGTTTTCCTTTATTTCTTGTGATTTGGGAAACATAATCCGTGATTTTCCACATTGTCTAAGAAACAACATGAGGCTTGCAAGAGATTGAAACAATGCATCCTAAAACTTATTCCAGCAGTGAAAACACACGGTTCTACAAAGACTTGGAAGGAGCAAGCAAAAGAATAGTGGCTGAGTGTCCTTTCAGAGAGAAACACATGCATTTCATCCTTCTGGAGTGAGTTTTCTTGCTGGAATTCATATGCATTTTGTACTGTGCAGAATGTAGCTACCTGCTCGGGGGTTGTGTCATAGATGCACCTTTCCTGTACGAGCTTATTGGAACTTTCATTGTTTGGCTAAGTTATTTAGGGTTGGTTTTGGAAGGTCTTTCAACTTTGGCCAAATCCGCTTTGTACGAAAGTTTTTCACAGCCCTGTTTCCAAGTGTCCACAAAGAGCTGCTGCTTGAAAGTGTCCACATGCACATCTCCCATACTGGTGTGCTCGTTTCACTACCTGGATTTTGGTTTCCTCTTCTTTCTTTGAAATGACAAGTCTTCATTCAGCATGCTACACACAGCTTGTAGCAGTTTCAGTTTGAAGCATGTTGGTGCTCTCAAAACGCTGTGTATCCTGTGTAGAGTGTGTCACTCTACAGCACTGAATACACAACTTAGAGCTCCTTTCAACACAGACACGCAAACACGTCTTTTTGGGAAAGTCCTAACTCAGGTAAATTGGAAATGTAAGGGTTTCATCGAAAACATGAAGACAATCATGCTTTTGAACTCTGCAACCGAAAGAAATGGCTTTTTGTACATGCCATTCTGAATTTCACTGCAAAATGCCCTTCTTTTCTGGTTTGTTGAAAGTTCAAAACACTTTAGGAAATAGAACGTGTTTGAAGAAGACTGATGCAGTGTGCGTTTTCCTGGATTTCAAGTGATTCGGGATACATACTCCTTGTTTTTCCACATTGTCTAAGAAACAACATGAGGCTTGCAAGAGATTGAAAAAATGCATCCTAAAACTTATGCCTGCAGTGAAAACACACGTTTCTACAAAGACTTGGGAGGAGCAAGCAAAAGAATAGTGGCTGAGAGTTCTTTCAGAGAGAAACACACGTATTTCATCCTTCTGTAGAGACAGTTATGGTTACGATTGGACCTAGGGTAGGGTTATGTTGAGGGCTAGGGTTAGAGAGACGGTTAGGGTTACGATTGGACCTAGGGTTAGGGTTATGTTGAGGGCTAGGGTTAGAGAGAAGGTTAGGGTTACTTTTGGACCTAGGGTTAGGGTTATGTTGAGGGCTAGGGTTAGAGATATGGTTAGGGTTAGGATTGGACCTAAGGTTAGGGTTATGTTGAGGGCTAGGGTTAGAGAGAAGGTTAGGGTTACTTTTGGACCTAGGGTTACGGTTATGTTGAGGGCTAGGGTTAGAGATATGGTTAGGGTTACGATTGGACCTAGGGTTAGGGTTATGTTGAGGGCTAGGGTTAGAGTTCCGGTTAGGGTTACACTTGAACCTAGGGTTAGCGTAACGTTGAGGGCTAGGCTTAGAGAGAAGGTTAGGGTTACAATTGGACCTAGGGTTAGGGTTATGTTGAGGGCTAGGGTTAAAGATCCGGTTAGGGTTACGATTGGACCTAGGGTTAGGGTTATGTTGAGGGCTAGGGTTAGAGATCCGGTTAGGGTTACTATTGGACGTAGGGTTAGGGTTATGTTGAGGGCTAGGGTTAGAGATCCGGTTAGGGTTACGGTTGGACCTAGGGTTAGGGTTATGTTGAGGGCTAGGGTTAGAGAGAAGGTTAGGGTTACTTTTGGACCTAGGGTTAGGGTTATGTTGAGGGCTAGGGTTAGAGATCCGGTTAGGGTTACGGTTGGACCTAGGGTTAGGGTTATGTTGAGGGCTAGGGTTAGAGATCAGGTTAGGGTTAAGAGTGGACCTAGGGTTATAGTGATGTTGAGGGCTAGGGTATTCCAGCAGTGAAAACACACATTTCTATAAAGACTTTGAAGCAGCAAGCTAAAGCCTTGTGGCTGAGTGTTCTTTCATAGAGAAACATGCATTTCATCCTTCTGGAGTGAATTTTCATGCTGGAGTTCATATGCATTTTATACTGTGCAGAATGTAGCTACCTGCTGGGGGTTGTGTCATAGAAGCACCTTTTCTGCAGGAGCTTATTGGAACATTCATTGTTTGGCTAAGTTATTTAGGGTTGGTTTTGGAAGGTCTTTCAACCTTGGCCAAATCCCGCTTCGTACGCAAGTTTTTAATACCGCTGTTTCCAAGTGTCCACAAAGAGCTGCTGCTTGAAACTGTCCACATGCACATCTCATATACTGGTGTGCTCGTTTCACTACCTGGATTTTGGTTTCCTCTTCTTTCTTTGAAATGACAAGTCTTCATTCAGCATTCTACACACACCTTGTACCAGCTTCAGTTTGAAGCATGTTGGTGCTCTCAAAACGCTGTGTAACCTATGTAGAGTGTGTTACTCTCCAGCACTGAATACACAACTTAGAGCTCCTTTCACCACAGACACGCAAACACATCTTTTTGTGAAAGTCCTACTTCAGGTCCCTTGGAAATGTAAGGGTTTCATGGAGAACATGAAGTCAATCATGCTTTTGCACTCTACTACCAATAGAAATGACCTCTTGTACATGCCTGACTGAGTTTCACTGCAAAATGCCCTTGTTTTCTGGTTTCTTGAATGTTCTCAACACATTAGGAGAAAGAGCGTGTTTGAGCAAGATCGATGCAGTGTGCGTTTCCCTAGATTTCAAGTGATTTGGGAAATTTAATCCTTATTTATCCACATTGTGAAAGAAACATGAGGCTTGCAAGAGATTGAAAAAATGCATCCCAAAACGTACTCCAGCGGTGAAAGCACACGTTTCTACAAAGACTTTGAAGTAGCAAGTAAAAGCCAATGGCTGAGTGTTCTTTCAGAGAGAAACATACACATTTCATCCTTCTGGAGTGAATTTTCAGCCTGGAATTCATATGCATTTGTACCGTGCAGAATGTAACTACCTGCTCGGGGGTTGTGTCATAGAAGCAACTTTCCTGCAGGAGCTTATTGGAACATTCATTGTTTGGCTAACTTCTTTGGGTTGGTTTTGGAAGGTCTTTCAACTTTCGCCAAATGCGCTTTTTACGAAATTTTTTCACAGCCCTGTTTCCAAGAGCCCACAAAGAACTGCTGCTTAAAACTCTCCACATGCACATCTCCCATACTGGTGTGCTCGTTTCACTACCTGGATTTTGGTTTCCTCTTCTTTCTTTGAAATTACAAGCCCTCTTTCTGCATGCTACACACACCTTGTAGCAGTTTCAGTTTGCAGCATATTGGTGCTCTTAAAACGCTGAGTAACCTGTGTAGAGTGTGTCAATCTCCAGCACTGAATACACAACTTAGAGCTCCTTTCACCACAGACACGCAAACACATCTTTTTGTAAAAGTCCTACTTCTTTACTCTTGGAAATGTAAGGGTTTCATCCAGAACTTGAAGTCAATCATGCTTTTGCACTCTGCAACCAATAGGAATGAACTCTTGTACATACCCGTCTGAATTTCAGTGCAAAATGCCCTTCTTTTCTGGTTTGTTGAAAGTTCACAACACATTAGGAGATAGAGCGTGTTTGAAGAAGACTGATGCAGTGTGCGTTTTCCTTTATTTCTTGTGATTTGGGAAACATAATCCGTGATTTTCCACATTGTCTAAGAAACAACATGAGGCTTGCAAGAGATTGAAACAATGCATCCTAAAACTTATTCCAGCAGTGAAAACACACGGTTCTACAAAGACTTGGAAGGAGCAAGCAAAAGAATAGTGGCTGAGTGTCCTTTCAGAGAGAAACACATGCATTTCATCCTTCTGGAGTGAGTTTTCTTGCTGGAATTCATATGCATTTTGTACTGTGCAGAATGTAGCTACCTGCTCGGGGGTTGTGTCATAGATGCACCTTTCCTGTAGGAGCTTATTGGAACTTTCATTGTTTGGCTAAGTTATTTAGGGTTGGTTTTGGAAGGTCTTTCAACTTTGGCCAAATCCGCTTTGTACGAAAGTTTTTCACAGCCCTGTTTCCAAGTGTCCACAAAGAGCTGCTGCTTGAAAGTGTCCACATGCACATCTCCCATACTGGTGTGCTCGTTTCACTACCTGGATTTTGGTTTCCTCTTCTTTCTTTGAAATGACAAGTCTTCATTCAGCATGCTACACACAGCTTGTAGCAGTTTCAGTTTGAAGCATGTTGGTGCTCTCAAAACGCTGTGTATCCTGTGTAGAGTGTGTCACTCTACAGCACTGAATACACAACTTAGAGCTCCTTTCAACACAGACACGCAAACACGTCTTTTTGGGAAAGTCCTAACTCAGGTAAATTGGAAATGTAAGGGTTTCATCGAAAACATGAAGACAATCATGCTTTTGAACTCTGCAACCGAAAGAAATGGCTTTTTGTACATGCCATTCTGAATTTCACTGCAAAATGCCCTTATTTTCTGGTTTGTTGAAAGTTCAAAACACTTTAGGAAATAGAACGTGTTTGAAGAAGACTGATGCAGTGTGCGTTTTCCTGGATTTCAAGTGATTCGGGATACATACTCCTTGTTTTTCCACATTGTCTAAGAAACAACATGAGGCTTGCAAGAGATTGAAAAAATGCATCCTAAAACTTATGCCTGCAGTGAAAACACACGTTTCTACAAAGACTTGGGAGGAGCAAGCAAAAGAATAGTGGCTGAGAGTTCTTTCAGAGAGAAACACACGTATTTCATCCTTCTGTAGAGACGGTTATGGTTACGATTGGACCTAGGGTAGGGTTATGTTGAGGGCTAGGGTTAGAGAGACGGTTAGGGTTACGATTGGACCTAGGGTTAGGGTTATGTTGAGGGCTAGGGTTAGAGAGAAGGTTAGGGTTACTTTTGGACCTAGGGTTAGGGTTATGTTGAGGGCTAGGGTTAGAGATATGGTTAGGGTTACGATTGGACCTAAGGTTAGGGTTATGTTGAGGGCTAGGGTTAGAGAGAAGGTTAGGGTTACTTTTGGACCTAGGGTTACGGTTATGTTGAGGGCTAGGGTTAGAGATATGGTTAGGGTTACGATTGGACCTAGGGTTAGGGTTATGTTGAGGGCTAGGGTTAGAGTTCCGGTTAGGGTTACACTTGAACCTAGGGTTAGCGTAACGTTGAGGGCTAGGCTTAGAGAGAAGGTTAGGGTTACAATTGGACCTAGGGTTAGGGTTATGTTGAGGGCTAGGGTTAAAGATCCGGTTAGGGTTACGATTGGACCTAGGGTTAGGGTTATGTTGAGGGCTAGGGTTAGAGATATGGTTAGGGTTACGATTGGACCTAGGGTTAGGGTTATGTTGAGGGCTAGGGTTAGAGAGAAGGTTAGGGTTACTTTTGGACCTAGGGTTAGGGTTATGTTGAGGGTATGGTTAGAGATATGGTTAGGGTTACGATTGGACCTAGGGTTAGGGTTATGTTGAGGGCTAGGGTTAGAGAGACGGTTAGGGTTACTTTTGGACCTAGGGTTAGGGTTATGTTGAGGGCTAGGGTTAGAGATATGGTTAGGGTTACGATTGGACCTAGGGTTAGGGTTATGTTGAGGGCTAGGGTTAGAGTTCCGGTTAGGGTTACACTTGAACCTAGGGTTAGCGTAACGTTGAGGGCTAGGCTTAGAGAGAAGGTTAGGGTTACAATTGGACCTAGGGTTAGGGTTATGTTGAGGGCTAGGGTTAAAGATCCGGTTAGGGTTACGATTGGACCTAGGGTTAGGGTTATGTTGAGGGCTAGGGTTAGAGATCAGGTTAGTATTACGATTGGACCTAGGGTTAGGGTTATGTTTAGGGCTAGGGATACAGATCCGGTTAGGGTTACGATTGGACCTAGGGTTAGGGTTATGTTGAGGGCTAGGGTTAGAGATATGGTTAGGGTTACGATTGGACCTAGGGTTAGGGTTATGTTGAGGGCTAGGGTTAGAGAGAAGGTTAGGGTTACTTTTGGACCTAGGGTTAGGGTTATGTTGAGGGTATGGTTAGAGATATGGTTAGGGTTACGATTGGACCTAGGGTTAGGGTTATGTTGAGGGCTAGGGTTAGAGAGAAGGTTAGGGTTACTTTTGGACCTAGGGTTAGGGTTATGTTGAGGGCTAGGGTTAGAGATCCGGTTAGGGTTACGATTGGACCTAGGGATAGGGTTATGTTGAGGACTAGGGTTAGACATCCGGTTAGGGTTAGGATTGGACCTAGGGTTAGGGTTATGTTGAGGCCCAGGGTTTGAGATCTGGTTAGGGTTATATTGGACCTAGGCTTAGGGTTATGTTGAGGGCTAGGGTTAGAGATCAGGATAGTATTACGATTGGACCTAGGGTTAGGGTTATGTTTAGGGCTAGGGATACAGATCCGGTTAGGGTTACGATTGGACCTAGGGTTAGGGTTATGTTGAGGGCTAGGGTTAGTGATCAGGTTAGTATTACGATTGGACCTAAGGTTAAGGTTATGTTGAGGGCTAGGGTTCAGATCTGGTTAGGGTTACGATTGGACCTAGGGTTAGGGTTATGTTGAGGGCTAGGGTTAGAGAGACGGTTAGGGTTACGATTGGACCTAGGGTTAGGGTTATGTTGAGGGCTAGGGTTAGAGATATGGTTAGGGTTATGATTGGACCTAGGGTTAGGGTTATGTATAGGGCTAGGGTTAGAGATCAGGTTAGGGTTACGATTGGACCTAGGGTTAGGGTTATGTTGAAGGCTAGGGTTAGAGAGAAGGTTAGGGTTTCAATTGGACCTAGGGTTAGGGTTATGTTGAGGGCTAGGGTTCCAGATCCTGTTAGGGTTACGATTGGACCAAGGGTTAGGGTTATGTATAGGGCTAGGGTTAGAGATCAGGTTAGGGTTACTATTGGACGTAGGGTTAGGGTTATGTTGAGGGCTAGGGTTAGAGATCCGGTTAGTATTACGATTGGACCTAGGGTTAGGGTTATGTTGAGGGCTAGGGTTACAGATCCGGTTAGGGTTACGATTTGACCTAGGGTTAGGGTTATGTTTAGGGCTAGGGTTAGAGATCCGGTTAGGGTTCCTATTGGACCTAGGGTTAGCGTTATGTTGAGGGCTAGGGTTAGAGATCCGGTTAGGGTTACGGTTGGACCTAGGGTTAGGGTTATGTTGAGGGCTAGGTTTAGAGATCAGGTTAGGGTTATGATTGGACCTAGGGTTATAGTGATGTTGAGGGCTAGGGTATTCCAGCAGTGAAAACACACAGTTCCATAAAGACTTTGAAGCAGCAAGCTAAAGCCTTGTGGCTGAGTGTTCTTTCAGAGAGAAACATGCATTTCATCCTTCTGGAGTGAATTTTCATGCTGGAGTTCATATGCATTTTATACTGTGCAGAATGTAGCTACCTGCTGGGGGTTGTGTCATAGAAGCACCTTTTCTGCAGGAGCTTATTGGAACATTCATTGTTTGGCTAACTTCTTTGGGTTGGTTTTGGAAGGTCTTTCAACTTTAGCCAAATCCGCTTTCTTACGAAATTTTTTCACAGCCCTGTTTCCAAGAGCCCACAAAGAACTGCTGCTTAAAACTCTCCACATGCACATCTCCCATACTGGTGTGCTCGTTTCACTACCTGGATTTTGGTTTCCTCTTCTTTCTTTGAAATTACAAGCCCTCTTTCTGCATGCTACACACACCTTGTAGCAGTTTCAGTTTGCAGCATATTGGTGCTCTTAAAACGCTGAGTAACCTGTGTAGAGTGTGTCAATCTCCAGCACTGAATACACAACTTAGAGCTCCTTTCACCACAGACACGCAAACACATCTTTTTGTAAAAGTCCTACTTCTTTACTCTTGGAAATGTAAGGGTTTCATCCAGAACTTGAAGTCAATCATGCTTTTGCACTCTGCAACCAATAGGAATGAACTCTTGTACATACCCGTCTGAATTTCAGTGCAAAATGCCCTTCTTTTCTGGTTTGTTGAAAGTTCACAACACATTAGGAGATAGAGCGTGTTTGAAGAAGACTGATGCAGTGTGCGTTTTCCTTTATTTCTTGTGATTTGGGAAACATAATCCGTGATTTTCCACATTGTCTAAGAAACAACATGAGGCTTGCAAGAGATTGAAACAATGCATCCTAAAACTTATTCAGGCAGTGAAAACACACGGTTCTACAAAGACTTGGAAGGAGCAAGCAAAAGAATAGTGGCTGAGTGTCCTTTCAGAGAGAAACACATGCATTTCATCCTTCTGGAGTGAGTTTTCTTGCTGGAATTCATATGCATTTTGTACTGTGCAGAATGTAGCTACCTGCTCGGGGGTTGTGTCATAGATGCACCTTTCCTGTAGGAGCTTATTGGAACTTTCATTGTTTGGCTAAGTTATTTAGGGTTGGTTTTGGAAGGTCTTTCAACTTTGGCCAAATCCGCTTTGTACGAAAGTTTTTCACAGCCCTGTTTCCAAGTGTCCACAAAGAGCTGCTGCTTGAAAGTGTCCACATGCACATCTCCCATACTGGTGTGCTCGTTTCACTACCTGGATTTTGGTTTCCTCTTCTTTCTTTGAAATGACAAGTCTTCATTCAGCATGCTACACACAGCTTGTAGCAGTTTCAGTTTGAAGCATGTTGGTGCTCTCAAAACGCTGTGTATCCTGTGTAGAGTGTGTCACTCTACAGCACTGAATACACAACTTAGAGCTCCTTTCAACACAGACACGCAAACACGTCTTTTTGGGAAAGTCCTAACTCAGGTAAATTGGAAATGTAAGGGTTTCATCGAAAACATGAAGACAATCATGCTTTTGAACTCTGCAACCGAAAGAAATGGCTTTTTGTACATGCCATTCTGAATTTCACTGCAAAATGCCCTTCTTTTCTGGTTTGTTGAAAGTTCAAAACACTTTAGGAAATAGAACGTGTTTGAAGAAGACTGATGCAGTGTGCGTTTTCCTGGATTTCAAGTGATTCGGGATACATACTCCTTGTTTTTCCACATTGTCTAAGAAACAACATGAGGCTTGCAAGAGATTGAAAAAATGCATCCTAAAACTTATGCCTGCAGTGAAAACACACGTTTCTACAAAGACTTGGGAGGAGCAAGCAAAAGAATAGTGGCTGAGAGTTCTTTCAGAGAGAAACACACGTATTTCATCCTTCTGTAGAGACGGTTATGGTTACGATTGGACCTAGGGTAGGGTTATGTTGAGGGCTAGGGTTAGAGAGACGGTTAGGGTTACGATTGGACCTAGGGTTAGGGTTATGTTGAGGGCTAGGGTTAGAGAGAAGGTTAGGGTTACTTTTGGACCTAGGGTTAGGGTTATGTTGAGGGCTAGGGTTAGAGATATGGTTAGGGTTACGATTGGACCTAAGGTTAGGGTTATGTTGAGGGCTAGGGTTAGAGAGAAGGTTAGGGTTACTTTTGGACCTAGGGTTACGGTTATGTTGAGGGCTAGGGTTAGAGATATGGTTAGGGTTACGATTGGACCTAGGGTTAGGGTTATGTTGAGGGCTAGGGTTAGAGTTCCGGTTAGGGTTACACTTGAACCTAGGGTTAGCGTAACGTTGAGGGCTAGGCTTAGAGAGAAGGTTAGGGTTACAATTGGACCTAGGGTTAGGGTTATGTTGAGGGCTAGGGTTAAAGATCCGGTTAGGGTTACGATTGGACCTAGGGTTAGGGTTATGTTGCGGGCTAGGGTTAGAGATATGGTTAGGGTTACGATTGGACCTAGGGTTAGGGTTATGTTGAGGGCTAGGGTTAGAGAGAAGGTTAGGGTTACTTTTGGACCTAGGGTTAGGGTTATGTTGAGGGTATGGTTAGAGATATGGTTAGGGTTACGATTGGACCTAGGGTTAGGGTTATGTTGAGGGCTAGGGTTAGAGAGAAGGTTAGGGTTACTTTTGGACCTAGGGTTAGGGTTATGTTGAGGGCTAGGGTTAGAGATCCGGTTAGGGTTACGATTGGACCTAGGGTTAGGGTTATGTTGAGGACTAGGGTTAGACATCCGGTTAGGGTTACGATTGGACCTAGGGTTAGGGTTATGTTGAGGCCCAGGGTTTGAGATCTGGTTAGGGTTATATTGGACCTAGGCTTAGGGTTATGTTGAGGGCTAGGGTTAGAGATCAGGTTAGTATTACGATTGGACCTAGGGTTAGGGTTATGTTTAGGGCTAGGGATACAGATCCGGTTAGGGTTACGATTGGACCTAGGGTTAGGGTTATGTTGAGGGCTAGGGTTAGTGATCAGGTTAGTATTACGATTGGACCTAAGGTTAAGGTTATGTTGAGGGCTAGGGTTCAGATCTGGTTAGGGTTACGATTGGACCTAGGGTTAGGGTTATGTTGAGGGCTAGGGTTAGAGAGACGGTTAGGGTTACGATTGGACCTAGGGTTAGGGTTATGTTGAGGGCTAGGGTTAGAGATATGGTTAGGGTTATGATTGGACCTAGGGTTAGGGTTATGTATAGGGCTAGGGTTAGAGATCAGGTTAGGGTTACGATTGGACCTAGGGTTAGGGTTATGTTGAAGGCTAGGGTTAGAGAGAAGGTTAGGGTTTCAATTGGACCTAGGGTTAGGGTTATGTTGAGGGCTAGGGTTCCAGATCCTGTTAGGGTTACGATTGGACCTAGGGTTAGGGTTATGTATAGGGCTAGGGTTAGAGATCAGGTTAGGGTTACTATTGGACGTAGGGTTAGGGTTATGTTGAGGGCTAGGGTTAGAGATCCGGTTAGTATTACGATTGGACCTAGGGTTAGGGTTATGTTGAGGGCTAGGGTTACAGATCCGGTTAGGGTTACGATTTGACCTAGGGTTAGGGTTATGTTTAGGGCTAGGGTTAGAGATCCGGTTAGGGTTCCTATTGGACCTAGGGTTAGCGTTATGTTGAGGGCTAGGGTTAGAGATCCGGTTAGGGTTACGGTTGGACCTAGGGTTAGGGTTATGTTGAGGGCTAGGGTTAGTGATCAGGTTAGTATTACGATTGGACCTAAGGTTAAGGTTATGTTGAGGGCTAGGGTTCAGATCCGGTTAGGGTTACGATTGGACCTAGGATTAGCGTAACGTTGAGGGCTAGGGTTAGAGAGACGGTTAGGGTTACGATTGGACCTAGGGTTAGGGTTATGTTGAGGGCTAGGGTTAGAGATATGGTTAGGGTTATGATTGGACCTAGGGTTAGGGTTATGTATAGGGCTAGGGTTAGAGATCAGGTTACGGTTTCAATTGGACCTAGGGTTAGGGTTATGTTGAGGGCTAGGGTTAGAGATCCGATTAGTATTACGATTGGACCTAGGGTTAGGGTTATGTTGAGGGCTAGAGTTACAGATCCGGTTAGGGTTACGATTTGACCTAGGGTTAGGGTTATGTTTAGGGCTAGGGTTAGAGAGAAGGTTAGGGTTACTATTGGACGTAGGGTTAGGGTTATGTTGAGGGCTAGGGTTAGAGAGAAGGTTAGGGTTACTGTTGGACCTAGGGTTAGGGTTATGTTGAGGGCTAGGGTTAGAGATCAGGTTAGGGTTAAGATTGGACCTAGGGTTATAGTGATGTTGAGGGCTAGGGTATTCCAGCAGTGAAAACACACATTTCTATAAAGACTTTGAAGCAGCAAGCTAAAGCCTTGTGGCTGAGTGTTCTGTCATAGAGAAACATGCATTTCATCCTTCTGGAGTGAATTTTCATGCTGGAGTTCATATGCATTTTATACTGTGCAGAATGTAGCTACCTGCTGGGGTTTGTGTCATAGAAGCACCTTTTCTGCAGGAGCTTATTGGAACATTCATTGTTTGGCTAAGTTATTTAGGGTTGGTTTTGGAAGGTCTTTCAACCTTGGCCAAATCCCGCTTTGTACGCAAGTTTTTAATACCGCTGTTTCCAAGTGTCCCCAAAGAGCTGCTGCTTGAAACTGTCCACATGCACATCTCTTATACTGGTTTGCTCGTATCACTACCTGTATTTTGGTTTCCTCTTCTTTCTTTGAAATGACAAGTCTTCATTCAGCATTCTACACACACCTTGTACCAGCTTCAGTTTGAAGCATGTTGGTGCTCTCAAAACGCTGTGTAACCTATGTAGAGTGTGTTACTCTCCAGCACTGAATACACAACTTAGAGCTCCTTTCACCTCAGACACGCAAACACATCTTTTTGTGAAAGTCCTACTTCAGGTCCCTTGGAAATGTAAGGGTTTCATGGAGAACATGAAGTCAATCATGCTTTTGCACTCTACTACCAATAGAAATGACCTCTTGTACATGCCTGACTGAGTTTCACTGCAAAATGCCCTTGTTTTCTGGTTTCTTGAATGTTCTCAACACATTAGGAGAAAGAGCGTGTTTGAGCAAGATCGATGCAGTGTGCGTTTCCCTAGATTTCAAGTGATTTGGGAAATATAATCCTTATTTTTCCACATTGTGAAAGAAACATGAGGCTTGCAAGAGATTGAAAAAATGCATCCCAAAACGTACTCCAGCGGTGAAAGCACACGTTTCTACAAAGACTTTGAAGTAGCAAGTAAAAGCCAATGGCTGAGTGTTCTTTCAGAGAGAAACATCCAATTTCATCCTTCTGGAGTGAATCTTCAGCCTGGAATTCATATGCATTTGTACCGTGCAGAATGTAACTACCTGCTCGGGGGTTGTGTCATAGAGGCAACTTTCCTGCAGGAGCTTATTGGAACATTCATTGTTTGGCTAACTTCTTTGGGTTGGTTTTGGAAGGTCTTTCAACTTTGGCCAAATCCGCTTTGTACGAAAGTTTTTCACAGCCCTGTTTCCAAGTGTCCACAAAGAGCTGCTGCTTGAAAGTGTCCACATGCACATCTCCCATACTGGTGTGCTCGTTTCACTACCTGGATTTTGGTTTCCTCTTCTTCCTTTGAAATGACAAGTCTTCATTCAGCATGCTACACACAGCTTGTAGCAGTTTCAGTTTGAAGCATGTTGGTGCTCTCAAAACGCTGTGTATCCTGTGTAGAGTGTGTCACTCTACAGCACTGAATACACAACTTAGAGCTCCTTTCAACACAGACACGCAAACACGTCTTTTTGGGAAAGTGCTAACTCAGGTAAATTGGAAATGTAAGGGTTTCATCGAAAACATGAAGACAATCATGCTTTTGAACTCTGCAACCGAAAGAAATGGCTTTTTGTACATGCCATTCTGAATTTCACTGCAAAATGCCCTTCTTTTCTGGTTTGTTGAAAGTTCAAAACATTTTAGGAAATAGAACGTGTTTGAAGAAGACTGATGCAGTGTGCGTTTTCCTGGATTTCAAGTGATTCGGGATACATACTCCTTGTTTTTCCACATTGTCTAAGAAACAACATGAGTCTTGCAAGAGATTGAAAAAATGCATCCTAAAACTTATGCCTGCAGTGAAAACACACGTTTCTACAAAGACTTGGAAGGAGCAAGCAAAAGAATAGTGGCTGAGAGTTCTTTCAGAGAGAAACACACGTATTTCATCCTTCTGTAGAGACGGTTAGGGTTACGATTGGACCTAGGGTTAGGGTTATGTTGAGGGCTAGGGTTAGAGTTCCGGTTAGGGTTACACTTGAACCTAGGGTTAGCGTAACGTTGAGGGGTAGGCTTAGAGAGAAGGTTAGGGTTACAATTGGACCTAGGGTTAGGGTTATGTTGAGGGCTAGGCTTAGAGATCCGGTTAGGGTTACGATTGGACCTAGGGTTAGGGTTATGTTGAGGCCCAGGGTTTGAGATCTGGTTAGGGTTAGATTGGACCTAGGGTTAGGGTTATGTTGAGGGCTAGGGTTAGAGATCAGGTTAGGGTTAAGATTGGACCTAGGGTTAGGGTTATGTTTAAGGCTAAGGATACAGATCCAGTTAGGGTTACGATTGGACCTAGGGTTAGCGTAACGTTGAGGGCTAAGGTTAGAGAGACTGTTAGGGTTACGATTGGACCTAGGGTTAGGGTTATGTTGAGGGCTAGGGTTAGAGAGAAGGTTAGGGTTTCAATTGGACCTAGGGTTAGGGTTATGTTGAGGGCTAGGGTTACAGATCCGGTTAGGGTTACGATTGGACCTAGGGTTAGGGTTATGTTGAGGCCCAGGGTTTGAGATCTGGTTAGGGTTAGATTGGACCTAGGGTTAGGGTTATGTTGAGGGCTAGGGTTAGAGATCGGGTTAGGGTTAAGATTGGACCTAGGGTTAGGGTTACGTTGAGGGCTAGGGTTAGAGAGAAGGTTAGGGTTACTTTTGGACCCAGGATTAGGGTTATGTTGAGGGCTAGGGTTAGAGATATGGTTAGGGTTACGATTGGACCTACGGTTAGGGTTATGTTGAGGGCTAGGGTTAGAGTTCCGGTTAGGGTTACACTTGAACCCTGGGTTAGCGTAACGTTGAGGGCTAGGCTTAGAGAGAAGGTTAGGGTTACAATTGGACCTAGGGTTAGGGTTATGTTGAGGGCTAGGGTTAGAGATCCGGTTAGGGTTATGATTGGACCTAGGGTTATAGTGATGTTGAGGGCTAGGGTATTCCAGCAGTGAAAACACACAGTTCTATAAAGACTTTGAAGCAGCAAGCTAAAGCCTTGTGGCTGAGTGTGCTTTCAGAGAGAAACATGCATTTCATCCTTCTGGAGTGAATTTTCATGCTGGAGTTCATATGCATTTTATACTGTGCAGAATGTAGCTACCTGCTGGGGTTGTGTCATAGAAGCACCTTTTCTGCAGGAGCTTATTGGAACATTCATTGTTTGGCTAAGTTATTTAGGGTTGGTTTTGGAAGGTCTTTCAACCTTGGCCAAATCCCGCTTCGTACGCAAGTTTTTAATACCGCTGTTTCCAAGTGTCCACAAAGAGCTGCTGCTTGAAACTGTCCACATGCACATCTCGTATACTGGTGTGCTCGTTTCCCTACCTGGATTTTGGTTTCCTCTTCTTTCTTTGAAATGACAAGTCTTCATTCAGCATTCTACACACACCTTGTACCAGCTTCATTTTGAAGCATGTTGGTGCTCTCAAAACGCTGTGTAACCTATGTAGAGTGTGTTACTATCCAGCACTGAATACACAACTTAGAGCTCCTTTCACCACAGACACGCAAACACATCTTTTTGTAAAAGTCCTACTTCTTTACTCTTGGAAATGTAAGGGTTTCATCGAGAACTTGAAGTCAATCATGCTTTTGCACTCTGCAACCAATAGGAATGAACTCTTGTACATACCCGTCTGAATTTCAGTGCAAAATGCCCTTCTTTTCTGGTTTGTTGAAAGTTCACAACACATTAGGAGATAGAGCGTGTTTGAAGAAGACTGATGCAGTGTGCGTTTTCCTTTATTACTAGTGATTTGGGAAACATAATCCGTGATTTTCCACATTGTCTAAAAAACAACATGAGGCTTGCAAGAGATTGAAACAATGCATCCTAAAACTTATTCCAGCAGTGAAAACACACGGTTCTACAAAGACTTGGAAGGAGCAAGCAAAAGAATAGTGGCTGAGTGTCCTTTCAGAGAGAAACATATGCATTTCATCCTTCTGGAGTGAGTTTTCTTGCTGGAATTCATATGCATTTTGTACTGTGCAGAATGTAGCTACCTGCTCGGGGGTTGTGTCATAGATGCACCTTTCCTGCAGGAGCTTATTGGAACTTTCATTGTTTGGCTAAGTTATTTAGGGTTGGTTTTGGAAGGTCTTTCAACTTTGGCCAAATCCGCTTTGTACGAAAGTTTTTCACAGCCCTGTTTCCAAGTGTCCACAAAGAGCTGCTGCTTGAAAGTGTCCACATGCACATCTCCCATACTGGTGTGCTCGTTTCACTACCTGGATTTTGGTTTCCTCTTCTTTCTTTGAAATGACAAGTCTTCATTCAGCATGCTACACACAGCTTGTAGCAGTTTCAGTTTGAAGCATGTTGGTGCTCTCAAAACGCTGTGTATCCTGTGTAGAGTGTGTCACACTACAGCACTGAATACACAACTTAGAGCTCCTTTCAACACAGACACGCAAACACGTCTTTTTGGGAAAGTCCTAAGTCAGGTAAATTGGAAATGTAAGGGTTTCATCGAAAACATGAAGACAATCATGCTTTTGAACTCTGCAACCGAAAGAAATGGCTTTTTGTACATGCCATTCTGAATTTCACTGCAAAATGCCCTTCTTTTCTGGTTTGTTGAAAGTTCAAAACACTTTAGGAAATAGAACGAGTTTGAAGAAGACTGATGCAGTGTGCGTTTTCCAGGATTTCAAGTGATTCGGGATACATACTCCTTGTTTTTCCACATTGTCTAAGAAACAACATGAGGCTTGCAAGGGATTGAAAAAATGCATCCTAAAACTTATGCCTGCAGTGAAAACTCACGTTTCTACAAAGACTTGGAAGGAGCAAGCAAAAGAATAGTGGCTGAGAGTTCTTTCAGAGAGAAACACACGTATTTCATCCTTCTGTAGAGACGGTTAGGGTTACGATTGGACCTAGGGTAGGGTTATGTTGAGGGCTAGGGTTAGAGAGACGGTTAGGGTTATGATTGGACCTAGGGTAGGGTTATGTTGAGGGCTAGGGTTAGAGAGAAGGTTAGGGTTACTTTTGGACCTAGGGTTAGGGTTATGTTGAGGGCTAGGGTTAGAGATATGGTTAGGGTTACGATTGGACCTAGGGTTAGGGTTATGTTGAGGGCTAGGGTTAGAGAGAAGGTTAGGGTTACTTTTGGACCTAGGGTTAGGGTTATGTTGAGGGCTAGGGTTAGAGATATGGTTAGGGTTACGATTGGACCTAGGGTTAGGGTTATGTTGAGGGCTAGGGTTAGAGTTCCGGTTAGGGTTACACTTGAACCTAGGGTTAGCGTAACGTTGAGGGGTAGGCTTAGAGAGAAGGTTAGGGTTACAATTGGACCTAGGGTTAGGGTTATGTTGAGGGCTAGGCTTAGAGATCCGGTTAGGGTTACGATTGGACCTAGGGTTAGGGTTATGTTGAGGCCCAGGGTTTGAGATCTGGTTAGGGTTAGATTGGACCTAGGGTTAGGGTTATGTTGAGGGCTAGGGTTAGAGATCAGGTTAGGGTTAAGATTGGACCTAGGGTTAGGGTTATGTTTAAGGCTAAGGATACAGATCCGGTTAGGGTTACGATTGGACCTAGGGTTAGGGTTATGTTGAGGGCTAGGGTTAGTGATCAGGTTAGTATTACGATTGGACCTAAGGTTAAGGTTATGTTGAGGGCTAGGTTTCAGATCCGGTTAGGGTTACGATTGGACCTAGGGTTAGCGTAACGTTGAGGGCTAAGGTTAGAGAGACTGTTAGGGTTACGATTGGACCTAGGGTTAGGGTTATGTTGAGGGCTAGGGTTAGAGATATGGTTAGGGTTATGATTGGACCTAGGGTTAGGGTTATGTATAGGGCTAGGGTTAGAGATCAGGTTAGGGTTACGATTGGACCTAGGGTTAGGGTTATGTTGAGGGCTAGGGTTAGAGAGAAGGTTAGGGTTTCAATTGGACCTAGGGTTAGGGTTATGTTGAGGGCTAGGGTTACAGATCCGGTTAGGGTTACGATTGGACCTAGGGTTAGGGTTATGTTTAGGGCTAGGGTTAGAGATCCGGTTAGGGTTACTATTGGACGTAGGGTTAGGGTTATGTTGAGGGCTAGGGTTAGAGGTCCGGTTAGTATTACAATTGGACCTAGGGTTAGGGTTATGTTGAGAGCTAGGGTTAGAGATCCGGTTAGGGTTACTATTGGACGTAGGGTTAGGGTTATGTTGAGGGCTAGGGTTAGAGATCAGGTTAGGGTTAAGATTGGACCTAAGGTTATAGTGATGTTGAGGGCTAGGGTATTCCAGCATTGAAAATACAGATTTCTATAAAGACTTTGAAGCAGCAAGCTAAAGCCTTGTGGCTGAGTGTTCTTTCATAGAGAAACATGCATTTCATCCTTCTGGAGTGAATTTTCATGCTGGAGTTCATATGCATTTTATACTGTGCAGAATGTAGCTACCTGCTGGGGGTTGTGTCATAGAAGCACCTTTTCTGCAGGAGCTTATTGGAACATTCATTGTTTGGCTAAGTTATTTAGGGTTGGTTTTGGAAGGTCTTTCAACCTTGGCCAAATCCCGCTTCGTACACAAGTTTTTAATAGCGCTGTTTCCAAGTGTCCACAAAGAGCTGCTGCTTGAAACTGTCCACATGCACATCTCATATACTGGTGTGCTCGTTTCACTACCTGGATTTTGGTTTCCTCTTCTTTCTTTGAAATGACAAGTCTTCATTCAGCATTCTACACACACCTTGTACCAGTTTCAGTTTGAAGCATGTTGGTGCTCTCAAAACGCTGTGTAACCTATGTAGAGTGTGTTACTCTCCAGCACTGAATACACAACTTAGAGCTCCTTTCACCACAGACACGCAAACACATCTTTTTGTGAAAGTCCTACTTCAGGTCCCTTGGAAATGTAAGGGTTTCATGGAGAACATGAAATCAATCATGCTTTTGCACTCTACTACCAATAGAAATGACCTCTTGCACATGCCTGACTGAGTTTCACTGCAAAATGCCCTTGTTTTCTGGTTTCTTGGATGTTCTCAACACATTAGGAGAAAGAGCGTGTTTGAGCAAGATCGATGCAGTGTGCGTTTCCCTAGATTTCAAGTGATTTGGGAAATATAATCCTTATTTTTCCACATTGTGAAAGAAACATGAGGCTTGCAAGAGATTGAAAAAATGCATCCCAAAACGTACTCCAGCGGTGAAAGCACACGTTTCTACAAAGACTTTGAAGTAGCAAGTAAAAGCCAATGGCTGAGTGTTCTTTCAGAGAGAAACATACACATTTCATCCTTCTTGAGTGAATTTTCAGCCTGGAATTCATATGCATTTGTACCGTGCAGAATGTAACTACCTGCTCGGGGGTTGTGTCATAGAAGCAACTTTCCTGCAGGAGCTTATTGGAACATTCATTGTTTGGCTAACTTCTTTGGGTTGGTTTTGGAAGGTCTTTCAACTTTAGCCAAATCCGCTTTCTTACGTAATTTTTTCACAGCCCTGTTTCCAAGAGCCCACAAAGAACTGCTGCTTAAAACTCTCCACATGCACATCTCCCATACTGGTGTGCTCGTTTCACTACCTGGATTTTGGTTTCCTCTTCTTTCTTTGAAATTACAAGCCCTCTTTCTGCATGCTACACACACCTTGTAGCAGTTTCAGTTTGCAGCATATTGGTGCTCTTAAAGCGCTGAGTAACCTGTGTAGAGTGTGTCAATCTCCAGCACTGAATACACAACTTAGAGCTCCTTTCACCACAGACACGCAAACACATCTTTTTGTAAAAGTCCTACTTCTTTACTCTTGGAAATGTAAGGGTTTCATCGAGAACTTGAAGTCAATCATGCTTTTGCACTCTGCAACCAATAGGAATGAACTCTTGTACATACCCGTCTGAATTTCAGTGCAAAATGCCCTTCTTTTCTGGTTTGTTGAAAGTTCACAACACATTAGGAGATAGAGCGTGTTTGAAGAAGACTGATGCAGTGTGCGTTTTCCTTTATTTCTTGTGATTTGGGAAACATAATCCGTGATTTTCCACATTGTCTAAGAAACAACATGAGGCTTGCAAGAGATTGAAACAATGCATCCTAAAACTTATTCCAGCAGTGAAAACACACGGTTCTACAAAGACTTGGAAGGAGCAAGCAAAAGAATAGTGGCTGAGTGTCCTTTCAGAGAGAAACACATGCATTTCATCCTTCTGGAGTGAGTTTTCTTGCTGGAATTCATATGCATTTTGTACTGTGCAGAATGTAGCTACCTGCTCGGGGGTTGTGTCATAGATGCACCTTTCCTGTAGGAGCTTATTGGAACTTTCATTGTTTGGCTAAGTTATTTAGGGTTGGTTTTGGAAGGTCTTTCAACTTTGGCCAAATCCGCTTTGTACGAAAGTTTTTCACAGCCCTGTTTCCAAGTGTCCACAAAGAGCTGCTGCTTGAAAGTGTCCACATGCACATCTCCCATACTGGTGTGCTCGTTTCACTACCTGGATTTTGGTTTCCTCTTCTTTCTTTGAAATGACAAGTCTTCATTCAGCATGCTACACACAGCTTGTAGCAGTTTCAGTTTGAAGCATGTTGGTGCTCTCAAAACGCTGTGTATCCTGTGTAGAGTGTGTCACTCTACAGCACTGAATATACAACTTAGAGCTCCTTTCAACACAGACACGCAAACACGTCTTTTTGGGAAAGTCCTAACTCAGGTAAATTGGAAATGTAAGGGTTTCATCGAAAACATGAAGACAATCATGCTTTTGAACTCTGCAACCGAAAGAAATGGCTTTTTGTACATGCCATTCTGAATTTCACTGCAAAATGCCCTTCTTTTCTGGTTTGTTGAAAGTTCAAAACACTTTAGGAAATAGAACGTGTTTGAAGAAGACTGATGCAGTGTGCGTTTTCCTGGATTTCAAGTGATTCGGGATACATACTCCTTGTTTTTCCACATTGTCTAAGAAACAACATGAGGCTTGCAAGAGATTGAAAAAATGCATCCTAAAACTTATGCCTGCAGTGAAAACACACGTTTCTACAAAGACTTGGAAGGAGCAAGCAAAAGAATAGTGGCTGAGAGTTCTTTCAGAGAGAAACACACGTATTTCATCCTTCTGTAGAGACGGTTAGGGTTACGATTGGACCTAGGGTAGGGTTATGTTGAGGGCTAGGGTTAGAGAGACGGTTAGGGTTACGATTGGACCTAGGGTTAGGGTTATGTTGAGGGCTAGGGTTAGAGAGAAGGTTAGGGTTACTTTTAGACCTAGGGTTAGGGTTATGTTGAGGGCTAGGGTTAGAGATATGGTTAGGGTTACGATTGGACCTAGGGTTAGGGTTATGTTGAGGGCTAGGGTTAGAGAGAAGGTTAGGGTTACTTTTGGACCTAGGGTTAGGGTTATGTTGAGGGCTAGGGTTAGAGATATGGTTAGGGTTACGATTGGACCTAGGGTTAGGGTTATGTTGAGGGCTAGGTTTAGAGTTCCGGTTAGGGTTACACTTGAACCTAGGGTTAGCGTAACGTTGAGGGCTAGCCTGAGAGAGAAGGTTAGGGTTACAATTGGACCTAGGGTTAGGGTTATGTTGAGGGCTAGGGTTAGAGATCCGGTTAGGGTTACGATTGGACCTAGGGTTAGGGTTATGTTGAGGGCTAGGGTTAGAGATCCGGTTAGGGTTACGATTGGACCTAGGGTTAGGGTTATGTTGAGGGCTAGGGTTAGACATCCGGTTAGGGTTACGATTGGACCTAGGGTTAGGGTTATGTTGAGGCCCAGGGTTTGAGATCTGGTTAGGGTTAGATTGGACCTAGGGTTAGGGTTATGTTGAGGGCTAGGGTTAGAGATCGGGTTAGGGTTAAGATTGGACCTAGGGTTAGGGTTATGTTGAGGGCTAGGGTTAGAGAGAAGGTTAGGGTTACTTTTGGACCTAGGATTAGGGTTATGTTGAGGGCTAGGGTTAGAGATATGGTTAGGGTTACGATTGGACCTACGGTTAGGGTTATGTTGAGGGCTAGGGTTAGAGTTCCGGTTAGGGTTACACTTGAACCCTGGGTTAGCGTAACGTTGAGGGCTAGGCTTAGAGAGAAGGTTAGGGTTACAATTGGACCTAGGGTTAGGGTTATGTTGAGGGCTAGGGTTAGAGATCCGGTTAGGGTTACGATTGGACCTAGGGTTAGGGTTATGTTGAGGGCTAGGATTAGAGATCATGTTAGTATTACGAGTGGACATAGGGTTAGGGTTATGTTGAGGGCTAGGGTTAGAGAGAAGGTTAGGGTTACTTTTGGACCTAGGTTTAGGGTTATGTTGAGGGCTAGGGTTAGGGATCCGGTTAGGGTTACGATTGGACCTAGGGTTAGGGTTATGTTGAGGCCCAGGGTTTGAGATTTGGGTTAGGGTTAGATTGGACCTAGGGTTAGGGTTATGTTGAGGGCTAGGGTTAGAGATCAGGTTAGGGTTAAGATTGGACCTAGGGTTAGGGTTATGTTTAGGGCTAGGGATACAGATCCGGTTAGGGTTACGATTGGACCTAGGGTTAGGGTTATTTTGAGGGCTAGGGTTCAGATCCGGTTAGGGTTACTATTGGACCTAGGGTTAGCGTAACGTTGAGGGCTAGGGTTAGAGAGACGGTTAGGGTTACGATTGGACCTAGGGTTAGGGTTATGTTGAGGGCTAAGGTTAGAGATATGGTTAGGGTTATGATTGGACCTAGGGTTAGGGTTATGTATAGGGCTAGGATTAGAGATAAGGTTAGGGTTATTATTGGACGTAGGGTTAGGGTTATGTTGAGGGCTAGGGTTAGAGAAAAGGTTAGGGTTTCAATTGGACCTAGGGTTAGTGTTATGTTGAGGGCTAGGGTTACAGATCCGGTTAGGGCTACGATTGGACCTAGGGTTAGGGTTATGTTTAGGGCTAGGGTTAGAGATCCGGTTAGGGTTACTATTGGACGTAGGGTTAGGGTTATGTTGAGGGCTAGGGTTAGAGATCCGGTTAGTATTACGATTGGACCTAGGGTTAGTTTTATGTTTAGGGCTAGGGTTAGATATCCGGTTAGGGTTACTATTGGACGTAGGGTTAGGGTTATGTTGAGGGCTAGGGTTAGAGATCCGGTTATGGTTATGTTTGGACCTAGGGTTAGGGTTATGTTGAGGGCTAGGGTTAGAGAGAAGTTTAGGGTTACTTTTGGACCTAGGGTTAGGGTTATGTTGAGGGCTAGGGTTAGAGATCCGGTTAGGGTTACGGTTGGACCTAGGGTTAGGGTTATGTTGAGGGCTAGGGTTAGAGATCAGGTTAGGGTTAAGAGTGGACCTAGGGTTATAGTGATGTTGAGGGCTAGGGTATTCCAGCAGTGAAAACACACATTTCTATAAAGACTTTGAAGCAGCAAGCTAAAGCCTTGTGGCTGAGTGTTCTTTCATAGAGAAACATGCATTTCATCCTTCTGGAGTGAATTTTCATGCTGGAGTTCATATGCATTTTATACTGTGCAGAATGTAGCTACCTGCTGGGGGTTGTGTCATAGAAGCACCTTTTCTGCAGGAGCTTATTGGAACATTCATTGTTTGGCTAAGTTATTTAGGGTTGGTTTTGGAAGGTCTTTCAACCTTGGCCAAATCCCGCTTCGTACGCAAGTTTTTAATACCGCTGTTTCCAAGTGTCCACAAAGAGCTGCTGCTTGAAACTGTCCACATGCACATCTCATATACTGGTGTGCTCGTTTCACTACCTGGATTTTGGTTTCCTCTTCTTTCTTTGAAATGACAAGTCTTCATTCAGCATTCTACACACACCTTGTACCAGCTTCAGTTTGAAGCATGTTGGTGCTCTCAAAACGCTGTGTAACCTATGTAGAGTGTGTTACTCTCCAGCACTGAATACACAACTTAGAGCTCCTTTCACCACAGACACGCAAACACATCTTTTTGTGAAAGTCCTACTTCAGGTCCCTTGGAAATGTAAGGGTTTCATGGAGAACATGAAGTCAATCATGCTTTTGCACTCTACTACCAATAGAAATGACCTCTTGTACATGCCTGACTGAGTTTCACTGCAAAATGCCCTTGTTTTCTGGTTTCTTGAATGTTCTCAACACATTAGGAGAAAGAGCGTGTTTGAGCAAGATCGATGCAGTGTGCGTTTCCCTAGATTTCAAGTGATTTGGGAAATATAATCCTTATTTTTCCACATTGTGAAAGAAACATGAGGCTTGCAAGAGATTGAAAAAATGCATCCCAAAACGTACTCCAGCGGTGAAAGCACACGTTTCTACAAAGACTTTGAAGTAGCAAGTAAAAGCCAATGGCTGAGTGTTCTTTCAGAGAGAAACATACACATTTCATCCTTCTGGAGTGAATTTTCAGCCTGGAATTCATATGCATTTGTACCGTGCAGAATGTAACTACCTGCTCGGGGGTTGTGTCATAGAAGCAACTTTCCTGCAGGAGCTTATTGGAACATTCATTGTTTGGCTAACTTCTTTGGGTTGGTTTTGGAAGGTCTTTCAACTTTCGCCAAATCCGCTTTCTTACGAAATTTTTTCACAGCCCTGTTTCCAAGAGCCCACAAAGAACTGCTGCTTAAAACTCTCCACATGCACATCTCCCATACTGGTGTGCTCGTTTCACTACCTGGATTTTGGTTTCCTCTTCTTTCTTTGAAATTACAAGCCCTCTTTCTGCATGCTACACACACCTTGTAGCAGTTTCAGTTTGCAGCATATTGGTGCTCTTAAAACGCTGAGTAACCTGTGTAGAGTGTGTCAATCTCCAGCACTGAATACACAACTTAGAGCTCCTTTCACCACAGACACGCAAACACATCTTTTTGTAAAAGTCCTACTTCTTTACTCTTGGAAATGTAAGGGTTTCATCCAGAACTTGAAGTCAATCATGCTTTTGCACTCTGCAACCAATAGGAATGAACTCTTGTACATACCCGTCTGAATTTCAGTGCAAAATGCCCTTCTTTTCTGGTTTGTTGAAAGTTCACAACACATTAGGAGATAGAGCGTGTTTGAAGAAGACTGATGCAGTGTGCGTTTTCCTTTATTTCTTGTGATTTGGGAAACATAATCCGTGATTTTCCACATTGTCTAAGAAACAACATGAGGCTTGCAAGAGATTGAAACAATGCATCCTAAAACTTATTCCAGCAGTGAAAACACACGGTTCTACAAAGACTTGGAAGGAGCAAGCAAAAGAATAGTGGCTGAGTGTCCTTTCAGAGAGAAACACATGCATTTCATCCTTCTGGAGTGAGTTTTCTTGCTGGAATTCATATGCATTTTGTACTGTGCAGAATGTAGCTACCTGCTCGGGGGTTGTGTCATAGATGCACCTTTCCTGTACGAGCTTATTGGAACTTTCATTGTTTGGCTAAGTTATTTAGGGTTGGTTTTGGAAGGTCTTTCAACTTTGGCCAAATCCGCTTTGTACGAAAGTTTTTCACAGCCCTGTTTCCAAGTGTCCACAAAGAGCTGCTGCTTGAAAGTGTCCACATGCACATCTCCCATACTGGTGTGCTCGTTTCACTACCTGGATTTTGGTTTCCTCTTCTTTCTTTGAAATGACAAGTCTTCATTCAGCATGCTACACACAGCTTGTAGCAGTTTCAGTTTGAAGCATGTTGGTGCTCTCAAAACGCTGTGTATCCTGTGTAGAGTGTGTCACTCTACAGCACTGAATACACAACTTAGAGCTCCTTTCAACACAGACACGCAAACACGTCTTTTTGGGAAAGTCCTAACTCAGGTAAATTGGAAATGTAAGGGTTTCATCGAAAACATGAAGACAATCATGCTTTTGAACTCTGCAACCGAAAGAAATGGCTTTTTGTACATGCCATTCTGAATTTCACTGCAAAATGCCCTTCTTTTCTGGTTTGTTGAAAGTTCAAAACACTTTAGGAAATAGAACGTGTTTGAAGAAGACTGATGCAGTGTGCGTTTTCCTGGATTTCAAGTGATTCGGGATACATACTCCTTGTTTTTCCACATTGTCTAAGAAACAACATGAGGCTTGCAAGAGATTGAAAAAATGCATCCTAAAACTTATGCCTGCAGTGAAAACACACGTTTCTACAAAGACTTGGGAGGAGCAAGCAAAAGAATAGTGGCTGAGAGTTCTTTCAGAGAGAAACACACGTATTTCATCCTTCTGTAGAGACAGTTATGGTTACGATTGGACCTAGGGTAGGGTTATGTTGAGGGCTAGGGTTAGAGAGACGGTTAGGGTTACGATTGGACCTAGGGTTAGGGTTATGTTGAGGGCTAGGGTTAGAGAGAAGGTTAGGGTTACTTTTGGACCTAGGGTTAGGGTTATGTTGAGGGCTAGGGTTAGAGAGAAGGTTAGGGTTACTTTTGGACCTAGGGTTAGGGTTATGTTGAGGGCTAGGCTTAGAGAGAAGGTTAGGGTTACAATTGGACCTAGGGTTAGGGTTATGTTGAGGGCTAGGGTTAAAGATCCGGTTAGGGTTACGATTGGACCTAGGGTTAGGGTTATGTTGAGGGCTAGGGTTAGAGATCCGGTTAGGGTTACTATTGGACGTAGGGTTAGGGTTATGTTGAGGGCTAGGGTTAGAGATCCGGTTAGGGTTACGGTTGGACCTAGGGTTAGGGTTATGTTGAGGGCTAGGGTTAGAGAGAAGGTTAGGGTTACTTTTGGACCTAGGGTTAGGGTTATGTTGAGGGCTAGGGTTAGAGATCCGGTTAGGGTTACGGTTGGACCTAGGGTTAGGGTTATGTTGAGGGCTAGGGTTAGAGATCAGGTTAGGGTTAAGAGTGGACCTAGGGTTATAGTGATGTTGAGGGCTAGGGTATTCCAGCAGTGAAAACACACATTTCTATAAAGACTTTGAAGCAGCAAGCTAAAGCCTTGTGGCTGAGTGTTCTTTCATAGAGAAACATGCATTTCATCCTTCTGGAGTGAATTTTCATGCTGGAGTTCATATGCATTTTATACTGTGCAGAATGTAGCTACCTGCTGGGGGTTGTGTCATAGAAGCACCTTTTCTGCAGGAGCTTATTGGAACATTCATTGTTTGGCTAAGTTATTTAGGGTTGGTTTTGGAAGGTCTTTCAACCTTGGCCAAATCCCGCTTCGTACGCAAGTTTTTAATACCGCTGTTTCCAAGTGTCCACAAAGAGCTGCTGCTTGAAACTGTCCACATGCACATCTCATATACTGGTGTGCTCGTTTCACTACCTGGATTTTGGTTTCCTCTTCTTTCTTTGAAATGACAAGTCTTCATTCAGCATTCTACACACACCTTGTACCAGCTTCAGTTTGAAGCATGTTGGTGCTCTCAAAACGCTGTGTAACCTATGTAGAGTGTGTTACTCTCCAGCACTGAATACACAACTTAGAGCTCCTTTCACCACAGACACGCAAACACATCTTTTTGTGAAAGTCCTACTTCAGGTCCCTTGGAAATGTAAGGGTTTCATGGAGAACATGAAGTCAATCATGCTTTTGCACTCTACTACCAATAGAAATGACCTCTTGTACATGCCTGACTGAGTTTCACTGCAAAATGCCCTTGTTTTCTGGTTTCTTGAATGTTCTCAACACATTAGGAGAAAGAGCGTGTTTGAGCAAGATCGATGCAGTGTGCGTTTCCCTAGATTTCAAGTGATTTGGGAAATTTAATCCTTATTTATCCACATTGTGAAAGAAACATGAGGCTTGCAAGAGATTGAAAAAATGCATCCCAAAACGTACTCCAGCGGTGAAAGCACACGTTTCTACAAAGACTTTGAAGTAGCAAGTAAAAGCCAATGGCTGAGTGTTCTTTCAGAGAGAAACATACACATTTCATCCTTCTGGAGTGAATTTTCAGCCTGGAATTCATATGCATTTGTACCGTGCAGAATGTAACTACCTGCTCGGGGGTTGTGTCATAGAAGCAACTTTCCTGCAGGAGCTTATTGGAACATTCATTGTTTGGCTAACTTCTTTGGGTTGGTTTTGGAAGGTCTTTCAACTTTCGCCAAATGCGCTTTTTACGAAATTTTTTCACAGCCCTGTTTCCAAGAGCCCACAAAGAACTGCTGCTTAAAACTCTCCACATGCACATCTCCCATACTGGTGTGCTCGTTTCACTACCTGGATTTTGGTTTCCTCTTCTTTCTTTGAAATTACAAGCCCTCTTTCTGCATGCTACACACACCTTGTAGCAGTTTCAGTTTGCAGCATATTGGTGCTCTTAAAACGCTGAGTAACCTGTGTAGAGTGTGTCAATCTCCAGCACTGAATACACAACTTAGAGCTCCTTTCACCACAGACACGCAAACACATCTTTTTGTAAAAGTCCTACTTCTTTACTCTTGGAAATGTAAGGGTTTCATCCAGAACTTGAAGTCAATCATGCTTTTGCACTCTGCAACCAATAGGAATGAACTCTTGTACATACCCGTCTGAATTTCAGTGCAAAATGCCCTTCTTTTCTGGTTTGTTGAAAGTTCACAACACATTAGGAGATAGAGCGTGTTTGAAGAAGACTTATGCAGTGTGCGTTTTCCTTTATTTCTTGTGATTTGGGAAACATAATCCGTGATTTTCCACATTGTCTAAGAAACAACATGAGGCTTGCAAGAGATTGAAACAATGCATCCTAAAACTTATTCAGGCAGTGAAAACACACGGTTCTACAAAGACTTGGAAGGAGCAAGCAAAAGAATAGTGGCTGAGTGTCCTTTCAGAGAGAAACACATACATTTCATCCTTCTGGAGTGAGTTTTCTTGCTGGAATTCATATGCATTTTGTACTGTGCAGAATGTAGCTACCTGCTCGGGGGTTGTGTCATAGATGCACCTTTCCTGTAGGAGCTTATTGGAACTTTCATTGTTTGGCTAAGTTATTTAGGGTTGGTTTTGGAAGGTCTTTCAACTTTGGCCAAATCCGCTTTGTACGAAAGTTTTTCACAGCCCTGTTTCCAAGTGTCCACAAAGAGCTGCTGCTTGAAAGTGTCCACATGCACATCTCCCATACTGGTGTGCTCGTTTCACTACCTGGATTTTGGTTTCCTCTTCTTTCTTTGAAATGACAAGTCTTCATTCAGCATGCTACACACAGCTTGTAGCAGTTTCAGTTTGAAGCATGTTGGTGCTCTCAAAACGCTGTGTATCCTGTGTAGAGTGTGTCACTCTACAGCACTGAATACACAACTTAGAGCTCCTTTCAACACAGACACGCAAACACGTCTTTTTGGGAAAGTCCTAACTCAGGTAAATTGGAAATGTAAGGGTTTCATCGAAAACATGAAGACAATCATGCTTTTGAACTCTGCAACCGAAAGAAATGGCTTTTTGTACATGCCATTCTGAATTTCACTGCAAAATGCCCTTCTTTTCTGGTTTGTTGAAAGTTCAAAACACTTTAGGAAATAGAACGTGTTTGAAGAAGACTGATGCAGTGTGCGTTTTCCTGGATTTCAAGTGATTCGGGATACATACTCCTTGTTTTTCCACATTGTCTAAGAAACAACATGAGGCTTGCAAGAGATTGAAAAAATGCATCCTAAAACTTATGCCTGCAGTGAAAACACACGTTTCTACAAAGACTTGGGAGGAGCAAGCAAAAGAATAGTGGCTGAGAGTTCTTTCAGAGAGAAACACACGTATTTCATCCTTCTGTAGAGACGGTTATGGTTACGATTGGACCTAGGGTAGGGTTATGTTGAGGGCTAGGGTTAGAGAGACGGTTAGGGTTACGATTGGACCTAGGGTTAGGGTTATGTTGAGGGCTAGGGTTAGAGAGAAGGTTAGGGTTACTTTTGGACCTAGGGTTAGGGTTATGTTGAGGGCTAGGGTTAGAGATATGGTTAGGGTTACGATTGGACCTAAGGTTAGGGTTATGTTGAGGGCTAGGGTTAGAGAGAAGGTTAGGGTTACTTTTGGACCTAGGGTTACGGTTATGTTGAGGGCTAGGGTTAGAGATATGGTTAGGGTTACGATTGGACCTAGGGTTAGGGTTATGTTGAGGGCTAGGGTTAGAGTTCCGGTTAGGGTTACACTTGAACCTAGGGTTAGCGTAACGTTGAGGGCTAGGCTTAGAGAGAAGGTTAGGGTTACAATTGGACCTAGGGTTAGGGTTATGTTGAGGGCTAGGGTTAAAGATCCGGTTAGGGTTACGATTGGACCTAGGGTTAGGGTTATGTTGAGGGCTAGGGTTAGAGATATGGTTAGGGTTACGATTGGACCTAGGGTTAGGGTTATGTTGAGGGCTAGGGTTAGAGAGAAGGTTAGGGTTACTTTTGGACCTAGGGTTAGGGTTATGTTGAGGGTATGGTTAGAGATATGGTTAGGGTTACGATTGGACCTAGGGTTAGGGTTATGTTGAGGGCTAGGGTTAGAGAGACGGTTAGGGTTACTTTTGGACCTAGGGTTAGGGTTATGTTGAGGGCTAGGGTTAGAGATATGGTTAGGGTTACGATTGGACCTAGGGTTAGGGTTATGTTGAGGGCTAGGGTTAGAGTTCCGGTTAGGGTTACACTTGAACCTAGGGTTAGCGTAACGTTGAGGGCTAGGCTTAGAGAGAAGGTTAGGGTTACAATTGGACCTAGGGTTAGGGTTATGTTGAGGGCTAGGGTTAAAGATCCGGTTAGGGTTACGATTGGACCTAGGGTTAGGGTTATGTTGAGGGCTAGGGTTAGAGATCAGGTTAGTATTACGATTGGACCTAGGGTTAGGGTTATGTTTAGGGCTAGGGATACAGATCCGGTTAGGGTTACGATTGGACCTAGGGTTAGGGTTATGTTGAGGGCTAGGGTTAGAGATATGGTTAGGGTTACGATTGGACCTAGGGTTAGGGTTATGTTGAGGGCTAGGGTTAGAGAGAAGGTTAGGGTTACTTTTGGACCTAGGGTTAGGGTTATGTTGAGGGTATGGTTAGAGATATGGTTAGGGTTACGATTGGACCTAGGGTTAGGGTTATGTTGAGGGCTAGGGTTAGAGAGAAGGTTAGGGTTACTTTTGGACCTAGGGTTAGGGTTATGTTGAGGGCTAGGGTTAGAGATCCGGTTAGGGTTACGATTGGACCTAGGGATAGGGTTATGTTGAGGACTAGGGTTAGACATCCGGTTAGGGTTAGGATTGGACCTAGGGTTAGGGTTATGTTGAGGCCCAGGGTTTGAGATCTGGTTAGGGTTATATTGGACCTAGGCTTAGGGTTATGTTGAGGGCTAGGGTTAGAGATCAGGATAGTATTACGATTGGACCTAGGGTTAGGGTTATGTTTAGGGCTAGGGATACAGATCCGGTTAGGGTTACGATTGGACCTAGGGTCAGGGTTATGTTGAGGGCTAGGGTTAGTGATCAGGTTAGTATTACGATTGGACCTAAGGTTAAGGTTATGTTGAGGGCTAGGGTTCAGATCTGGTTAGGGTTACGATTGGACCTAGGGTTAGGGTTATGTTGAGGGCTAGGGTTAGAGAGACGGTTAGGGTTACGATTGGACCTAGGGTTAGGGTTATGTTGAGGGCTAGGGTTAGAGATATGGTTAGGGTTATGATTGGACCTAGGGTTAGGGTTATGTATAGGGCTAGGGTTAGAGATCAGGTTAGGGTTACGATTGGACCTAGGGTTAGGGTTATGTTGAAGGCTAGGGTTAGAGAGAAGGTTAGGGTTTCAATTGGACCTAGGGTTAGGGTTATGTTGAGGGCTAGGGTTCCAGATCCTGTTAGGGTTACGATTGGACCTAGGGTTAGGGTTATGTATAGGGCTAGGGTTAGAGATCAGGTTAGGGTTACTATTGGACGTAGGGTTAGGGTTATGTTGAGGGCTAGGGTTAGAGATCCGGTTAGTATTACGATTGGACCTAGGGTTAGGGTTATGTTGAGGGCTAGGGTTACAGATCCGGTTAGGGTTACGATTTGACCTAGGGTTAGGGTTATGTTTAGGGCTAGGGTTAGAGATCCGGTTAGGGTTCCTATTGGACCTAGGGTTAGCGTTATGTTGAGGGCTAGGGTTAGAGATCCGGTTAGGGTTACGGTTGGACCTAGGGTTAGGGTTATGTTGAGGGCTAGGTTTAGAGATCAGGTTAGGGTTATGATTGGACCTAGGGTTATAGTGATGTTGAGGGCTAGGGTATTCCAGCAGTGAAAACACACAGTTCCATAAAGACTTTGAAGCAGCAAGCTAAAGCCTTGTGGCTGAGTGTTCTTTCAGAGAGAAACATGCATTTCATCCTTCTGGAGTGAATTTTCATGCTGGAGTTCATATGCATTTTATACTGTGCAGAATGTAGCTACCTGCTGGGGGTTGTGTCATAGAAGCACCTTTTCTGCAGGAGCTTATTGGAACATTCATTGTTTGGCTAACTTCTTTGGGTTGGTTTTGGAAGGTCTTTCAACTTTAGCCAAATCCGCTTTCTTACGAAATTTTTTCACAGCCCTGTTTCCAAGAGCCCACAAAGAACTGCTGCTTAAAACTCTCCACATGCACATCTCCCATACTGGTGTGCTCGTTTCACTACCTGGATTTTGGTTTCCTCTTCTTTCTTTGAAATTACAAGCCCTCTTTCTGCATGCTACACACACCTTGTAGCAGTTTCAGTTTGCAGCATATTGGTGCTCTTAAAACGCTGAGTAACCTGTGTAGAGTGTGTCAATCTCCAGCACTGAATACACAACTTAGAGCTCCTTTCACCACAGACACGCAAACACATCTTTTTGTAAAAGTCCTACTTCTTTACTCTTGGAAATGTAAGGGTTTCATCCAGAACTTGAAGTCAATCATGCTTTTGCACTCTGCAACCAATAGGAATGAACTCTTGTACATACCCGTCTGAATTTCAGTGCAAAATGCCCTTCTTTTCTGGTTTGTTGAAAGTTCACAACACATTAGGAGATAGAGCGTGTTTGAAGAAGACTGATGCAGTGTGCGTTTTCCTTTATTTCTTGTGATTTGGGAAACATAATCCGTGATTTTCCACATTGTCTAAGAAACAACATGAGGCTTGCAAGAGATTGAAACAATGCATCCTAAAACTTATTCAGGCAGTGAAAACACACGGTTCTACAAAGACTTGGAAGGAGCAAGCAAAAGAATAGTGGCTGAGTGTCCTTTCAGAGAGAAACACATGCATTTCATCCTTCTGGAGTGAGTTTTCTTGCTGGAATTCATATGCATTTTGTACTGTGCAGAATGTAGCTACCTGCTCGGGGGTTGTGTCATAGATGCACCTTTCCTGTAGGAGCTTATTGGAACTTTCATTGTTTGGCTAAGTTATTTAGGGTTGGTTTTGGAAGGTCTTTCAACTTTGGCCAAATCCGCTTTGTACGAAAGTTTTTCACAGCCCTGTTTCCAAGTGTCCACAAAGAGCTGCTGCTTGAAAGTGTCCACATGCACATCTCCCATACTGGTGTGCTCGTTTCACTACCTGGATTTTGGTTTCCTCTTCTTTCTTTGAAATGACAAGTCTTCATTCAGCATGCTACACACAGCTTGTAGCAGTTTCAGTTTGAAGCATGTTGGTGCTCTCAAAACGCTGTGTATCCTGTGTAGAGTGTGTCACTCTACAGCACTGAATACACAACTTAGAGCTCCTTTCAACACAGACACGCAAACACGTCTTTTTGGGAAAGTCCTAACTCAGGTAAATTGGAAATGTAAGGGTTTCATCGAAAACATGAAGACAATCATGCTTTTGAACTCTGCAACCGAAAGAAATGGCTTTTTGTACATGCCATTCTGAATTTCACTGCAAAATGCCCTTCTTTTCTGGTTTGTTGAAAGTTCAAAACACTTTAGGAAATAGAACGTGTTTGAAGAAGACTGATGCAGTGTGCGTTTTCCTGGATTTCAAGTGATTCGGGATACATACTCCTTGTTTTTCCACATTGTCTAAGAAACAACATGAGGCTTGCAAGAGATTGAAAAAATGCATCCTAAAACTTATGCCTGCAGTGAAAACACACGTTTCTACAAAGACTTGGGAGGAGCAAGCAAAAGAATAGTGGCTGAGAGTTCTTTCAGAGAGAAACACACGTATTTCATCCTTCTGTAGAGACGGTTATGGTTACGATTGGACCTAGGGTAGGGTTATGTTGAGGGCTAGGGTTAGAGAGACGGTTAGGGTTACGATTGGACCTAGGGTTAGGGTTATGTTGAGGGCTAGGGTTAGAGAGAAGGTTAGGGTTACTTTTGGACCTAGGGTTAGGGTTATGTTGAGGGCTAGGGTTAGAGATATGGTTAGGGTTACGATTGGACCTAAGGTTAGGGTTATGTTGAGGGCTAGGGTTAGAGAGAAGGTTAGGGTTACTTTTGGACCTAGGGTTACGGTTATGTTGAGGGCTAGGGTTAGAGATATGGTTAGGGTTACGATTGGACCTAGGGTTAGGGTTATGTTGAGGGCTAGGGTTAGAGTTCCGGTTAGGGTTACACTTGAACCTAGGGTTAGCGTAACGTTGAGGGCTAGGCTTAGAGAGAAGGTTAGGGTTACAATTGGACCTAGGGTTAGGGTTATGTTGAGGGCTAGGGTTAAAGATCCGGTTAGGGTTACGATTGGACCTAGGGTTAGGGTTATGTTGCGGGCTAGGGTTAGAGATATGGTTAGGGTTACGATTGGACCTAGGGTTAGGGTTATGTTGAGGGCTAGGGTTAGAGAGAAGGTTAGGGTTACTTTTGGACCTAGGGTTAGGGTTATGTTGAGGGTATGGTTAGAGATATGGTTAGGGTTACGATTGGACCTAGGGTTAGGGTTATGTTGAGGGCTAGGGTTAGAGAGAAGGTTAGGGTTACTTTTGGACCTAGGGTTAGGGTTATGTTGAGGGCTAGGGTTAGAGATCCGGTTAGGGTTACGATTGGACCTAGGGTTAGGGTTATGTTGAGGACTAGGGTTAGACATCCGGTTAGGGTTACGATTGGACCTAGGGTTAGGGTTATGTTGAGGCCCAGGGTTTGAGATCTGGTTAGGGTTATATTGGACCTAGGCTTAGGGTTATGTTGAGGGCTAGGGTTAGAGATCAGGTTAGTATTACGATTGGACCTAGGGTTAGGGTTATGTTTAGGGCTAGGGATACAGATCCGGTTAGGGTTACGATTGGACCTAGGGTTAGGGTTATGTTGAGGGCTAGGGTTAGAGAGACGGTTAGGGTTACGATTGGACCTAGGGTTAGGGTTATGTTGAGGGCTAGGGTTAGAGATATGGTTAGGGTTATGATTGGACCTAGGGTTAGGGTTATGTATAGGGCTAGGGTTAGAGATCAGGTTAGGGTTACGATTGGACCTAGGGTTAGGGTTATGTTGAAGGCTAGGGTTAGAGAGAAGGTTAGGGTTTCAATTGGACCTAGGGTTAGGGTTATGTTGAGGGCTAGGGTTCCAGATCCTGTTAGGGTTACGATTGGACCTAGGGTTAGGGTTATGTATAGGGCTAGGGTTAGAGATCAGGTTAGGGTTACTATTGGACGTAGGGTTAGGGTTATGTTGAGGGCTAGGGTTAGAGATCCGGTTAGTATTACGATTGGACCTAGGGTTAGGGTTATGTTGAGGGCTAGGGTTACAGATCCGGTTAGGGTTACGATTTGACCTAGGGTTAGGGTTATGTTTAGGGCTAGGGTTAGAGATCCGGTTAGGGTTCCTATTGGACCTAGGGTTAGCGTTATGTTGAGGGCTAGGGTTAGAGATCCGGTTAGGGTTCCTATTGGACCTAGGGTTAGCGTTATGTTGAGGGCTAGGGTTAGAGATCCGGTTAGGGTTACGGTTGGACCTAGGGTTAGGGTTATGTTGAGGGCTAGGGTTAGTGATCAGGTTAGTATTACGATTGGACCTAAGGTTAAGGTTATGTTGAGGGCTAGGGTTCAGATCCGGTTAGGGTTACGATTGGACCTAGGATTAGCGTAACGTTGAGGGCTAGGGTTAGAGAGACGGTTAGGGTTACGATTGGACCTAGGGTTAGGGTTATGTTGAGGGCTAGGGTTAGAGATATGGTTAGGGTTATGATTGGACCTAGGGTTAGGGTTATGTATAGGGCTAGGGTTAGAGATCAGGTTACGGTTTCAATTGGACCTAGGGTTAGGGTTATGTTGAGGGCTAGGGTTAGAGATCCGATTAGTATTACGATTGGACCTAGGGTTAGGGTTATGTTGAGGGCTAGAGTTACAGATCCGGTTAGGGTTACGATTTGACCTAGGGTTAGGGTTATGTTTAGGGCTAGGGTTAGAGAGAAGGTTAGGGTTACTATTGGACGTAGGGTTAGGGTTATGTTGAGGGCTAGGGTTAGAGAGAAGGTTAGGGTTACTGTTGGACCTAGGGTTAGGGTTATGTTGAGGGCTAGGGTTAGAGATCAGGTTAGGGTTAAGATTGGACCTAGGGTTATAGTGATGTTGAGGGCTAGGGTATTCCAGCAGTGAAAACACACATTTCTATAAAGACTTTGAAGCAGCAAGCTAAAGCCTTGTGGCTGAGTGTTCTGTCATAGAGAAACATGCATTTCATCCTTCTGGAGTGAATTTTCATGCTGGAGTTCATATGCATTTTATACTGTGCAGAATGTAGCTACCTGCTGGGGTTTGTGTCATAGAAGCACCTTTTCTGCAGGAGCTTATTGGAACATTCATTGTTTGGCTAAGTTATTTAGGGTTGGTTTTGGAAGGTCTTTCAACCTTGGCCAAATCCCGCTTTGTACGCAAGTTTTTAATACCGCTGTTTCCAAGTGTCCCCAAAGAGCTGCTGCTTGAAACTGTCCACATGCACATCTCTTATACTGGTTTGCTCGTATCACTACCTGTATTTTGGTTTCCTCTTCTTTCTTTGAAATGACAAGTCTTCATTCAGCATTCTACACACACCTTGTACCAGCTTCAGTTTGAAGCATGTTGGTGCTCTCAAAACGCTGTGTAACCTATGTAGAGTGTGTTACTCTCCAGCACTGAATACACAACTTAGAGCTCCTTTCACCTCAGACACGCAAACACATCTTTTTGTGAAAGTCCTACTTCAGGTCCCTTGGAAATGTAAGGGTTTCATGGAGAACATGAAGTCAATCATGCTTTTGCACTCTACTACCAATAGAAATGACCTCTTGTACATGCCTGACTGAGTTTCACTGCAAAATGCCCTTGTTTTCTGGTTTCTTGAATGTTCTCAACACATTAGGAGAAAGAGCGTGTTTGAGCAAGATCGATGCAGTGTGCGTTTCCCTAGATTTCAAGTGATTTGGGAAATATAATCCTTATTTTTCCACATTGTGAAAGAAACATGAGGCTTGCAAGAGATTGAAAAAATGCATCCCAAAACGTACTCCAGCGGTGAAAGCACACGTTTCTACAAAGACTTTGAAGTAGCAAGTAAAAGCCAATGGCTGAGTGTTCTTTCAGAGAGAAACATCCAATTTCATCCTTCTGGAGTGAATCTTCAGCCTGGAATTCATATGCATTTGTACCGTGCAGAATGTAACTACCTGCTCGGGGGTTGTGTCATAGAGGCAACTTTCCTGCAGGAGCTTATTGGAACATTCATTGTTTGGCTAACTTCTTTGGGTTGGTTTTGGAAGGTCTTTCAACTTTGGCCAAATCCGCTTTGTACGAAAGTTTTTCACAGCCCTGTTTCCAAGTGTCCACAAAGAGCTGCTGCTTGAAAGTGTCCACATGCACATCTCCCATACTGGTGTGCTCGTTTCACTACCTGGATTTTGGTTTCCTCTTCTTCCTTTGAAATGACAAGTCTTCATTCAGCATGCTACACACAGCTTGTAGCAGTTTCAGTTTGAAGCATGTTGGTGCTCTCAAAACGCTGTGTATCCTGTGTAGAGTGTGTCACTCTACAGCACTGAATACACAACTTAGAGCTCCTTTCAACACAGACACGCAAACACGTCTTTTTGGGAAAGTCCTAACTCAGGTAAATTGGAAATGTAAGGGTTTCATCGAAAACATGAAGACAATCATGCTTTTGAACTCTGCAACCGAAAGAAATGGCTTTTTGTACATGCCATTCTGAATTTCACTGCAAAATGCCCTTCTTTTCTGGTTTGTTGAAAGTTCAAAACATTTTAGGAAATAGAACGTGTTTGAAGAAGACTGATGCAGTGTGCGTTTTCCTGGATTTCAAGTGATTCGGGATACATACTCCTTGTTTTTCCACATTGTCTAAGAAACAACATGAGTCTTGCAAGAGATTGAAAAAATGCATCCTAAAACTTATGCCTGCAGTGAAAACACACGTTTCTACAAAGACTTGGAAGGAGCAAGCAAAAGAATAGTGGCTGAGAGTTCTTTCAGAGAGAAACACACGTATTTCATCCTTCTGTAGAGACGGTTAGGGTTACGATTGGACCTAGGGTTAGGGTTATGTTGAGGGCTAGGGTTAGAGATCCGGTTAGGGTTACTGTTGGACCTAGGGTTAGGGTTATGTTGAGGGCTAGGGTTAGAGATCAGGTTAGGGTTAAGATTGGACCTAGGGTTATAGTGATGTTGAGGGCTAGGGTATTCCAGCAGTGAAAACACACATTTCTATAAAGACTTTGAAGCAGCAAGCTAAAGCCTTGTGGCTGAGTGTTCTTTCATAGAGAAACATGCATTTCATCCTTCTGGAGTGAATTTTCATGCTGGAGTTCATATGCATTTTATACTGTGCAGAATGTAGCTACCTGCTGGGGGTTGTGTCATAGAAGCACCTTTTCTGCAGGAGCTTATTGGAACATTCATTGTTTGGCTAAGTTATTTAGGGTTGGTTTTGGAAGGTCTTTCAACCTTGGCCAAATCCCGCTTCGTACGCAAGTTTTTAATACCGCTGTTTCCAAGTGTCCACAAAGAGCTGCTGCTTGAAACTGTCCACATGCACATCTCGTATACTAGTGTTCTCGTATCACTACCTGGATTTTGGTTTCCTCTTCTTTCTTTGAAATGACTAGTCTTCATTCAGCATTCTACACACACCTTGTACCAGCTTCAGTTTGAAGCATGTTGGTGCTCTCAAAACGCTGTGTAACCTATGTAGAGTGTGTTACTCTCCAGCACTGGATACACAACTTAGAGCTCCTTTCACCACAGACACGCAAACACATCTTTTTGTGAAAGTCCTACTTCAGGTCCCTTGGAAATGTAAGGGTTTCATGGAGAACATGAAGTCAATCATGCTTTTGCACTCTACTACCAATAGAAATGACCTCTTGTACATGCCTGACTGAGTTTCACTGCAAAATGCCCTTGTTTTCTGGTTTCTTGAATGTTCTCAACACATTAGGAGAAAGAGCGTGTTTGAGCAAGATCGATGCAGTGTGCGTTTCCCTAGATTTCAAGTGATTTGGGAAATATAATCCTTATTTTTCCACATTGTGAAAGAAACATGAGGCTTGCAAGAGATTGAAAAAATGCATCCCAAAACGTACTCCAGCGGTGAAAGCACACGTTTCTACAAAGACTTTGAAGTAGCAAGTAAAAGCCAATGGCTGAGTGTTCTTTCAGAGAGAAACATACACATTTCATCCTTCTGGAGTGAATCTTCAGCCTGGAATTCATATGCATTTGTACCGTGCAGAATGTAACTACCTGCTCGGGGGTTGTGTCATAGAAGCAACTTTCCTGCAGGAGCTTATTGGAACATTCATTGTTTGGCTAACTTCTTTGGGTTGGTTTTGGAAGGTCTTTCAACTTTGGCCAAATCCGCTTTGTACGAAAGTTTTTCACAGCCCTGTTTCCAAGTGTCCACAAAGAGCTGCTGCTTGAAAGTGTCCACATGCACATCTCCCATACTGGTGTGCTCGTTTCACTACCTGGATTTTGGTTTCCTCTTCTTTCTTTGAAATGACAAGTCTTCATTCAGCATGCTACACACAGCTTGTAGCAGTTTCAGTTTGAAGCATGTTGGTGCTCTCAAAACGCTGTGTATCCTGTGTAGAGTGTGTCACTCTACAGCACTGAATACACAACTTAGAGCTCCTTTCAACACAGACACGCAAACACGTCTTTTTGGGAAAGTCCTAACTCAGGTAAATTGGAAATGTAAGGGTTTCATCGAAAACATGAAGACAATCATGCTTTTGAACTCTGCAACCGAAAGAAATGGCTTTTTGTACATGCCATTCTGAATTTCACTGCAAAATGCCCTTCTTTTCTGGTTTGTTGAAAGTTCAAAACACTTTAGGAAATAGAACGTGTTTGAAGAAGACTGATGCAGTGTGCGTTTTCCTGGATTTCAAGTGATTCGGGATACATACTCCTTGTTTTTCCACATTGTCTAAGAAACAACATGAGGCTTGCAAGAGATTGAAAAAATGCATCCTAAAACTTATGCCTGCAGTGAAAACACACGTTTCTACAAAGACTTGGAAGGAGCAAGCAAAAGAATAGTGGCTGAGAGTTCTTTCAGAGAGAAACACACGTATTTCATCCTTCTGTAGAGACGGTTAGGGTTACGATTGGACCTAGGGTAGGGTTATGTTGAGGGCTAGGGTTAGAGAGACGGTTAGGGTTACGATTGGACCTAGGGTTAGGGTTATGTTGAGGGCTAGGGTTAGAGAGAAGGTTAGGGTTACTTTTAGACCTAGGGTTAGGGTTATGTTGAGGGCTAGGGTTAGAGATATGGTTAGGGTTACGATTGGACCTAGGGTTAGGGTTATGTTGAGGGCTAGGGTTAGAGAGAAGGTTAGGGTTACTTTTGGACCTAGGGTTAGGGTTATGTTGAGGGCTAGGGTTAGAGATATGGTTAGGGTTACGATTGGACCTAGGGTTAGGGTTATGTTGAGGGCTAGGTTTAGAGTTCCGGTTAGGGTTACACTTGAACCTAGGGTTAGCGTAACGTTGAGGGCTAGCCTGAGAGAGAAGGTTAGGGTTACAATTGGACCTAGGGTTAGGGTTATGTTGAGGGCTAGGGTTAGAGATCCGGTTAGGGTTACGATTGGACCTAGGGTTAGGGTTATGTTGAGGGCTAGGGTTAGAGATCCGGTTAGGGTTACGATTGGACCTAGGGTTAGGGTTATGTTGAGGGCTAGGGTTAGACATCCGGTTAGGGTTACGATTGGACCTAGGGTTAGGGTTATGTTGAGGCCCAGGGTTTGAGATCTGGTTAGGGTTAGATTGGACCTAGGGTTAGGGTTATGTTGAGGGCTAGGGTTAGAGATCGGGTTAGGGTTAAGATTGGACCTAGGGTTAGGGTTATGTTGAGGGCTAGGGTTAGAGAGAAGGTTAGGGTTACTTTTGGACCTAGGATTAGGGTTATGTTGAGGGCTAGGGTTAGAGATATGGTTAGGGTTACGATTGGACCTACGGTTAGGGTTATGTTGAGGGCTAGGGTTAGAGTTCCGGTTAGGGTTACACTTGAACCCTGGGTTAGCGTAACGTTGAGGGCTAGGCTTAGAGAGAAGGTTAGGGTTACAATTGGACCTAGGGTTAGGGTTATGTTGAGGGCTAGGGTTCGAGATCCGGTTAGGGTTACGATTGGACCTAGGGTTAGGGTTATGTTGAGGGCTAGGATTAGAGATCATGTTAGTATTACGATTGGACATAGGGTTAGGGTTATGTTGAGGGCTAGGGTTAGAGAGAAGGTTAGGGTTACTTTTGGACCTAGGGTTAGGGTTATGTTGAGGGCTAGGGTTAGGGATCCGGTTAGGGTTACGATTGGACCTAGGGTTAGGGTTATGTTGAGGCCCAGGGTTTGAGATTTGGGTTAGGGTTAGATTGGACCTAGGGTTAGGGTTACGTTGAGGGCTAGGGTTAGAGATCAGGTTAGGGTTAAGATTGGACCTAGGGTTAGGGTTATGTTTAGGGCTAGGGATACAGATCCGGTTAGGGTTACGATTGGACCTAGGGTTAGGGTTATTTTGAGGGCTAGGGTTAGTGATCAGGTTAGTATTACGATTGGACCTAAGGTTAAGGTTATGTTGAGGGCTAGGGTTCAGATCCGGTTAGGGTTACTATTGGACCTAGGGTTAGCGTAACGTTGAGGGCTAGGGTTAGAGAGACGGTTAGGGTTACGATTGGACCTAGGGTTAGGGTTATGTTGAGGGCTAAGGTTAGAGATATGGTTAGGGTTATGATTGGACCTAGGGTTAGGGTTATGTAGAGGGCTAGGATTAGAGATAAGGTTAGGGTTATGATTGGACGTAGGGTTAGGGTTATGTTGAGGCCAAGGTTAGAGAAAAGGTTAGGGTTTCAATTGGACCTAGGGTTAGGGTTATGTTGAGGGCTAGGGTTACAGATCCGGTTAGGGTTACTATTGGACGTAGGGTTAGGGTTATGTTGAGGGCTAGGGTTAGAGATCCGGTTAGTATTACGATTGGACCTAGGGTTAGTTTTATGTTTAGGGCTAGGGTTAGATATCCGGTTAGGGTTACTATTGGACGTAGGGTTAGGGTTATGTTGAGGGCTAGGGTTAGAGATCCGGTTATGGTTACGGTTGGACCTAGGGTTAGGGTTATGTTGAGGGCTAGGGTTAGAGAGAAGGTTAGGGTTACTTTTGGACCTAGGGTTAGGGTTATGTTGAGGGCTAGGGTTAGAGATCCGGTTAGGGTTACGGTTGGACCTAGGGTTAGGGTTATGTTGAGGGCTAGGGTTAGAGATCAGGTTAGGGTTAAGAGTGGACCTAGGGTTATAGTGATGTTGAGGGCTAGGGTATTCCAGCAGTGAAAACACACATTTCTATAAAGACTTTGAAGCAGCAAGCTAAAGCCTTGTGGCTGAGTGTTCTTTCATAGAGAAACATGCATTTCATCCTTCTGGAGTGAATTTTCATGCTGGAGTTCATATGCATTTTATACTGTGCAGAATGTAGCTACCTGCTGGGGGTTGTGTCATAGAAGCACCTTTTCTGCAGGAGCTTATTGGAACATTCATTGTTTGGCTAAGTTATTTAGGGTTGGTTTTGGAAGGTCTTTCAACCTTGGCCAAATCCCGCTTCGTACGCAAGTTTTTAATACCGCTGTTTCCAAGTGTCCACAAAGAGCTGCTGCTTGAAACTGTCCACATGCACATCTCATATACTGGTGTGCTCGTTTCACTACCTGGATTTTGGTTTCCTCTTCTTTCTTTGAAATGACAAGTCTTCATTCAGCATTCTACACACACCTTGTACCAGCTTCAGTTTGAAGCATGTTGGTGCTCTCAAAACGCTGTGTAACCTATGTAGAGTGTGTTACTATCCAGCACTGAATACACAACTTAGAGCTCCTTTCACCACAGACACGCAAACACATCTTTTTGTAAAAGTCCTACTTGTTTACTTTTGGAAATGTAAGGGTTTCATCGAGAACTTGAAGTCAATCATGCTTTTGCACTCTGCAACCAATAGGAATGAACTCTTATACATACCCGTCTGAATTTCAGTGCAAAATGCCCTTCTTTTCTGGTTTGTTGAAAGTTCACAACACATTAGGAGATAGAGCGTGTTTGAAGAAGACTGATGCAGTGTGCGTTTCCCTTTATTACTAGTGATTTGGGAAACATAATCCGTGATTTTCCTCATTGTCTAAGAAACAACATGAGGCTTGCAAGAGATTGAAACAATGCATCCTAAAACTTATTCCAGCAGTGAAAACACACGGTTCTACAAAGACTTGGAAGGAGCAAGCAAAAGAATAGTGGCTGAGTGTTCTTTCAGAGAGAAACATATGCATTTCATCCTTCTGGAGTGAGTTTTCTTGCTGGAATTCATATGCATTTTGTACTGTGCAGAATGTAGCTACCTGCTCGGGGGTTGCGTCATAGATGCACCTTTCCTGCAGGAGCTTATTGGAACTTTCATTGTTTGGCTAAGTTATTTAGGGTTGGTTTTGGAAGGTCTTTCAACTTTGGCCAAATCCGCTTTGTACGAAAGTTTTTCACAGCCCTGTTTCCAAGTGTCCACAAAGAGCTGCTGCTTGAAGGTGTCCACATGCACATCTCCCATACTGGTGTGCTCGTTTCACTACCTGGATTTTGGTTTCCTCTTCTTTCTTTGAAATGACAAGTCTTCATTCAGCATTCTACACACACCTTGTACCAGCTTCAGTTTGAAGCATGTTGGTGCTCTCAAAACGCTGTGTAACCTATGTAGAGTGTGTTACTCTCCAGCACTGAATACACAACTTAGAGCTCCTTTCACCACAGACACGCAAACACATTTTTTGTGAAAGTCCTACTTCAGGTCCCTTGGAAATGTAAGGGTTTCATGGAGAACATGAAGTCAATCATGCTTTTGCACTCTACTACCAATAGAAATGACCTCTTGTACATGCCTGACTGAGTTTCACTGCAAAATGCCCTTGTTTTCTGGTTTCTTGAATGTTCTCAACACATTAGGAGAAAGAGCGTGTTTGAGCAAGATCGATGCAGTGTGCGTTTCCCTAGATTTCAAGTGATTTGGGAAATATAATCCTTATTTTTCCACATTGTGAAAGAAACATGAGGCTTGCAAGAGATTGAAAAAATGCATCCCAAAACGTACTCCAGCGGTGAAAGCACACGTTTCTACAAAGACTTTGAAGTAGCAAGTAAAAGCCAATGGCTGAGTGTTCTTTCAGAGAGAAACATACACATTTCATCCTTCTGGAGTGAATTTTCAGCCTGGAATTCATATGCATTTGTACCGTGCAGAATGTAACTACCTGCTCGGGGGTTGTGTCATAGAAGCAACTTTCCTGCAGGAGCTTATTGGAACATTCATTGTTTGGCTAACTTCTTTGGGTTGGTTTTGGAAGGTCTTTCAACTTTCGCCAAATCCGCTTTCTTACGAAATTTTTTCACAGCCCTGTTTCCAAGAGCCCACAAAGAACTGCTGCTTAAAACTCTCCACATGCACATCTCCCATACTGGTGTGCTCGTTTCACTACCTGGATTTTGGTTTCCTCTTCTTTCTTTGAAATTACAAGCCCTCTTTCTGCATGCTACACACACCTTGTAGCAGTTTCAGTTTGCAGCATATTGGTGCTCTTAAAACGCTGAGTAACCTGTGTAGAGTGTGTCAATCTCCAACACTGAATACACAACTTAGAGCTCCTTTCACCACAGACACGCAAACACATCTTTTTGTAAAAGTCCTACTTCTTTACTCTTGGAAATGTAAGGGTTTCATCCAGAACTTGAAGTCAATCATGCTTTTGCACTCTGCAACCAATAGGAATGAACTCTTGTACATACCCGTCTGAATTTCAGTGCAAAATGCCCTTCTTTTCTGGTTTGTTGAAAGTTCACAACACATTAGGAGATAGAGCGTGTTTGAAGAAGACTGATGCAGTGTGCGTTTTCCTTTATTTCTTGTGATTTGGGAAACATAATCCGTGATTTTCCACATTGTCTAAGAAACAACATGAGGCTTGCAAGAGATTGAAACAATGCATCCTAAAACTTATTCAGGCAGTGAAAACACACGGTTCTACAAAGACTTGGAAGGAGCAAGCAAAAGAATAGTGGCTGAGTGTCCTTTCAGAGAGAAACACATGCATTTCATCCTTCTGGAGTGAGTTTTCTTGCTGGAATTCATATGCATTTTGTACTGTGCAGAATGTAGCTACCTGCTCGGGGGTTGTGTCATAGATGCACCTTTCCTGTACGAGCTTATTGGAACTTTCATTGTTTGGCTAAGTTATTTAGGGTTGGTTTTGGAAGGTCTTTCAACTTTGGCCAAATCCGCTTTGTACGAAAGTTTTTCACAGCCCTGTTTCCAAGTGTCCACAAAGAGCTGCTGCTTGAAAGTGTCCACATGCACATCTCCCATACTGGTGTGCTCGTTTCACTACCTGGATTTTGGTTTCCTCTTCTTTCTTTGAAATGACAAGTCTTCATTCAGCATGCTACACACAGCTTGTAGCAGTTTCAGTTTGAAGCATGTTGGTGCTCTCAAAACGCTGTGTATCCTGTGTAGAGTGTGTCACTCTACAGCACTGAATACACAACTTAGAGCTCCTTTCAACACAAACACGCAAACACGTCTTTTTGGGAAAGTCCTAACTCAGGTAAATTGGAAATGTAAGGGTTTCATCGAAAACATGAAGACAATCATGCTTTTGAACTCTGCAACCGAAAGAAATGGCTTTTTGTACATGCCATTCTGAATTTCACTGCAAAATGCCCTTCTTTTCTGGTTTGTTGAAAGTTCAAAACACTTTAGGAAATAGAACGTGTTTGAAGAAGACTGATGCAGTGTGCGTTTTCCTGGATTTCAAGTGATTCGGGATACATACTCCTTGTTTTTCCACATTGTCTAAGAAACAACATGAGGCTTGCAAGAGATTGAAAAAATGCATCCTAAAACTTATGCCTGCAGTGAAAACACACGTTTCTACAAAGACTTGGGAGGAGCAAGCAAAAGAATAGTGGCTGAGAGTTCTTTCAGAGAGAAACACACGTATTTCATCCTTCTGTAGAGACGGTTATGGTTACGATTGGACCTAGGGTTAGGGTTATGTTGAGGGCTAGGGTTAGAGAGACGGTTAGGGTTACGATTGGACCTAGGGTTAGGGTTATGTTGAGGGCTAGGGTTAGAGAGAAGGTTAGGGTTACTTTTGGACCTAGGGTTAGGGTTATGTTGAGGGCTAGGGTTAGAGATATGGTTAGGGTTACGATTGGACCTAAGGTTAGGGTTATGTTGAGGGCTAGGGTTAGAGAGAAGGTTAGGGTTACTTTTGGACCTAGGGTTACGGTTATGTTGAGGGCTAGGGTTAGAGATATGGTTAGGGTTACGATTGGACCTAGGGTTAGGGTTATGTTGAGGGCTAGGGTTAGAGTTCCGGTTAGGGTTACACTTGAACCTAGGGTTAGCGTAACGTTGAGGGCTAGGCTTAGAGAGAAGGTTAGGGTTACAATTGGACCTAGGGTTAGGGTTATGTTGAGGGCTAGGGTTAAAGATCCGGTTAGGGTTACGATTGGACCTAGGGTTAGGGTTATGTTGAGGGCTAGGGTTAGAGATATGGTTAGGGTTACGATTGGACCTAGGGTTAGGGTTATGTTGAGGGCTAGGGTTAGAGAGAAGGTTAGGGTTACTTTTGGACCTAGGGTTAGGGTTATGTTGAGGGTATGGTTAGAGATATGGTTAGGGTTACGATTGGACCTAGGGTTAGGGTTATGTTGAGGGCTAGGGTTAGAGAGAAGGTTAGGGTTACTTTTGGACCTAGGGTTAGGGTTATGTTGAGGGCTAGGGTTAGAGATCCGGTTAGTGTTACGATTGGACCTAGGGTTAGGGTTATGTTGAGGACTAGGGTTAGACATCCGGTTAGGGTTACGATTGGACCTAGGGTTAGGGTTATGTTGAGGCCCAGGGTTTGAGATCTGGTTAGGGTTATATTGGACCTAGGCTTAGGGTTATGTTGAGGGCTAGGGTTAGAGATCAGGTTAGTATTACGATTGGACCTAGGGTTAGGGTTATGTTTAGGGCTAGGGATACAGATCCGGTTAGGGTTACGATTGGACCTAGGGTTAGGGTTATGTTGAGGGCTAGGGTTAGTGATCAGGTTAGTATTACGATTGGACCTAAGGTTAAGGTTATGTTGAGGGCTAGGGTTCAGATCTGGTTAGGGTTACGATTGGACCTAGGGTTAGGGTTATGTTGAGGGCTAGGGTTAGAGAGACGGTTAGGGTTACGATTGGACCTAGGGTTAGGGTTATGTTGAGGGCTAGGGTTAGAGATATGGTTAGGGTTATGATTGGACCTAGGGTTAGGGTTATGTATAGGGCTAGGGTTAGAGATCAGCTTAGGGTTACGATTGGACCTAGGGTTAGGGTTATGTTGAAGGCTAGGGTTAGAGAGAAGGTTAGGGTTTCAATTGGACCTAGGGTTAGGGTTATGTTGAGGGCTAGGGTTCCAGATCCTGTTAGGGTTACGATTGGACCTAGGGTTAGGGTTATGTATAGGGCTAGGGTTAGAGATCAGGTTAGGGTTACTATTGGACGTAGGGTTAGGGTTATGTTGAGGGCTAGGGTTAGAGATCCGGTTAGTATTACGATTGGACCTAGGGTTAGGGTTATGTTGAGGGCTAGGGTTACAGATCCGGTTAGGGTTACGATTTGACCTAGGGTTAGGGTTATGTTTAGGGCTAGGGTTAGAGATCCGGTTAGGGTTCCTATTGGACCTAGGGTTAGCGTTATGTTGAGGGCTAGGGTTAGAGATCCGGTTAGGGTTACGGTTGGACCTAGGGTTAGGGTTATGTTGAGGGCTAGGGTTAGAGATCAGGTTAGGGTTATGATTGGACCTAGGGTTATAGTGATGTTGAGGGCTAGGGTATTCCAGCAGTGAAAACACACAGTTCCATAAAGACTTTGAAGCAGCAAGCTAAAGCCTTGTGGCTGAGTGTTCTTTCAGAGAGAAACATGCATTTCATCCTTCTGGAGTGAATTTTCATGCTGGAGTTCATATGCATTTTATACTGTGCAGAATGTAGCTACCTGCTGGGGGTTGTGTCATAGAAGCACCTTTTCTGCAGGAGCTTATTGGAACATTCATTGTTTGGCTAAGTTATTTAGGGTTGGTTTTGGAAGGTCTTTCAACCTTGGCCAAATCCCGCTTCGTACGCAAGTTTTTAATACCGCTGTTTCCAAGTGTCCACAAAGAGCTGCTGCTTGAAACTGTCCACATGCACATCTCGTATACTGGTGTGCTCGTTTCACTACCTGGATTTTGGTTTCCTCTTCTTTCTTTGAAATGACAAGTCTTCATTCAGCATTCTACACACACCTTGTACCAGCTTCAGTTTGAAGCATGTTGGTGCTCTCAAAACGCTGTGTAACCTATGTAGAGTGTGTTACTATCCAGCACTGAATACACAACTTAGAGCTCCTTTCACCACAGACACGCAAACACATCTTTTTGTAAAAGTCCTACTTCTTTACTTTTGGAAATGTAAGGGTTTCATCGAGAACTTGAAGTCAATCATGCTTTTGCACTCTGCAACCAATAGGAATGAACTCTTGTACATACCCGTCTGAATTTCAGTGCAAAATGCCCTTCTTTTCTGGTTTGTTGAAAGTTCACAACACATTAGGAGATAGAGCGTGTTTGAAGAAGACTGATGCAGTGTGCGTTTCCCTTTATTACTAGTGATTTGGGAAACATAATCCGTGATTTTCCACATTGTCTAAGAAACAACATGAGGCTTGCAAGAGATTGAAACAATGCATCCTAAAACTTATTCCAGCAGTGAAAACACACGGTTCTACAAAGACTTGGAAGGAGCAAGCAAAAGAATAGTGGCTGAGTGTTCTTTCAGAGAGAAACATATGCATTTCATCCTTCTGGAGTGAGTTTTCTTGCTGGAATTCATATGCATTTTGTACTGTGCAGAATGTAGCTACCTGCTCGGGGGTTGCGTCATAGATGCACCTTTCCTGCAGGAGCTTATTGGAACTTTCATTGTTTGGCTAAGTTATTTAGGGTTGGTTTTGGAAGGTCTTTCAACTTTGGCCAAATCCGCTTTGTACGAAGTTTTTCACAGCCCTGTTTCCAAGTGTCCACAAAGAGCTGCTGCTTGAAGGTGTCCACATGCACATCTCCCATACTGGTGTGCTCGTTTCACTACCTGGATTTTGGTTTCCTCTTCTTTCTTTGAAATGACAAGTCTTCATTCAGCATTCTACACACACCTTGTACCAGCTTCAGTTTGAAGCATGTTGGTGCTCTCAAAACGCTGTGTAACCTATGTAGAGTGTGTTACTCTCCAGCACTGAATACACAACTTAGAGCTCCTTTCACCACAGACACGCAAACACATCTTTTTGTGAAAGTCCTACTTCAGGTCCCTTGGAAATGTAAGGGTTTCATGGAGAACATGAAGTCAATCATGCTTTTGCACTCTACTACCAATAGAAATGACCTCTTGTACATGCCTGACTGAGTTTCACTGCAAAATGCCCTTGTTTTCTGGTTTCTTGAATGTTCTCAACACATTAGGAGAAAGAGCGTGTTTGAGCAAGATCGATGCAGTGTGCGTTTCCCTAGATTTCAAGTGATTTGGGAAATATAATCCTTATTTTTCCACATTGTGAAAGAAACATGAGGCTTGCAAGAGATTGAAAAAATGCATCCCAAAACGTACTCCAGCGGTGAAAGCACACGTTTCTACAAAGACTTTGAAGTAGCAAGTAAAAGCCAATGGCTGAGTGTTCTTTCAGAGAGAAACATACACATTTCATCCTTCTGGAGTGAATTTTCAGCCTGGAATTCATATGCATTTGTACCGTGCAGAATGTAACTACCTGCTCGGGGGTTGTGTCATAGAAGCAACTTTCCTGCAGGAGCTTATTGGAACATTCATTGTTTGACTAACTTCTTTGGGTTGGTTTTGGAAGGTCTTTCAACTTTCGCCAAATCCGCTTTCTTACGAAATTTTTTCACAGCCCTGTTTCCAAGAGCCCACAAAGAACTGCTGCTTAAAACTCTCCACATGCACATCTCCCATACTGGTGTGCTCGTTTCACTACCTGGATTTTGGTTTCCTCTTCTTTCTTTGAAATTACAAGCCCTCTTTCTGCATGCTACACACACCTTGTAGCAGTTTCAGTTTGCAGCATATTGGTGCTCTTAAAACGCTGAGTAACCTGTGTAGAGTGTGTCAATCTCCAGCACTGAATACACAACTTAGAGCTCCTTTCACCACAGACACGCAAACACATCTTTTTGTAAAAGTCCTACTTCTTTACTCTTGGAAATGTAAGGGTTTCATCCAGAACTTGAAGTCAATCATGCTTTTGCACTCTGCAACCAATAGGAATGAACTCTTGTACATACCCGTCTGAATTTCAGTGCAAAATGCCCTTCTTTTCTGGTTTGTTGAAAGTTCACAACACATTAGGAGATAGAGCGTGTTTGAAGAAGACTGATGCAGTGTGCGTTTTCCTTTATTTCTTGTGATTTGGGAAACATAATCCGTGATTTTCCACATTGTCTAAGAAACAACATGAGGCTTGCAAGAGATTGAAACAATGCATCCTAAAACTTATTCAGGCAGTGAAAACACACGGTTCTACAAAGACTTGGAAGGAGCAAGCAAAAGAATAGTGGCTGAGTGTCCTTTCAGAGAGAAACACATGCATTTCATCCTTCTGGAGTGAGTTTTCTTGCTGGAATTCATATGCATTTTGTACTGTGCAGAATGTAGCTACCTGCTCGGGGGTTGTGTCATAGATGCACCTTTCCTGTACGAGCTTATTGGAACTTTCATTGTTTGGCTAAGTTATTTAGGGTTGGTTTTGGAAGGTCTTTCAACTTTGGCCAAATCCGCTTTGTACGAAAGTTTTTCACAGCCCTGTTTCCAAGTGTCCACAAAGAGCTGCTGCTTGAAAGTGTCCACATGCACATCTCCCATACTGGTGTGCTCGTTTCACTACCTGGATTTTGGTTTCCTCTTCTTTCTTTGAAATGACAAGTCTTCATTCAGCATGCTACACACAGCTTGTAGCAGTTTCAGTTTGAAGCATGTTGGTGCTCTCAAAACGCTGTGTATCCTGTGTAGAGTGTGTCACTCTACAGCACTGAATACACAACTTAGAGCTCCTTTCAACACAGACACGCAAACACGTCTTTTTGGGAAAGTCCTAACTCAGGTAAATTGGAAATGTAAGGGTTTCATCGAAAACATGAAGACAATCATGCTTTTGAACTCTGCAACCGAAAGAAATGGCTTTTTGTACATGCCATTCTGAATTTCACTGCAAAATGCCCTTCTTTTCTGGTTTGTTGAAAGTTCAAAACACTTTAGGAAATAGAACGTGTTTGAAGAAGACTGATGCAGTGTGCGTTTTCCTGGATTTCAAGTGATTCGGGATACATACTCCTTGTTTTTCCACATTGTCTAAGAAACAACATGAGGCTTGCAAGAGATTGAAAAAATGCATCCTAAAACTTATGCCTGCAGTGAAAACACACGTTTCTACAAAGACTTGGGAGGAGCAAGCAAAAGAATAGTGGCTGAGAGTTCTTTCAGAGAGAAACACACGTATTTCATCCTTCTGTAGAGACGGTTATGGTTACGATTGGACCTAGGGTTAGGGTTATGTTGAGGGCTAGGGTTAGAGAGACGGTTAGGGTTACGATTGGACCTAGGGTTAGGGTTATGTTGAGGGCTAGGGTTAGAGAGAAGGTTAGGGTTACTTTTGGACCTAGGGTTAGGGTTATGTTGAGGGCTAGGGTTAGAGATATGGTTAGGGTTACGATTGGACCTAAGGTTAGGGTTATGTTGAGGGCTAGGGTTAGAGAGAAGGTTAGGGTTACTTTTGGACCTAGGGTTACGGTTATGTTGAGGGCTAGGGTTAGAGATATGGTTAGGGTTACGATTGGACCTAGGGTTAGGGTTATGTTGAGGGCTAGGGTTAGAGTTCCGGTTAGGGTTACACTTGAACCTAGGGTTAGCGTAACGTTGAGGGCTAGGCTTAGAGAGAAGGTTAGGGTTACAATTGGACCTAGGGTTAGGGTTATGTTGAGGGCTAGGGTTAAAGATCCGGTTAGGGTTACGATTGGACCTAGGGTTAGGGTTATGTTGAGGGCTAGGGTTAGAGATATGGTTAGGGTTACGATTGGACCTAGGGTTAGGGTTATGTTGAGGGCTAGGGTTAGAGAGAAGGTTAGGGTTACTTTTGGACCTAGGGTTAGGGTTATGTTGAGGGTATGGTTAGAGATATGGTTAGGGTTACGATTGGACCTAGGGTTAGGGTTATGTTGAGGGCTAGGGTTAGAGAGAAGGTTAGGGTTACTTTTGGACCTAGGGTTAGGGTTATGTTGAGGGCTAGGGTTAGAGATCCGGTTAGTGTTACGATTGGACCTAGGGTTAGGGTTATGTTGAGGACTAGGGTTAGACATCCGGTTAGGGTTACGATTGGACCTAGGGTTAGGGTTATGTTGAGGCCCAGGGTTTGAGATCTGGTTAGGGTTATATTGGACCTAGGCTTAGGGTTATGTTGAGGGCTAGGGTTAGAGATCAGGTTAGTATTACGATTGGACCTAGGGTTAGGGTTATGTTTAGGGCTAGGGATACAGATCCGGTTAGGGTTACGATTGGACCTAGGGTTAGGGTTATGTTGAGGGCTAGGGTTAGTGATCAGGTTAGTATTACGATTGGACCTAAGGTTAAGGTTATGTTGAGGGCTAGGGTTCAGATCTGGTTAGGGTTACGATTGGACCTAGGGTTAGGGTTATGTTGAGGGCTAGGGTTAGAGAGACGGTTAGGGTTACGATTGGACCTAGGGTTAGGGTTATGTTGAGGGCTAGGGTTAGAGATATGGTTAGGGTTATGATTGGACCTAGGGTTAGGGTTATGTATAGGGCTAGGGTTAGAGATCAGCTTAGGGTTACGATTGGACCTAGGGTTAGGGTTATGTTGAAGGCTAGGGTTAGAGAGAAGGTTAGGGTTTCAATTGGACCTAGGGTTAGGGTTATGTTGAGGGCTAGGGTTCCAGATCCTGTTAGGGTTACGATTGGACCTAGGGTTAGGGTTATGTATAGGGCTAGGGTTAGAGATCAGGTTAGGGTTACTATTGGACGTAGGGTTAGGGTTATGTTGAGGGCTAGGGTTAGAGATCCGGTTAGTATTACGATTGGACCTAGGGTTAGGGTTATGTTGAGGGCTAGGGTTACAGATCCGGTTAGGGTTACGATTTGACCTAGGGTTAGGGTTATGTTTAGGGCTAGGGTTAGAGATCCGGTTAGGGTTCCTATTGGACCTAGGGTTAGCGTTATGTTGAGGGCTAGGGTTAGAGATCCGGTTAGGGTTACGGTTGGACCTAGGGTTAGGGTTATGTTGAGGGCTAGGGTTAGAGATCAGGTTAGGGTTATGATTGGACCTAGGGTTATAGTGATGTTGAGGGCTAGGGTATTCCAGCAGTGAAAACACACAGTTCCATAAAGACTTTGAAGCAGCAAGCTAAAGCCTTGTGGCTGAGTGTTCTTTCAGAGAGAAACATGCATTTCATCCTTCTGGAGTGAATTTTCATGCTGGAGTTCATATGCATTTTATACTGTGCAGAATGTAGCTACCTGCTGGGGGTTGTGTCATAGAAGCACCTTTTCTGCAGGAGCTTATTGGAACATTCATTGTTTGGCTAAGTTATTTAGGGTTGGTTTTGGAAGGTCTTTCAACCTTGGCCAAATCCCGCTTCGTACGCAAGTTTTTAATACCGCTGTTTCCAAGTGTCCACAAAGAGCTGCTGCTTGAAACTGTCCACATGCACATCTCGTATACTGGTGTGCTCGTTTCACTACCTGGATTTTGGTTTCCTCTTCTTTCTTTGAAATGACAAGTCTTCATTCAGCATTCTACACACACCTTGTACCAGCTTCAGTTTGAAGCATGTTGGTGCTCTCAAAACGCTGTGTAACCTATGTAGAGTGTGTTACTATCCAGCACTGAATACACAACTTAGAGCTCCTTTCACCACAGACACGCAAACACATCTTTTTGTAAAAGTCCTACTTCTTTACTTTTGGAAATGTAAGGGTTTCATCGAGAACTTGAAGTCAATCATGCTTTTGCACTCTGCAACCAATAGGAATGAACTCTTGTACATACCCGTCTGAATTTCAGTGCAAAATGCCCTTCTTTTCTGGTTTGTTGAAAGTTCACAACACATTAGGAGATAGAGCGTGTTTGAAGAAGACTGATGCAGTGTGCGTTTCCCTTTATTACTAGTGATTTGGGAAACATAATCCGTGATTTTCCACATTGTCTAAGAAACAACATGAGGCTTGCAAGAGATTGAAACAATGCATCCTAAAACTTATTCCAGCAGTGAAAACACACGGTTCTACAAAGACTTGGAAGGAGCAAGCAAAAGAATAGTGGCTGAGTGTTCTTTCAGAGAGAAACATATGCATTTCATCCTTCTGGAGTGAGTTTTCTTGCTGGAATTCATATGCATTTTGTACTGTGCAGAATGTAGCTACCTGCTCGGGGGTTGCGTCATAGATGCACCTTTCCTGCAGGAGCTTATTGGAACTTTCATTGTTTGGCTAAGTTATTTAGGGTTGGTTTTGGAAGGTCTTTCAACTTTGGCCAAATCCGCTTTGTACGAAGTTTTTCACAGCCCTGTTTCCAAGTGTCCACAAAGAGCTGCTGCTTGAAGGTGTCCACATGCACATCTCCCATACTGGTGTGCTCGTTTCACTACCTGGATTTTGGTTTCCTCTTCTTTCTTTGAAATGACAAGTCTTCATTCAGCATTCTACACACACCTTGTACCAGCTTCAGTTTGAAGCATGTTGGTGCTCTCAAAACGCTGTGTAACCTATGTAGAGTGTGTTACTCTCCAGCACTGAATACACAACTTAGAGCTCCTTTCACCACAGACACGCAAACACATCTTTTTGTGAAAGTCCTACTTCAGGTCCCTTGGAAATGTAAGGGTTTCATGGAGAACATGAAGTCAATCATGCTTTTGCACTCTACTACCAATAGAAATGACCTCTTGTACATGCCTGACTGAGTTTCACTGCAAAATGCCCTTGTTTTCTGGTTTCTTGAATGTTCTCAACACATTAGGAGAAAGAGCGTGTTTGAGCAAGATCGATGCAGTGTGCGTTTCCCTAGATTTCAAGTGATTTGGGAAATATAATCCTTATTTTTCCACATTGTGAAAGAAACATGAGGCTTGCAAGAGATTGAAAAAATGCATCCCAAAACGTACTCCAGCGGTGAAAGCACACGTTTCTACAAAGACTTTGAAGTAGCAAGTAAAAGCCAATGGCTGAGTGTTCTTTCAGAGAGAAACATACACATTTCATCCTTCTGGAGTGAATTTTCAGCCTGGAATTCATATGCATTTGTACCGTGCAGAATGTAACTACCTGCTCGGGGGTTGTGTCATAGAAGCAACTTTCCTGCAGGAGCTTATTGGAACATTCATTGTTTGACTAACTTCTTTGGGTTGGTTTTGGAAGGTCTTTCAACTTTCGCCAAATCCGCTTTCTTACGAAATTTTTTCACAGCCCTGTTTCCAAGAGCCCACAAAGAACTGCTGCTTAAAACTCTCCACATGCACATCTCCCATACTGGTGTGCTCGTTTCACTACCTGGATTTTGGTTTCCTCTTCTTTCTTTGAAATTACAAGCCCTCTTTCTGCATGCTACACACACCTTGTAGCAGTTTCAGTTTGCAGCATATTGGTGCTCTTAAAACGCTGAGTAACCTGTGTAGAGTGTGTCAATCTCCAGCACTGAATACACAACTTAGAGCTCCTTTCACCACAGACACGCAAACACATCTTTTTGTAAAAGTCCTACTTCTTTACTCTTGGAAATGTAAGGGTTTCATCCAGAACTTGAAGTCAATCATGCTTTTGCACTCTGCAACCAATAGGAATGAACTCTTGTACATACCCGTCTGAATTTCAGTGCAAAATGCCCTTCTTTTCTGGTTTGTTGAAAGTTCACAACACATTAGGAGATAGAGCGTGTTTGAAGAAGACTGATGCAGTGTGCGTTTTCCTTTATTTCTTGTGATTTGGGAAACATAATCCGTGATTTTCCACATTGTCTAAGAAACAACATGAGGCTTGCAAGAGATTGAAACAATGCATCCTAAAACTTATTCAGGCAGTGAAAACACACGGTTCTACAAAGACTTGGAAGGAGCAAGCAAAAGAATAGTGGCTGAGTGTCCTTTCAGAGAGAAACACATGCATTTCATCCTTCTGGAGTGAGTTTTCTTGCTGGAATTCATATGCATTTTGTACTGTGCAGAATGTAGCTACCTGCTCGGGGGTTGTGTCATAGATGCACCTTTCCTGTACGAGCTTATTGGAACTTTCATTGTTTGGCTAAGTTATTTAGGGTTGGTTTTGGAAGGTCTTTCAACTTTGGGGAAATCCGCTTTGTACGAAAGTTTTTCACAGCCCTGTTTCCAAGTGTCCACAAAGAGCTGCTGCTTGAAAGTGTCCACATGCACATCTCCCATACTGGTGTGCTCGTTTCACTACCTGGATTTTGGTTTCCTCTTCTTTCTTTGAAATGACAAGTCTTCATTCAGCATGCTACACACAGCTTGTAGCAGTTTCAGTTTGAAGCATGTTGGTGCTCTCAAAACGCTGTGTATCCTGTGTAGAGTGTGTCACTCTACAGCACTGAATACACAACTTAGAGCTCCTTTCAACACAGACACGCAAACACGTCTTTTTGGGAAAGTCCTAACTCAGGTAAATTGGAAATGTAAGGGTTTCATCGAAAACATGAAGACAATCATGCTTTTGAACTCTGCAACCGAAAGAAATGGCTTTTTGTACATGCCATTCTGAATTTCACTGCAAAATGCCCTTCTTTTCTGGTTTGTTGAAAGTTCAAAACACTTTAGGAAATAGAACGTGTTTGAAGAAGACTGATGCAGTGTGCGTTTTCCTGGATTTCAAGTGATTCGGGATACATACTCCTTGTTTTTCCACATTGTCTAAGAAACAACATGAGGCTTGCAAGAGATTGAAAAAATGCATCCTAAAACTTATGCCTGCAGTGAAAACACACGTTTCTACAAAGACTTGGGAGGAGCAAGCAAAAGAATAGTGGCTGAGAGTTCTTTCAGAGAGAAACACACGTATTTCATCCTTCTGTAGAGACGGTTATGGTTACGATTGGACCTAGGGTAGGGTTATGTTGAGGGCTAGGGTTAGAGAGACGGTTAGGGTTACGATTGGACCTAGGGTTAGGGTTATGTTGAGGGCTAGGGTTAGAGAGAAGGTTAGGGTTACTTTTGGACCTAGGGTTAGGGTTATGTTGAGGGCTAGGGTTAGAGATATGGTTAGGGTTACGATTGGACCTAAGGTTAGGGTTATGTTGAGGGCTAGGGTTAGAGAGAAGGTTAGGGTTACTTTTGGACCTAGGGTTACGGTTATGTTGAGGGCTAGGGTTAGAGATATGGTTAGGGTTACGATTGGACCTAGGGTTAGGGTTATGTTGAGGGCTAGGGTTAGAGTTCCGGTTAGGGTTACACTTGAACCTAGGGTTAGCGTAACGTTGAGGGCTAGGCTTAGAGAGAAGGTTAGGGTTACAATTGGACCTAGGGTTAGGGTTATGTTGAGGGCTAGGGTTAAAGATCCGGTTAGGGTTACGATTGGACCTAGGGTTAGGGTTATGTTGAGGGCTAGGGTTAGAGATATGGTTAGGGTTACGATTGGACCTAGGGTTAGGGTTATGTTGAGGGCTAGGGTTAGAGAGAAGGTTAGGGTTACTTTTGGACCTAGGGTTAGGGTTATGTTGAGGGTATGGTTAGAGATATGGTTAGGGTTACGATTGGACCTAGGGTTAGGGTTATGTTGAGGGCTAGGGTTAGAGAGAAGGTTAGGGTTACTTTTGGACCTAGGGTTAGGGTTATGTTGAGGGCTAGGGTTAGAGATCCGGTTAGTGTTACGATTGGACCTAGGGTTAGGGTTATGTTGAGGACTAGGGTTAGACATCCGGTTAGGGTTACGATTGGACCTAGGGTTAGGGTTATGTTGAGGCCCAGGGTTTGAGATCTGGTTAGGGTTATATTGGACCTAGGCTTAGGGTTATGTTGAGGGCTAGGGTTAGAGATCAGGTTAGTATTACGATTGGACCTAGGGTTAGGGTTATGTTTAGGGCTAGGGATACAGATCCGGTTAGGGTTACGATTGGACCTAGGGTTAGGGTTATGTTGAGGGCTAGGGTTAGTGATCAGGTTAGTATTACGATTGGACCTAAGGTTAAGGTTATGTTGAGGGCTAGGGTTCAGATCTGGTTAGGGTTACGATTGGACCTAGGGTTAGGGTTATGTTGAGGGCTAGGGTTAGAGAGACGGTTAGGGTTACGATTGGACCTAGGGTTAGGGTTATGTTGAGGGCTAGGGTTAGAGATATGGTTAGGGTTATGATTGGACCTAGGGTTAGGGTTATGTATAGGGCTAGGGTTAGAGATCAGGTTAGGGTTACGATTGGACCTAGGGTTAGGGTTATGTTGAAGGCTAGGGTTAGAGAGAAGGTTAGGGTTTCAATTGGACCTAGGGTTAGGGTTATGTTGAGGGCTAGGGTTCCAGATCCTGTTAGGGTTACGATTGGACCTAGGGTTAGGGTTATGTATAGGGCTAGGGTTAGAGATCAGGTTAGGGTTACTATTGGACGTAGGGTTAGGGTTATGTTGAGGGCTAGGGTTAGAGATCCGGTTAGTATTACGATTGGACCTAGGGTTAGGGTTATGTTGAGGGCTAGGGTTAGAGATCCGGTTAGTATTACGATTGGACCTAGGGTTAGGGTTATGTTTAGGGCTAGGGTTAGAGATCCGGTTAGGGTTCCTATTGGACCTAGGGTTAGCGTTATGTTGAGGGCTAGGGTTAGAGATCCGGTTAGGGTTACGGTTGGACCTAGGGTTAGGGTTATGTTGAGGGCTAGGGTTAGAGATCAGGTTAGGGTTATGATTGGACCTAGGGTTATAGTGATGTTGAGGGCTAGGGTATTCCAGCAGTGAAAACACACAGTTCCATAAAGACTTTGAAGCAGCAAGCTAAAGCCTTGTGGCTGAGTGTTCTTTCAGAGAGAAACATGCATTTCATCCTTCTGGAGTGAATTTTCATGCTGGAGTTCATATGCATTTTATACTGTGCAGAATGTAGCTACCTGCTGGGGGTTGTGTCATAGAAGCACCTTTTCTGCAGGAGCTTATTGGAACATTCATTGTTTGGCTAAGTTATTTAGGGTTGGTTTTGGAAGGTCTTTCAACCTTGGCCAAATCCCGCTTCGTACGCAAGTTTTTAATACCGCTGTTTCCAAGTGTCCACAAAGAGCTGCTGCTTGAAACTGTCCACATGCACATCTCGTATACTGGTGTGCTCGTTTCACTACCTGGATTTTGGTTTCCTCTTCTTTCTTTGAAATGACAAGTCTTCATTCAGCATTCTACACACACCTTGTACCAGCTTCAGTTTGAAGCATGTTGGTGCTCTCAAAACGCTGTGTAACCTATGTAGAGTGTGTTACTATCCAGCACTGAATACACAACTTAGAGCTCCTTTCACCACAGACACGCAAACACATCTTTTTGTAAAAGTCCTACTTCTTTACTCTTGGAAATGTAAGGGTTTCATCGAGAACTTGAAGTCAATCATGCTTTTGCACTCTGCAACCAATAGGAATGAACTCTTGTACATACCCGTCTGAATTTCAGTGCAAAATGCCCTTCTTTTCTGGTTTGTTGAAAGTTCACAACACATTAGGAGATAGAGCGTGTTTGAAGAAGACTGATGCAGTGTGCGTTTCCCTTTATTACTAGTGATTTGGGAAACATAATCCGTGATTTTCCACATTGTCTAAGAAACAACATGAGGCTTGCAAGAGATTGAAACAATGCATCCTAAAACTTATTCCAGCAGTGAAAACACACGGTTCTACAAAGACTTGGAAGGAGCAAGCAAAAGAATAGTGGCTGAGTGTTCTTTCAGAGAGAAACATATGCATTTCATCCTTCTGGAGTGAGTTTTCTTGCTGGAATTCATATGCATTTTGTACTGTGCAGAATGTAGCTACCTGCTCGGGGGTTGCGTCATAGATGCACCTTTCCTGCAGGAGCTTATTGGAACTTTCATTGTTTGGCTAAGTTATTTAGGGTTGGTTTTGGAAGGTCTTTCAACTTTGGCCAAATACGCTTTGTACGAAAGTTTTTCACAGCCCTGTTTCCAAGTGTCCACAAAGAGCTGCTGCTTGAAAGTGTCCACATGCACATCTCCCATACTGGTGTGCTCGTTTCACTACCTGGATTTTGGTTTCCTCTTCTTTCTTTGAAATGACAAGTCTTCATTCAGCATGCTACACACAGCTTGTAGCAGTTTCAGTTTGAAGCATGTTGGTGCTCTCAAAACGCTGTGTATCCTGTGTAGAGTGTGTCACTCTACAGCACTGAATACACAACTTAGAGCTCCTTTCAACACAGACACGCAAACACGTCTTTTTGGGAAAGTCCTAACTCAGGTAAATTGGAAATGTAAGGGTTTCATCGAAAACATGAAGACTATCATACTTTTGAACTCTGCAACCGAAAGAAATGGCTTTTTGTACATGCCATTCTGAATTTCACTGCAAAATGCCCTTCTTTTCTGGTTTGTTGAAAGTTCAAAACACTTTAGGAAATAGAACGTGTTTGAAGAAGACTGATGCAGTGTGCGTTTTCCTGGATTTCAAGTGATTCGGGATACATACTTCTTGTTTTTCCACATTGTCTAAGAAACAACATGAGGCTTGCAAGAGATTGAAAAAATGCATCCTAAAACTTATGCCTGCAGTGAAAACACACGTTTCTACAAAGACTTGGAAGGAGCAAGCAAAAGAATAGTGGCTGAGAGTTCTTTCAGAGAGAAACACACGTATTTCATCCTTCTGTAGAGACGGTTAGGGTTACGATTGGACCTAGGGTAGGGTTATGTTGAGGGCTAGGGTTAGAGAGACGGTTAGGGTTATGATTGGACCTAGGGTTAGGGTTATGTTGAGGGCTAGGGTTAGAGAGAAGGTTAGGGTTACTTTTGGACCTAGGGTTAGGGTTATGTTGAGGGCTAGGGTTAGAGATATGGTTAGGGTTACGATTGGACCTCGGGTTAGGGTTATGTTGAGGGCTAGGGTTAGAGAGAAGGTTAGGGTTACTTTTGGACCTAGGGTTAGGGTTATGTTGAGGGCTAGGGTTAGAGATATGGTTAGGGTTACAATTGGACCTAGGGTTAGGGTTATGTTGAGGGCTAGGGTTAGAGTTCCGGTTAGGGTTACACTTGAACCTAGGGTTAGCGTAACGTTGAGGGCTAGGCTTAGAGAGAAGGTTAGGGTTACAATTGGACCTAGGGTTAGGGTTATGTTGAGGGCTAGGGTTAGAGATCCGGTTAGGGTTACGATTGGACCTAGGGTTAGGGTTATATTGAGGGCTAGGATTAGAGATCATGTTAGTATTACGATTGGACATAGGGTTAGGGTTATGTTGAGGGCTAGGGTTAGAGAGAAGGTTAGGGTTACTTTTGGACCTAGCGTTAGGGTTATGTTGAGGGCTAGGGTTAGAGATATGGTTAGGGTTACGATTGGACCTAGGGTTAGGGTTATGTTGAGGGCTAGGGTTAGAGATCCGGTTAGGGTTAAGATTGGACCTAGGGTTAGGGTTACGTTGAGGGCTAGGGTTAGACATCCGGTTAGGGTTACGATTGGACCTAGGGTTAGGGTTATGTTGAGGCCCAGGGTTTGAGATCTGGTTAGGGTTAGATTGGACGTAGGGTTAGGTTTATGTTGAGGGCTAGGGTTAGAGATCAGGTTAGTATTACGATTGGACCTAGGGTTAGGGTTATGTTTAGGGCTAGGGATACAGATCCGGTTAGGGTTACGATTGGACCTAGGGTTAGGGTTATGTTGAGGGCTAGGGTTAGTGATCAGGTTAGTATTACGATTGGACCTAAGGTTAAGGTTATGTTGAGGGCTAGGTTTCAGATCCGGTTAGGGTTACGATTGGACCTAGGATTAGCGTAACGTTGAGGGCTAGGGTTAGAGAGACGGTTAGGGTTACGATTGGACCTAGGGTTAGGGTTATGTTGAGGGCTAGGGTTAGAGATATGGTTAGGGTTATGATTGGACCTAGGGTTAGGGTTATGTATAGGGCTAGGGTTAGAGATCAGGTTACGGTTTCAATTGGACCTAGGGTTAGGGTTATGTTGAGGGCTAGGGTTAGAGATCCGGTTAGTATTACGATTGGACCTAGGGTTAGGGTTATGTTGAGGGCTAGAGTTACAGATCCGGTTAGGGTTACGATTTGACCTAGGGTTAGGGTTATGTTTAGGGCTAGGGTTAGAGAGAAGGTTAGGGTTACTATTGGACGTAGGGTTAGGGTTATGTTGAGGGCTAGGGTTAGAGAGAAGGTTAGGGTTACTGTTGGACCTAGGGTTAGGGTTATGTTGAGGGCTAGGGTTAGAGATCAGGTTAGGGTTAAGATTGGACCTAGGGTTATAGTGATGTTGAGGGCTAGGGTATTCCAGCAGTGAAAACACACATTTCTATAAAGACTTTGAAGCAGCAAGCTAAAGCCTTGTGGCTGAGTGTTCTGTCATAGAGAAACATGCATTTCATCCTTCTGGAGTGAATTTTCATGCTGGAGTTCATATGCATTTTATACTGTGCAGAATGTAGCTACCTGCTGGGGGTTGTGTCATAGAAGCACCTTTTCTGCAGGAGCTTATTGGAACATTCATTGTTTGGCTAAGTTATTTAGGGTTGGTTTTGGAAGGTCTTTCAACCTTGGCCAAATCCCGCTTTGTACGCAAGTTTTTAATACCGCTGTTTCCAAGTGTCCCCAAAGAGCTGCTGCTTGAAACTGTCCACATGCACATCTCTTATACTGGTTTGCTCGTATCACTACCTGGATTTTGGTTTCCTCTTCTTTCTTTGAAATGACAAGTCTTCATTCAGCATTCTACACACACCTTGTACCAGCTTCAGTTTGAAGCATGTTGGTGCTCTCAAAACGCTTTGTAACCTATGTAGAGTGTGTTACTCTCCAGCACTGAATACACAACTTAGAGCTCCTTTCACCTCAGACACGCAAACACATCTTTTTGTGAAAGTCCTACTTCAGGTCCCTTGGAAATGTAAGGGTTTCATGGAGAACATGAAGTCAATCATGCTTTTGCACTCTACTACCAATAGAAATGACCTCTTGTACATGCCTGACTGAGTTTCACTGCAAAATGCCCTTGTTTTCTGGTTTCTTGAATGTTCTCAACACATTAGGAGAAAGAGCGTGTTTGAGCAAGATCGATGCAGTGTGCGTTTCCCTAGATTTCAAGTGATTTGGGAAATATAATCCTTATTTTTCCACATTGTGAAAGAAACATGAGGCTTGCAAGAGATTGAAAAAATGCATCCCAAAACGTACTCCAGCGGTGAAAGCACACGTTTCTACAAAGACTTTGAAGTAGCAAGTAAAAGCCAATGGCTGAGTGTTCTTTCAGAGAGAAACATCCAATTTCATCCTTCTGGAGTGAATCTTCAGCCTGGAATTCATATGCATTTGTACCGTGCAGAATGTAACTACCTGCTCGGGGGTTGTGTCATAGAGGCAACTTTCCTGCAGGAGCTTATTGGAACATTCATTGTTTGGCTAACTTCTTTGGGTTGGTTTTGGAAGGTCTTTCAACTTTGGCCAAATCCGCTTTGTACGAAAGTTTTTCACAGCCCTGTTTCCAAGTGTCCACAAAGAGCTGCTGCTTGAAAGTGTCCACATGCACATCTCGTATACTGGTGTGCTCGTTTCACTACCTGGATTTTGGTTTCCTCTTCTTTCTTTGAAATGACAAGTCTTCATTCAGCATTCTACACACACCTTGTACCAGCTTCAGTTTGAAGCATGTTGGTGCTCTCAAAACGCTGTGTAACCTATGTAGAGTGTGTTACTATCCAGCACTGAATACACAACTTAGAGCTCCTTTCACCACAGACACGCAAACACATCTTTTTGTAAAAGTCCTACTTCTTTACTCTTGGAAATGTAAGGGTTTCATCGAGAACTTGAAGTCAATCATGCTTTTGCACTCTGCAACCAATAGGAATGAACTCTTGTACATACCCGTCTGAATTTCAGTGCAAAATGCCCTTCTTTTCTGGTTTGTTGAAAGTTCACAACACATTAGGAGATAGAGCGTGTTTGAAGAAGACTGATGCAGTGTGCGTTTCCCTTTATTACTAGTGATTTGGGAAACATAATCCGTGATTTTCCACATTGTCTAAGAAACAACATGAGGCTTGCAAGAGATTGAAACAATGCATCCTAAAACTTATTCCAGCAGTGAAAACACACGGTTCTACAAAGACTTGGAAGGAGCAAGCAAAAGAATAGTGGCTGAGTGTTCTTTCAGAGAGAAACATATGCATTTCATCCTTCTGGAGTGAGTTTTCTTGCTGGAATTCATATGCATTTTGTACTGTGCAGAATGTAGCTACCTGCTCGGGGGTTGCGTCATAGATGCACCTTTCCTGCAGGAGCTTATTGGAACTTTCATTGTTTGGCTAAGTTATTTAGGGTTGGTTTTGGAAGGTCTTTCAACTTTGGCCAAATCCGCTTTGTAGGAAAGTTTTTCACAGCCCTGTTTCCAAGTGTCCACAAAGAGCTGCTGCTTGAAAGTGTCCACATGCACATCTCCCATACTGGTGTGCTCGTTTCACTACCTGGATTTTGGTTTCCTCTTCTTTCTTTGAAATGACAAGTCTTCATTCAGCATGCTACACACAGCTTGTAGCAGTTTCAGTTTGAAGCATGTTGGTGCTCTCAAAACGCTGTGTATCCTGGGTAGAGTGTGTCACTCTACAGCACTGAATACACAACTTAGAGCTCCTTTCAACACAGACACGCAAACACGTCTTTTTGGGAAAGTCCTAACTCAGGTAAATTGGAAATGTAAGGGTTTCATCGAAAACATGAAGACTATCATACTTTTGAACTCTGCAACCGAAAGAAATGGCTTTTTGTACATGCCATTCTGAATTTCACTGCAAAATGCCCTTCTTTTCTGGTTTGTTGAAAGTTCAAAACACTTTAGGAAATAGAACGTGTTTGAAGAAGACTGATGCAGTGTGCGTTTTCCTGGATTTCAAGTGATTCGGGATACATACTTCTTGTTTTTCCACATTGTCTAAGAAACAACATGAGGCTTGCAAGAGATTGAAAAAATGCATCCTAAAACTTATGCCTGCAGTGAAAACACACGTTTCTACAAAGACTTGGAAGGAGCAAGCAAAAGAATAGTGGCTGAGAGTTCTTTCAGAGAGAAACACACGTATTTCATCCTTCTGTAGAGACGGTTAGGGTTACGATTGGACCTAGGGTAGGGTTATGTTGAGGGCTAGGGTTAGAGAGACGGTTAGGGTTATGATTGGACCTAGGGTTAGGGTTATGTTGAGGGCTAGGGTTAGAGAGAAGGTTAGGGTTACTTTTAGACCTAGGGTTAGGGTTATGTTGAGGGCTAGGGTTAGAGATATGGTTAGGGTTACGATTGGACCTCGGGTTAGGGTTATGTTGAGGGCTAGGGTTAGAGAGAAGGTTAGGGTTACTTTTGGACCTAGGGTTAGGGTTATGTTGAGGGCTAGGGTTAGAGATATGGTTAGGGTTACAATTGGACCTAGGGTTAGGGTTATGTTGAGGGCTAGGGTTAGAGTTCCGGTTAGGGTTACACTTGAACCTAGGGTTAGCGTAACGTTGAGGGCTAGGCTTAGAGAGAAGGTTAGGGTTACAATTGGACCTAGGGTTAGGGTTATGTTGAGGGCTAGGGTTAGAGATCCGGTTAGGGTTACGATTGGACCTAGGGTTAGGGTTATATTGAGGGCTAGGATTAGAGATCATGTTAGTATTACGATTGGACATAGGGTTAGGGTTATGTTGAGGGCTAGGGTTAGAGAGAAGGTTAGGGTTACTTTTGGACCTAGCGTTAGGGTTATGTTGAGGGCTAGGGTTAGAGATATGGTTAGGGTTACGATTGGACCTAGGGTTAGGGTTATGTTGAGGGCTAGGGTTAGAGATCCGGTTAGGGTTAAGATTGGACCTAGGGTTAGGGTTACGTTGAGGGCTAGGGTTAGACATCCGGTTAGGGTTACGATTGGACCTAGGGTTAGGGTTATGTTGAGGCCCAGGGTTTGAGATCTGGTTAGGGTTAGATTGGACGTAGGGTTAGGTTTATGTTGAGGGCTAGGGTTAGAGATCAGGTTAGTATTACGATTGGACCTAGGGTTAGGGTTATGTTTAGGGCTAGGGATACAGATCCGGTTAGGGTTACGATTGGACCTAGGGTTAGGGTTATGTTGAGGGCTAGGGTTAGTGATCAGGTTAGTATTACGATTGGACCTAAGGTTAAGGTTATGTTGAGGGCTAGGTTTCAGATCCGGTTAGGGTTACGATTGGACCTAGGATTAGCGTAACGTTGAGGGCTAGGGTTAGAGAGACGGTTAGGGTTACGATTGGACCTAGGGTTAGGGTTATGTTGAGGGCTAGGGTTAGAGATATGGTTAGGGTTATGATTGGACCTAGGGTTAGGGTTATGTATAGGGCTAGGGTTAGAGATCAGGTTACGGTTTCAATTGGACCTAGGGTTAGGGTTATGTTGAGGGCTAGGGTTAGAGATCCGGTTAGTATTACGATTGGACCTAGGGTTAGGGTTATGTTGAGGGCTAGAGTTACAGATCCGGTTAGGGTTACGATTTGACCTAGGGTTAGGGTTATGTTTAGGGCTAGGGTTAGAGAGAAGGTTAGGGTTACTATTGGACGTAGGGTTAGGGTTATGTTGAGGGCTAGGGTTAGAGAGAAGGTTAGGGTTACTGTTGGACCTAGGGTTAGGGTTATGTTGAGGGCTAGGGTTAGAGATCAGGTTAGGGTTAAGATTGGACCTAGGGTTATAGTGATGTTGAGGGCTAGGGTATTCCAGCAGTGAAAACACACATTTCTATAAAGACTTTGAAGCAGCAAGCTAAAGCCTTGTGGCTGAGTGTTCTGTCATAGAGAAACATGCATTTCATCCTTCTGGAGTGAATTTTCATGCTGGAGTTCATATGCATTTTATACTGTGCAGAATGTAGCTACCTGCTGGGGGTTGTGTCATAGAAGCACCTTTTCTGCAGGAGCTTATTGGAACATTCATTGTTTGGCTAAGTTATTTAGGGTTGGTTTTGGAAGGTCTTTCAACCTTGGCCAAATCCCGCTTTGTACGCAAGTTTTTAATACCGCTGTTTCCAAGTGTCCCCAAAGAGCTGCTGCTTGAAACTGTCCACATGCACATCTCTTATACTGGTTTGCTCGTATCACTACCTGGATTTTGGTTTCCTCTTCTTTCTTTGAAATGACAAGTCTTCATTCAGCATTCTACACACACCTTGTACCAGCTTCAGTTTGAAGCATGTTGGTGCTCTCAAAACGCTTTGTAACCTATGTAGAGTGTGTTACTCTCCAGCACTGAATACACAACTTAGAGCTCCTTTCACCTCAGACACGCAAACACATCTTTTTGTGAAAGTCCTACTTCAGGTCCCTTGGAAATGTAAGGGTTTCATGGAGAACATGAAGTCAATCATGCTTTTGCACTCTACTACCAATAGAAATGACCTCTTGTACATGCCTGACTGAGTTTCACTGCAAAATGCCCTTGTTTTCTGGTTTCTTGAATGTTCTCAACACATTAGGAGAAAGAGCGTGTTTGAGCAAGATCGATGCAGTGTGCGTTTCCCTAGATTTCAAGTGATTTGGGAAATATAATCCTTATTTTTCCACATTGTGAAAGAAACATGAGGCTTGCAAGAGATTGAAAAAATGCATCCCAAAACGTACTCCAGCGGTGAAAGCACACGTTTCTACAAAGACTTTGAAGTAGCAAGTAAAAGCCAATGGCTGAGTGTTCTTTCAGAGAGAAACATCCAATTTCATCCTTCTGGAGTGAATCTTCAGCCTGGAATTCATATGCATTTGTACCGTGCAGAATGTAACTACCTGCTCGGGGGTTGTGTCATAGAGGCAACTTTCCTGCAGGAGCTTATTGGAACATTCATTGTTTGGCTAACTTCTTTGGGTTGGTTTTGGAAGGTCTTTCAACTTTGGCCAAATCCGCTTTGTACGAAAGTTTTTCACAGCCCTGTTTCCAAGTGTCCACAAAGAGCTGCTGCTTGAAAGTGTCCACATGCACATCTCGTATACTGGTGTGCTCGTTTCACTACCTGGATTTTGGTTTCCTCTTCTTTCTTTGAAATGACAAGTCTTCATTCAGCATTCTACACACACCTTGTACCAGCTTCAGTTTGAAGCATGTTGGTGCTCTCAAAACGCTGTGTAACCTATGTAGAGTGTGTTACTATCCAGCACTGAATACACAACTTAGAGCTCCTTTCACCACAGACACGCAAACACATCTTTTTGTAAAAGTCCTACTTCTTTACTCTTGGAAATGTAAGGGTTTCATCGAGAACTTGAAGTCAATCATGCTTTTGCACTCTGCAACCAATAGGAATGAACTCTTGTACATACCCGTCTGAATTTCAGTGCAAAATGCCCTTCTTTTCTGGTTTGTTGAAAGTTCACAACACATTAGGAGATAGAGCGTGTTTGAAGAAGACTGATGCAGTGTGCGTTTCCCTTTATTACTAGTGATTTGGGAAACATAATCCGTGATTTTCCACATTGTCTAAGAAACAACATGAGGCTTGCAAGAGATTGAAACAATGCATCCTAAAACTTATTCCAGCAGTGAAAACACACGGTTCTACAAAGACTTGGAAGGAGCAAGCAAAAGAATAGTGGCTGAGTGTTCTTTCAGAGAGAAACATATGCATTTCATCCTTCTGGAGTGAGTTTTCTTGCTGGAATTCATATGCATTTTGTACTGTGCAGAATGTAGCTACCTGCTCGGGGGTTGCGTCATAGATGCACCTTTCCTGCAGGAGCTTATTGGAACTTTCATTGTTTGGCTAAGTTATTTAGGGTTGGTTTTGGAAGGTCTTTCAACTTTGGCCAAATACGCTTTGTACGAAAGTTTTTCACAGCCCTGTTTCCAAGTGTCCACAAAGAGCTGCTGCTTGAAAGTGTCCACATGCACATCTCCCATACTGGTGTGCTCGTTTCACTACCTGGATTTTGGTTTCCTCTTCTTTCTTTGAAATGACAAGTCTTCATTCAGCATGCTACACACAGCTTGTAGCAGTTTCAGTTTGAAGCATGTTGGTGCTCTCAAAACGCTGTGTATCCTGTGTAGAGTGTGTCACTCTACAGCACTGAATACACAACTTAGAGCTCCTTTCAACACAGACACGCAAACACGTCTTTTTGGGAAAGTCCTAACTCAGGTAAATTGGAAATGTAAGGGTTTCATCGAAAACATGAAGACTATCATACTTTTGAACTCTGCAACCGAAAGAAATGGCTTTTTGTACATGCCATTCTGAATTTCACTGCAAAATGCCCTTCTTTTCTGGTTTGTTGAAAGTTCAAAACACTTTAGGAAATAGAACGTGTTTGAAGAAGACTGATGCAGTGTGCGTTTTCCTGGATTTCAAGTGATTCGGGATACATACTTCTTGTTTTTCCACATTGTCTAAGAAACAACATGAGGCTTGCAAGAGATTGAAAAAATGCATCCTAAAACTTATGCCTGCAGTGAAAACACACGTTTCTACAAAGACTTGGAAGGAGCAAGCAAAAGAATAGTGGCTGAGAGTTCTTTCAGAGAGAAACACACGTATTTCATCCTTCTGTAGAGACGGTTAGGGTTACGATTGGACCTAGGGTAGGGTTATGTTGAGGGCTAGGGTTAGAGAGACGGTTAGGGTTATGATTGGACCTAGGGTTAGGGTTATGTTGAGGGCTAGGGTTAGAGAGAAGGTTAGGGTTACTTTTGGACCTAGGGTTAGGGTTATGTTGAGGGCTAGGGTTAGAGATATGGTTAGGGTTACGATTGGACCTCGGGTTAGGGTTATGTTGAGGGCTAGGGTTAGAGAGAAGGTTAGGGTTACTTTTGGACCTAGGGTTAGGGTTATGTTGAGGGCTAGGGTTAGAGATATGGTTAGGGTTACAATTGGACCTAGGGTTAGGGTTATGTTGAGGGCTAGGGTTAGAGTTCCGGTTAGGGTTACACTTGAACCTAGGGTTAGCGTAACGTTGAGGGCTAGGCTTAGAGAGAAGGTTAGGGTTACAATTAGACCTAGGGTTAGGGTTATGTTGAGGGCTAGGGTTAGAGATCCGGTTAGGGTTACGATTGGACCTAGGGTTAGGGTTATATTGAGGGCTAGGATTAGAGATCATGTTAGTATTACGATTGGACATAGGGTTAGGGTTATGTTGAGGGCTAGGGTTAGAGAGAAGGTTAGGGTTACTTTTGGACCTAGCGTTAGGGTTATGTTGAGGGCTAGGGTTAGAGATATGGTTAGGGTTACGATTGGACCTAGGGTTAGGGTTATGTTGAGGGCTAGGGTTAGAGATCCGGTTAGGGTTAAGATTGGACCTAGGGTTAGGGTTACGTTGAGGGCTAGGGTTAGACATCCGGTTAGGGTTACGATTGGACCTAGGGTTAGGGTTATGTTGAGGCCCAGGGTTTGAGATCTGGTTAGGGTTAGATTGGACGTAGGGTTAGGTTTATGTTGAGGGCTAGGGTTAGAGATCAGGTTAGTATTACGATTGGACCTAGGGTTAGGGTTATGTTTAGGGCTAGGGATACAGATCCGGTTAGGGTTACGATTGGACCTAGGGTTAGGGTTATGTTGAGGGCTAGGGTTAGTGATCAGGTTAGTATTACGATTGGACCTAAGGTTAAGGTTATGTTGAGGGCTAGGGTTCAGATCCGGTTAGGGTTACGATTGGACCTAGGATTAGCGTAACGTTGAGGGCTAGGGTTAGAGAGACGGTTAGGGTTACGATTGGACCTAGGGTTAGGGTTATGTTGAGGGCTAGGGTTAGAGATATGGTTAGGGTTATGATTGGACCTAGGGTTAGGGTTATGTATAGGGCTAGGGTTAGAGATCAGGTTACGGTTTCAATTGGACCTAGGGTTAGGGTTATGTTGAGGGCTAGGGTTAGAGATCCGGTTAGTATTACGATTGGACCTAGGGTTAGGGTTATGTTGAGGGCTAGAGTTACAGATCCGGTTAGGGTTACGATTTGACCTAGGGTTAGGGTTATGTTTAGGGCTAGGGTTAGAGAGAAGGTTAGGGTTACTATTGGACGTAGGGTTAGGGTTATGTTGAGGGCTAGGGTTAGAGAGAAGGTTAGGGTTACTGTTGGACCTAGGGTTAGGGTTATGTTGAGGGCTAGGGTTAGAGATCAGGTTAGGGTTAAGATTGGACCTAGGGTTATAGTGATGTTGAGGGCTAGGGTATTCCAGCAGTGAAAACACACATTTCTATAAAGACTTTGAAGCAGCAAGCTAAAGCCTTGTGGCTGAGTTTTCTGTCATAGAGAAACATGCATTTCATCCTTCTGGAGTGAATTTTCATGCTGGAGTTCATATGCATTTTATACTGTGCAGAATGTAGCTACCTGCTGGGGGTTGTGTCATAGAAGCACCTTTTCTGCAGGAGCTTATTGGAACATTCATTGTTTGGCTAAGTTATTTAGGGTTGGTTTTGGAAGGTCTTTCAACCTTGGCCAAATCCCGCTTTGTACGCAAGTTTTTAATACCGCTGTTTCCAAGTGTCCCCAAAGAGCTGCTGCTTGAAACTGTCCACATGCACATCTCTTATACTGGTTTGCTCGTATCACTACCTGGATTTTGGTTTCCTCTTCTTTCTTTGAAATGACAAGTCTTCATTCAGCATTCTACACACACCTTGTACCAGCTTCAGTTTGAAGCATGTTGGTGCTCTCAAAACGCTTTGTAACCTATGTAGAGTGTGTTACTCTCCAGCACTGAATACACAACTTAGAGCTCCTTTCACCTCAGACACGCAAACACATCTTTTTGTGAAAGTCCTACTTCAGGTCCCTTGGAAATGTAAGGGTTTCATGGAGAACATGAAGTCAATCATGCTTTTGCACTCTACTACCAATAGAAATGACCTCTTGTTCATGCCTGACTGAGTTTCACTGCAAAATGCCCTTGTTTTCTGGTTTCTTGAATGTTCTCAACACATTAGGAGAAAGAGCGTGTTTGAGCAAGATCGATGCAGTGTGCGTTTCCCTAGATTTCAAGTGATTTGGGAAATATAATCCTTATTTTTCCACATTGTGAAAGAAACATGAGGCTTGCAAGAGATTGAAAAAATGCATCCCAAAACGTACTCCAGCGGTGAAAGCACACGTTTCTACAAAGACTTTGAAGTAGCAAGTAAAAGCCAATGGCTGAGTGTTCTTTCAGAGAGAAACATCCAATTTCATCCTTCTGGAGTGAATCTTCAGCCTGGAATTCATATGCATTTGTACCGTGCAGAATGTAACTACCTGCTCGGGGGTTGTGTCATAGAGGCAACTTTCCTGCAGGAGCTTATTGGAACATTCATTGTTTGGCTAACTTCTTTGGGTTGGTTTTGGAAGGTCTTTCAACTTTGGCCAAATCCGCTTTGTACGAAAGTTTTTCACAGCCCTGTTTCCAAGTGTCCACAAAGAGCTGCTGCTTGAAAGTGTCCACATGCACATCTCGTATACTGGTGTGCTCGTTTCACTACCTGGATTTTGGTTTCCTCTTCTTTCTTTGAAATGACAAGTCTTCATTCAGCATTCTACACACACCTTGTACCAGCTTCAGTTTGAAGCATGTTGGTGCTCTCAAAACGCTGTGTAACCTATGTAGAGTGTGTTACTATCCAGCACTGAATACACAACTTAGAGCTCCTTTCACCACAGACACGCAAACACATCTTTTTGTAAAAGTCCTACTTCTTTACTCTTGGAAATGTAAGGGTTTCATCGAGAACTTGAAGTCAATCATGCTTTTGCACTCTGCAACCAATAGGAATGAACTCTTGTACATACCCGTCTGAATTTCAGTGCAAAATGCCCTTCTTTTCTGGTTTGTTGAAAGTTCACAACACATTAGGAGATAGAGCGTGTTTGAAGAAGACTGATGCAGTGTGCGTTTCCCTTTATTACTAGTGATTTGGGAAACATAATCCGTGATTTTCCACATTGTCTAAGAAACAACATGAGGCTTGCAAGAGATTGAAACAATGCATCCTAAAACTTATTCCAGCAGTGAAAACACACGGTTCTACAAAGACTTGGAAGGAGCAAGCAAAAGAATAGTGGCTGAGTGTTCTTTCAGAGAGAAACATATGCATTTCATCCTTCTGGAGTGAGTTTTCTTGCTGGAATTCATATGCATTTTGTACTGTGCAGAATGTAGCTACCTGCTCGGGGGTTGCGTCATAGATGCACCTTTCCTGCAGGAGCTTATTGGAACTTTCATTGTTTGGCTAAGTTATTTAGGGTTGGTTTTGGAAGGTCTTTCAACTTTGGCCAAATCCGCTTTGTAGGAAAGTTTTTCACAGCCCTGTTTCCAAGTGTCCACAAAGAGCTGCTGCTTGAAAGTGTCCACATGCACATCTCCCATACTGGTGTGCTCGTTTCACTACCTGGATTTTGGTTTCCTCTTCTTTCTTTGAAATGACAAGTCTTCATTCAGCATGCTACACACAGCTTGTAGCAGTTTCAGTTTGAAGCATGTTGGTGCTCTCAAAACGCTGTGTATCCTGTGTAGAGTGTGTCACTCTACAGCACTGAATACACAACTTAGAGCTCCTTTCAACACAGACACGCAAACACGTCTTTTTGGGAAAGTCCTAACTCAGGTAAATTGGAAATGTAAGGGTTTCATCGAAAACATGAAGACAATCATGCTTTTGAACTCTGCAACCGAAAGAAATGGCTTTTTGTACATGCCATTCTGAATTTCACTGCAAAATGCCCTTCTTTTCTGGTTTGTTGAAAGTTCAAAACACTTTAGGAAATAGAACGTGTTTGAAGAAGACTGATGCAGTGTGCGTTTTCCTGGATTTCAAGTGATTCGGGATACATACTTCTTGTTTTTCCACATTGTCTAAGAAACAACATGAGGCTTGCAAGAGATTGAAAAAATGCATCCTAAAACTTATGCCTGCAGTGAAAACACACGTTTCTACAAAGACTTGGAAGGAGCAAGCAAAAGAATAGTGGCTGAGAGTTCTTTCAGAGAGAAACACACGTATTTCCTCCTTCTGTAGAGACGGTTAGGGTTACGATTGGACCTAGGGTAGGGTTATGTTGAGGGCTAGGGTTAGAGAGACGGTTAGGGTTATGATTGGACCTAGGGTTAGGGTTATGTTGAGGGCTAGGGTTAGAGAGAAGGTTAGGGTTACTTTTGGACCTAGGGTTAGGGTTATGTTGAGGGCTAGGGTTAGAGATATGGTTAGGGTTACGATTGGACCTCGGGTTAGGGTTATGTTGAGGGCTAGGGTTAGAGAGAAGGTTAGGGTTACTTTTGGACCTAGGGTTAGGGTTATGTTGAGGGCTAGGGTTAGAGATATGGTTAGGGTTACAATTGGACCTAGGGTTAGGGTTATGTTGAGGGCTAGGGTTAGAGTTCCGGTTAGGGTTACACTTGAACCTAGGGTTAGCGTAACGTTGAGGGCTAGGCTTAGAGAGAAGGTTAGGGTTACAATTGGACCTAGGGTTAGGGTTATGTTGAGGGCTAGGGTTAGAGATCCGGTTAGGGTTACGATTGGACCTAGGGTTAGGGTTATATTGAGGGCTAGGATTAGAGATCATGTTAGTATTACGATTGGACATAGGGTTAGGGTTATGTTGAGGGCTAGGGTTACAGATCCGGGTAGGGTTACGATTTGACCTAGGGTTAGGGTTATGTTTAGGGCTAGGGTTAGATATCCGGTTAGGGTTACTATTGGACGTAGGGTTAGGGTTGTGTTGAGGGCTAGGGTTAGAGATCCGGTTAGGGTTACGGTTGGACCTAGGGTTAGGGTTATGTTGAGGGCTAGGGTTAGAGATCAGGTTAGGGTTAAGATTGGACCTAGGGTTAGGGTTATGTAGAGGGCTAGGGTTAGAGATATGGTTAGGGTTATGATTGGACCTAGGGTTAGGGTTATGTATAGGGATAGGGTTAGAGATCACGTTAGGGTTACGATTGGACCTAGGATTAGGGTTATGTTGAGGGCTAGGGTTAGAGAGAAGGTTAGGGTTTCAATTGGACCTAGGGTTAGGGTTATGTTGAGGGCTAGGGTTACAGATCCGGTTAGGGTTATGATTGGACCTAGGGTTAGGGTTATGTTTAGGGCTAGGGTTAGAGATCCGGTTAGGGTTACTATTGGTCATAGGGTTAGGGTTATGTTGAGGGCTAGGGTTAGAGATCCGGTTAGGGTTACGATTGGACCTAGGGTTAGGGTTATGTTGAGGGCTAGGATTAGAGGTCATGTTAGTATTACGATTGGACATAGGGTTAGGGTTATGTTGAGGGCTAGGGTTAGAGAGAAGGTTAGGGTTACTTTTGGACCTAGGGTTAGGGTTGTGTTGAGGGCTAGGGTTAGAGATATGGTTAGGGTTACGATTGGACCTAGGGGTAGGGTTATGTTGTGGGCTAGGGTTAGAGATCCGGTTAGGGTACGATTGGACCTAGGGTTAGTGTTATGTTGAGGGCTAGGGTTAGACATCCGGTTAGGGTTACGATTGGAGCTAGGGTTAGGGTTATGTTGAGGGCTAGGGTTAGAGAGACGGTTAGGGTTACGATTGGACCTAGGGTTAGGGTTATGTTGAGGGCTAGGGTTAGAGAGAAGGTTAGGGTTACTTTTGGACCTAGGGTTAGGGTTATGTTGAGGGCCAGGTTTAGAGATATGGTTAGGGTTACATTGGACCTAGGGTTAGGGTTATGTTGAGGGCTAGGGTTAGAGTTCCGGTTAGGGTTACACTTGAACCTAGGGTTAGCGTAACGTTGAGGGCTAGGCTTAGAGAGAAGGTTAGGGTTACAATTGGACCTAGGGTTAGGGTTATGTTGAGGGCTAGGGTTAGAGATCCGGTTAGGGTTACGATTGGACCTAGGGTTAGGGTTATGTTGAGGCCTAGGATTAGAGATCATGTTAGTATTACTATTGGACATAGGGTTAGGGTTATGTTGAGGGCTAGGGTTAGAGAGAAGGTTAGGGTTACTTTTGGACCTAGGGTTAGGGTTATGTTGAGGGCTAGGGTTAGAGATATGGTTAGGGTTACGATTGGAACTAGGGTTAGGGTTATGTTGAGGGCTAGGGTTAGAGATCCGGTTAGGGTTATGATTGGACCTAGGGTTAGGGTTATGTTGAGGGCTAGGGTTTGAGATCTGGTTAGGGTTAGATTGGACCTAGGGTTAAGGTTATGTTGAGGGCTAGGGTTAGAGATCAGGTTAGTATTACGATTGGACCTAGGGTTAGGGTTATGTTTAGGGCTAGGGATACAGATCCGGTTAGGGTTACGATTGGACCTATGGTTAGGGTTATGTTGAGTGCTCGGGTTAGAGATCAGGTTAGTATTACGATTGGACCTAAGGTTAAGGTTATGTTGAGGGCTAGGGTTCAGATCCGGTTAGGGTTACAATTGGACCTAAGGTTAGCGTAACGTTGAGGGCTAGGGTTAGAGAGACGGTTAGGGTTAAGATTGGACCTAGGGTTAGGGTTATGTTGAGGGCTAGGGTTAGAGATATGGTTAGGGTTATGATTGGACCTAGGGTTAGGGTTATGTATAGGGCTAGGGTTAGAGATCAGGTTAGGGTTACGATTGGACCTAGGGTTAGGGTTATGTTGAGGGCTAGGGTTAGAGAGAAGGTTAGGGTTTCAATTTTACCTAGGGTTAGGGTTATGTTGAGGACTAGGGTTACAGATCCGGTTAGGGTTACGATTGGACCTAGCGTTAGGGTTATGTTTAGGGCTAGGGTTAGAGATCCGGTTAGGATTACTATTGGACGTAGGGTTAGGGATATGTTGAGGGCTAGGGTTAGAGATCCGGTTAGTATTACGATTGCACCTAGGGTTAGGGTTATGTTGAGGGCTAGGGTTAGAGAGAAGGTTAGGGTTTCAATTGGACCTAGGGTTAGGGTTATGTTGAGGGATAGGGTTACAGATCCGGTTAGGGTTACGATTGGACCTAGGGTTAGGGTTATGTTGAGGGCTAGGGTTAGACATTCGGTTAGGGTTACGATTGGACCTAGGGTTAGGGTTATGTTGAGGGCTAGGGTTACAAATCCGGTTAGGGTTACGATTGGACCTAGGGTTAGGGTTATGTTGAGGGCTAGGGTTAGAGAGACGGTTAGGGTTACGATTGGACCTAGGGTTAGGGTTATGTTGAGGGCTAGGGTTAGAGAGAAGGTTAGGGTTACTTTTGGACCTAGGGTTAGGGTTATGTTGAGGGCTAGGGTTAGAGATATGGTTATGGTTACGATTGGACCTAGGGTTAGGGTTATGTTGAGGGCTAGGGTTAGAGAGAAGGTTAGGGTTACTTTTGGTCCTAGGGTTAGGGTTATGTTGAGGGCTAGGGTTAGAGATATGGTTAGGGTTACGATTGGACCTAGGGTTAGGGTTATGTTGAGGGCTAGGGTTAGAGTTCCGGTTAGGGTTACACTTGAACCTAGGGTTAGCGTAACGTTGAGGGCTAGGCTTAGAGAGAAGGTTAGGGTTACTTTTGGACCTAGGGTTAGGGTTATGTTGAGGGCTAGGGTTAGAGATCCGGTTAGGGTTACGGTTGGACCTAGGGTTAGGGTTATGTTGAGGGCTAGGGTTAGAGATCAGGTTAGGGTTAAGATTCGACCTAGGGTTAGGTTTATGTTGAGGGCTAGGGTTAGAGATATGGTTAGGGTTATGATTGGACCTAGGGTTAGGGTTATGTATAGGGCTAGGGTTAGAGATCAGGTTAGGGTTACGATTGGACCTAGGGTTAGGGTTATGTTGAGGGCTAGGGTTAGAGAGAAAGTTAGGGTTTCAATTGGACCTAGGTTTAGGGTTATGTTGAGGGCTAGGGTTACAGATCCGGTTAGGGTTACGATTGGACCTAGGGTTAGGGTTATGTTGAGGGCTAGGGTTAGAGATCCGGTTAGGGTTACGATTGGACCTAGGGTTCGGGTTATGTTGAGGGCTAGGATTAGAGATCATGTTAGTATTACGATTGGACATAGGGTTAGGGTTATGTTGAGGGCTAGGGTTAGAGAGAAGGTTAGGGTTACTTTTGGACCTAGGGTTAGGGTTATGTTGAGGGCTAGGGTTAGAGATATGGTTAGGGTTACGATTGGACCTAGGGTTAGGGTTATGTTGAGGGCTAGGGTTAGAGATCCGGTTAGGGTTACGATTGGACCTAGGGTTAGGGTTATGTTGAGGGCTAGGGTTAGACATCCGGTTAGGGTTACGATTGGACCTAGGGTTAGGGTTATGTTGAGGGCTAGGGTTAGAGAGACGGTTAGGGTTACGATTGGACCTAGGGTTAGGGTTATGTTGAGGGCTAGGGTTAGAGAGAAGGTTAGGGTTACATTTGGACCTAGGGTTAGGGTTATGTTGAGGGCTAGGGTTAGAGATATGGTTAGGGTTACGATTGGACCTAGGGTTAGGGTTATGTTGAGGGCTAGGGTTAGAAAGAAGGTTAGGGTTACTTTTGGACCTAGGGTTAGGGTTATGTTGAGGGGTAGGGTTAGAGATATGGTTAGGGTTACGATTGGACCTAAGGTTAGGGTTATGTTGAGGGCTAGGGTTAGAGATATGGTTAGGGTTACGATTGGACCTAGGGTTAGGGTTATGTTGAGGGCTAGGGTTAGAGATCAGGTTAGTATTACGATTGGACCTAGGGTTAGGGTTATGTTTAGGGCTAGAGATACAGATCCGGTTATGGTTACGATTGGACCTAGGGTTAGGGTTATGTTGAGGGCTAGGGTTAGTGATCAGGTTAGTATTACGATTGGACCTAAGGTTAAGGTTATGTTGAGGGCTAGGGTTCAGATCCGGTTAGGGTTACGATTGGACCTAGGGTTAGCGTAACGTTGAGGGCTAGGGTTAGAGAGACGGTTAGGGTTACGATTGGACCTAGGGTTAGGGTTATGTTGAGGGCTAGGGTTAGAGATATGGTTAGGGTTATGATTGGACCCAGGGTTAGGGTTATGTATAGGGCTAGGGTTAGAGATCAGGTTAGGGTTACGATTGGACCTAGGGTTAGGGTTATGTTGAGGGCTAGGGTTAGAGAGAAGGTTAGGGTTTCAATTGGACCTAGGGTTAGGGTTATGTTGAGGGCTAGGGTTAGAGATCAGGTTAGGGTTAAGATTGGACCTAGGGTTATAGTGATGTTGAGGGCTAGGGTATTCCAGCAGTGAAAACACACATTTCTATAAAGACTTTGAAGCAGCAAGCTAAAGCCTTGTGGCTGAGTGTTCTTTCATAGAGAAACATGCATTTCATCCTCTGGAGTGAATTTTCATGCTGGAGTTCATATGCATTTTATACTGTGCAGAATGTAGCTACCTGCTGGGGGTTGTGTTATAGAAGCACCTTTTCTGCAGGAGCTTAATGGAACATTCATTGTTTGGCTAAGTTATTTAGGGTTGGTTTTGGAAGGTCTTTCAACCTTGGCCAAATCCCGCTTTGTACGCAAGTTTTTAATACCGCTGTTTCCAAGTGTCCCCAAAGAGCTGCTGCTTGAAACTGTCCACATGCACATCTCTTATACTGGTTTGCTCGTATCACTACCTGGATTTTGGTTTCCTCTTCTTTCTTTGAAATGACAAGTCTTCATTCAGCATTCTACACACACCTTGTACCAGCTTCAGTTTGAAGCATGTTGGTGCTCTCAAAACGCTTTGTAACCTATGTAGAGTGTGTTACTCTCCAGCACTGAATACACAACTTAGAGCTCCTTTCACCTCAGACACGCAAACACATCTTTTTGTGAAAGTCCTACTTCAGGTCCCTTGGAAATGTAAGGGTTTCATGGAGAACATGAAGTCAATCATGCTTTTGCACTCTACTACCAATAGAAATGACCTCTTGTACATGCCTGACTGAGTTTCACTGCAAAATGCCCTTGTTTTCTGGTTTCTTGAATGTTCTCAACACATTAGGAGAAAGAGCGTGTTTGAGCAAGATCGATGCAGTGTGCGTTTCCCTAGATTTCAAGTGATTTGGGAAATATAATCCTTATTTTTCCACATTGTGAAAGAAACATGAGGCTTGCAAGAGATTGAAAAAATGCATCCCAAAACGTACTCCAGCGGTGAAAGCACACGTTTCTACAAAGACTTTGAAGTAGCAAGTAAAAGCCAATGGCTGAGTGTTCTTTCAGAGAGAAACATCCAATTTCATCCTTCTGGAGTGAATCTTCAGCCTGGAATTCATATGCATTTGTACCGTGCAGAATGTAACTACCTGCTCGGGGGTTGTGTCATAGAGGCAACTTTCCTGCAGGAGCTTATTGGAACATTCATTGTTTGGCTAACTTCTTTGGGTTGGTTTTGGAAGGTCTTTCAACTTTGGCCAAATCCGCTTTGTACGAAAGTTTTTCACAGCCCTGTTTCCAAGTGTCCACAAAGAGCTGCTGCTTGAAAGTGTCCACATGCACATCTCGTATACTGGTGTGCTCGTTTCACTACCTGGATTTTGGTTTCCTCTTCTTTCTTTGAAATGACAAGTCTTCATTCAGCATTCTACACACACCTTGTACCAGCTTCAGTTTGAAGCATGTTGGTGCTCTCAAAACGCTGTGTAACCTATGTAGAGTGTGTTACTATCCAGCACTGAATACACAACTTAGAGCTCCTTTCACCACAGACACGCAAACACATCTTTTTGTAAAAGTCCTACTTCTTTACTCTTGGAAATGTAAGGGTTTCATCGAGAACTTGAAGTCAATCATGCTTTTGCACTCTGCAACCAATAGGAATGAACTCTTGTACATACCCGTCTGAATTTCAGTGCAAAATGCCCTTCTTTTCTGGTTTGTTGAAAGTTCACAACACATTAGGAGATAGAGCGTGTTTGAAGAAGACTGATGCAGTGTGCGTTTCCCTTTATTACTAGTGATTTGGGAAACATAATCCGTGATTTTCCACATTGTCTAAGAAACAACATGAGGCTTGCAAGAGATTGAAACAATGCATCCTAAAACTTATTCCAGCAGTGAAAACACACGGTTCTACAAAGACTTGGAAGGAGCAAGCAAAAGAATAGTGGCTGAGTGTTCTTTCAGAGAGAAACATATGCATTTCATCCTTCTGGAGTGAGTTTTATTGCTGGAATTCATATGCATTTTGTACTGTGCAGAATGTAGCTACCTGCTCGGGGGTTGCGTCATAGATGCACCTTTCCTGCAGGAGCTTATTGGAACTTTCATTGTTTGGCTAAGTTATTTAGGGTTGGTTTTGGAAGGTCTTTCAACTTTGGCCAAATACGCTTTGTACGAAAGTTTTTCACAGCCCTGTTTCCAAGTGTCCACAAAGAGCTGCTGCTTGAAAGTGTCCACATGCACATCTCCCATACTGGTGTGCTCGTTTCACTACCTGGATTTTGGTTTCCTCTTCTTTCTTTGAAATGACAAGTCTTCATTCAGCATGCTACACACAGCTTGTAGCAGTTTCAGTTTGAAGCATGTTGGTGCTCTCAAAACGCTGTGTATCCTGTGTAGAGTGTGTCACTCTACAGCACTGAATACACAACTTAGAGCTCCTTTCAACACAGACACGCAAACACGTCTTTTTGGGAAAGTCCTAACTCAGGTAAATTGGAAATGTAAGGGTTTCATCGAAAACATGAAGACTATCATACTTTTGAACTCTGCAACCGAAAGAAATGGCTTTTTGTACATGCCATTCTGAATTTCACTGCAAAATGCCCTTCTTTTCTGGTTTGTTGAAAGTTCAAAACACTTTAGGAAATAGAACGTGTTTGAAGAAGACTGATGCAGTGTGCGTTTTCCTGGATTTCAAGTGATTCGGGATACATACTTCTTGTTTTTCCACATTGTCTAAGAAACAACATGAGGCTTGCAAGAGATTGAAAAAATGCATCCTAAAACTTATGCCTGCAGTGAAAACACACGTTTCTACAAAGACTTGGAAGGAGCAAGCAAAAGAATAGTGGCTGAGAGTTCTTTCAGAGAGAAACACACGTATTTCATCCTTCTGTAGAGACGGTTAGGGTTACGATTGGACCTAGGGTAGGGTTATGTTGAGGGCTAGGGTTAGAGAGACGGTTAGGGTTATGATTGGACCTAGGGTTAGGGTTATGTTGAGGGCTAGGGTTAGAGAGAAGGTTAGGGTTACTTTTGGACCTAGGGTTAGGGTTATGTTGAGGGCTAGGGTTAGAGATATGGTTAGGGTTACGATTGGACCTCGGGTTAGGGTTATGTTGAGGGCTAGGGTTAGAGAGAAGGTTAGGGTTACTTTTGGACCTAGGGTTAGGGTTATGTTGAGGGCTAGGGTTAGAGATATGGTTAGGGTTACAATTGGACCTAGGGTTAGGGTTATGTTGAGGGCTAGGGTTAGAGTTCCGGTTAGGGTTACACTTGAACCTAGGGTTAGCGTAACGTTGAGGGCTAGGCTTAGAGAGAAGGTTAGGGTTACAATTGGACCTAGGGTTAGGGTTATGTTGAGGGCTAGGGTTAGAGATCCGGTTAGGGTTACGATTGGACCTAGGGTTAGGGTTATATTGAGGGCTAGGATTAGAGATCATGTTAGTATTACGATTGGACATAGGGTTAGGGTTATGTTGAGGGCTAGGGTTACAGATCCGGGTAGGGTTACGATTTGACCTAGGGTTAGGGTTATGTTTAGGGCTAGGGTTAGATATCCGGTTAGGGTTACTATTGGACGTAGGGTTAGGGTTGTGTTGAGGGCTAGGGTTAGAGATCCGGTTAGGGTTACGGTTGGACCTAGGGTTAGGGTTATGTTGAGGGCTAGGGTTAGAGATCAGGTTAGGGTTAAGATTGGACCTAGGGTTAGGGTTATGTAGAGGGCTAGGGTTAGAGATATGGTTAGGGTTATGATTGGACCTAGGGTTAGGGTTATGTATAGGGATAGGGTTAGAGATCACGTTAGGGTTACGATTGGACCTAGGATTAGGGTTATGTTGAGGGCTAGGGTTAGAGAGAAGGTTAGGGTTACGATTGGACCTAGGGTTAGGGTTATGTTGAGGGCTAGGATTAGAGGTCATGTTAGTATTACGATTGGACATAGGGTTAGGGTTATGTTGAGGGCTAGGGTTAGAGAGAAGGTTAGGGTTACTTTTGGACCTAGGGTTAGGGTTGTGTTGAGGGCTAGGGTTAGAGATATGGTTAGGGTTACGATTGGACCTAGGGGTAGGGTTATGTTGTGGGCTAGGGTTAGAGATCCGGTTAGGGTACGATTGGACCTAGGGTTAGTGTTATGTTGAGGGCTAGGGTTAGACATCCGGTTAGGGTTACGATTGGAGCTAGGGTTAGGGTTATGTTGAGGGCTAGGGTTAGAGAGACGGTTAGGGTTACGATTGGACCTAGGGTTAGGGTTATGTTGAGGGCTAGGGTTAGAGAGAAGGTTAGGGTTACTTTTGGACCTAGGGTTAGGGTTATGTTGAGGGCCAGGGTTAGAGATATGGTTAGGGTTACGATTGGACCTAGGGTTAGGGTTATGTTGAGGGCTAGGGTTAGAGTTCCGGTTAGGGTTACACTTGAACCTAGGGTTAGCGTAACGTTGAGGGCTAGGCTGAGAGAGAAGGTTAGGGTTACAATTGGACCTAGGGTTAGGGTTATGTTGAGGGCTAGGGTTAGAGATCCGGTTAGGGTTACGATTGGACCTAGGGTTAGGGTTATGTTGAGGCCTAGGATTAGAGATCATGTTAGTATTACTATTGGACATAGGGTTAGGGTTATGTTGAGGGCTAGGGTTAGAGAGAAGGTTAGGGTTACTTTTGGACCTAGGGTTAGGGTTATGTTGAGGGCTAGGGTTAGAGATATGGTTAGGGTTACGATTGGACCTAGGGTTAGGGTTATGTTGAGGGCTAGGGTTAGAGATCCGGTTAGGGTTATGATTGGACCTAGGGTTAGGGTTATGTTGAGGGCTAGGGTTTGAGATCTGGTTAGGGTTAGATTGGACCTAGGGTTAAGGTTATGTTGAGGGCTAGGGTTAGAGATCAGGTTAGTATTACGATTGGACCTAGGGTTAGGGTTATGTTTAGGGCTAGGGATACAGATCCGGTTAGGGTTACGATTGGACCTATGGTTAGGGTTATGTTGAGTGCTCGGGTTAGAGATCAGGTTAGTATTACGATTGGACCTAAGGTTAAGGTTATGTTGAGGGCTAGGGTTCAGATTCGGTTAGGGTTACAATTGGACCTAGGGTTAGCGTAACGTTGAGGGCTAGGGTTAGAGAGACGGTTAGGGTTAAGATTGGACCTAGGGTTAGGGTTATGTTGAGGGCTAGGGTTAGAGATATGGTTAGGGTTATGATTGGACCTAGGGTTAGGGTTATGTATAGGGCTAGGGTTAGAGATCAGGTTAGGGTTACGATTGGACCTAGGGTTAGGGTTATGTTGAGGGCTAGGGTTAGAGAGAAGGTTAGGGTTTCAATTTTACCTAGGGTTAGGGTTATGTTGAGGACTAGGGTTACAGATCCGGTTAGGGTTACGATTGGACCTAGCGTTAGGGTTATGTTTAGGGCTAGGGTTAGAGATCCGGTTAGGATTACTATTGGACGTAGGGTTAGGGATATGTTGAGGGCTAGGGTTAGAGATCCGGTTAGTATTACGATTGCACCTAGGGTTAGGGTTATGTTGAGGGCTAGGGTTAGAGAGAAGGTTAGGGTTTCAATTGGACCTAGGGTTAGGGTTATGTTGAGGGATAGGGTTACAGATCCGGTTAGGGTTACGATTGGACCTAGGGTTAGGGTTATGTTGAGGGCTAGGGTTAGACATTCGGTTAGGGTTACGATTGGACCTAGGGTTAGGGTTATGTTGAGGGCTAGGGTTACAAATCCGGTTAGGGTTACGATTGGACCTAGGGTTTGGGTTATGTTGAGGGCTAGGGTTAGAGAGACGGTTAGGGTTACGATTGGACCTAGGGTTAGGGTTATGTTGAGGGCTAGGGTTAGAGAGAAGGTTAGGGTTACTTTTGGACCTAGGGTTAGGGTTATGTTGAGGGCTAGGGTTAGAGATATGGTTATGGTTACGATTGGACCTAGGGTTAGGGTTATGTTGAGGGCTAGGGTTAGAGAGAAGGTTAGGGTTACTTTTGGACCTAGGGTTAGGGTTATGTTGAGGGCTAGGGTTAGAGATATGGTTAGGGTTACGATTGGACCTAGGGTTAGGGTTATGTTGAGGGCTAGGGTTAGAGTTCCGGTTAGGGTTACACTTGAACCTAGGGTTAGCGTAACGTTGAGGGCTAGGCTTAGAGAGAAGGTTAGGGTTACTTTTGGACCTAGGGTTAGGGTTATGTTGAGGGCTAGGGTTAGAGATCCGGTTAGGGTTACGGTTGGACCTAGGGTTAGGGTTATGTTGAGGGCTAGGGTTAGAGATCAGGTTAGGGTTAAGATTCGACCTAGGGTTAGGGTTATGTTGAGGGCTAGGGTTAGAGATATGGTTAGGGTTATGATTGGACCTAGGGTTAGGGTTATGTATAGGGCTAGGGTTAGAGATCAGGTTAGGGTTACGATTGGACCTAGGGTTAGGGTTATGTTGAGGGCTAGGGTTAGAGAGAAAGTTAGGGTTTCAATTGGACCTAGGTTTAGGGTTATGTTGAGGGCTAGGGTTACAGATCCGGTTAGGGTTACGATTGGACCTAGGGTTGGGGTTATGTTGAGGGCTAGGGTTAGAGATCCGGTTAGGGTTACGATTGGACCTAGGGTTCGGGTTATGTTGAGGGCTAGGATTAGAGATCATGTTAGTATTACGATTGGACATAGGGTTAGGGTTATGTTGAGGGCTAGGGTTAGAGAGAAGGTTAGGGTTACTTTTGGACCTAGGGTTAGGGTTATGTTGAGGGCTAGGGTTAGAGATATGGTTAGGGTTACGATTGGACCTAGGGTTAGGGTTATGTTGAGGGCTAGGGTTAGAGATCCGGTTAGGGTTACGATTGGACCTAGGGTTAGGGTTATGTTGAGGGCTAGGGTTAGACATGCGGTTAGGGTTACGATTGGACCTAGGGTTAGGGTTATGTTGAGGGCTAGGGTTAGAGAGAAGGTTAGGGTTACATTTGGACCTAGGGTTAGGGTTATGTTGAGGGCTAGGGTTAGAGATATGGTTAGGGTTACGATTGGACCTAGGGTTAGGGTTATGTTGAGGGCTAGGGTTAGAGATATGGTTAGGGTTACGATTGGACCTAGGGTTAGGGTTATGTTGAGGGCTAGGGTTAGAGATCAGGTTAGTATTACGATTGGACCTAGGGTTAGGGTTATGTTTAGGGCTAGAGATACAGATCCGGTTATGGTTACGATTGGACCTAGGGTTAGGGTTATGTTGAGGGCTAGGGTTAGTGATCAGGTTAGTATTACGATTGGACCTAAGGTTAAGGTTATGTTGAGGGCTAGGGTTCAGATCCGGTTAGGGTTACGATTGGACCTAGGGTTAGCGTAACGTTGAGGGCTAGGGTTAGAGAGACGGTTAGGGTTACGATTGGACCTAGGGTTAGGGTTATGTTGAGGGCTAGGGTTAGAGATATGGTTAGGGTTATGATTGGACCCAGGGTTAGGGTTATGTATAGGGCTAGGGTTAGAGATCAGGTTAGGGTTACGATTGGACCTAGGGTTAGGGTTATGTTGAGGGCTAGGGTTAGAGAGAAGGTTAGGGTTTCAATTGGACCTAGGGTTAGGGTTATGTTGAGGGCTAGGGTTAGAGATCAGGTTAGGGTTAAGATTGGACCTAGGGTTATAGTGATGTTGAGGGCTAGGGTATTCCAGCAGTGAAAACACACATTTCTATAAAGACTTTGAAGCAGCAAGCTAAAGCCTTGTGGCTGAGTGTTCTTTCATAGAGAAACATGCATTTCATCCTCTGGAGTGAATTTTCATGCTGGAGTTCATATGCATTTTATACTGTGCAGAATGTAGCTACCTGCTGAGGGTTGTGTCATAGAAGCACCTTTTCTGCAGGAGCTTATTGGAACATTCATTGTTTGGCTAAGTTATTTAGGGTTGGTTTTGGAAGGTGTTTCAACCTTGGCCAAAGCCCGCTTTGTACGCAAGTTTTTAATAGCGCTGTTTCCAAGTGTCCACAAAGCGCTGCTGCTTGAGACTTTCCACATGCACATCTCCTATACTGGTGTGCTCGTTTCACTACCTGGATTTTGGTTTCCTCTTCTTTCTTTGAAATGACAAGTCTTCATTCAGCATTCTACACACACCTTGTACCAGCTTCAGTTTGAAGCATGTTGGTGCTCTCAAAACGCTGTGTAACCTATGTAGAGTGTGTTACTCTCCAGCACTGAATACACAACTTAGAGCTCCTTTCACCTCAGACACGCAAACACATCTTTTTGTGAAAGTCCTACTTCAGGTCCCTTGGAAATGTAAGGGTTTCATGGAGAACATGAAGTCAATCATGCTTTTGCACTCTACTACCAATAGAAATGACCTCTTGTACATGCCTGACTGAGTTTCACTGCAAAATGCCCTTGTTTTCTGGTTTCTTGAATGTTCTCAACTCATTAGGAGAAAGAGCGAGTTTGAGCAAGATCGATGCAGTGTGCGTTTCCCTAGATTTCAAGTGATTTGGGAAATATAATCCTTATTTTTCCACATTGTGAAAGAAACATGAGGCTTGCAAGAGATTGAAAAAATGCATCCCAAAACGTACTCCAGCGGTGAAAGCACACGTTTCTACAAAGACTTTGAAGTAGCAAGTAAAAGCCAATGGCTGAGTGTTCTTTCAGAGAGAAACATACACATTTCATCCTTCTGGAGTGAATTTTCAGCCTGGAATTCATATGCATTTGTACCGTGCAGAATGTAACTACCTGCTCGGGGGTTGTGTCATAGAAGCAACTTTCCTGCAGGAGCTTATTGGAACATTCATTGTTTGGCTAACTTCTTTGGGTTGGTTTTGGAAGGTCTTTCAACTTTGGCCAAATCCGCTTTGTAGGAAAGTTTTTCACAGCCCTGTTTCCAAGTGTCCACAAAGAGCTGCTGCTTGAAAGTGTCCACATGCACATCTCCCATACTGGTGTGCTCGTTTCACTACCTGGATTTTGGTTTCCTCTTCTTTCTTTGAAATGACAAGTCTTCATTCAGCATGCTACACACAGCTTGTAGCAGTTTCAGTTTGAAGCATGTTGGTGCTCTCAAAACGCTGTGTATCCTGTGTAGAGTGTGTCACTCTACAGCACTGAATACACAACTTAGAGCTCCTTTCAACACAGACACGCAAACACGTCTTTTTGGGAAAGTCCTAACTCAGGTAAATTGGAAATGTAAGGGTTTCATCGAAAACATGAAGACAATCATGCTTTTGAACTCTGCAACCGAAAGAAATGGCTTTTTGTACATGCCATTCTGAATTTCACTGCAAAATGCCCTTCTTTTCTGGTTTGTTGAAAGTTCAAAACACTTTAGGAAATAGAACGTGTTTGAAGAAGACTGATGCAGTGTGCTTTTTCCTGGATTTCAAGTGATTCGGGATACATACTCCTTGTTTTTCCACATTGTCTAAGAAACAACATGAGGCTTGCAAGAGATTGAAAAAATGCATCCTAAAACTTATGCCTGCAGTGAAAACACACGTTTCTACAAAGACTTGGAAGGAGCAAGCAAAAGAATAGTGGCTGAGAGTTCTTTCAGAGAGAAACACACGTATTTCATCCTTCTGTAGAGACGGTTAGGGTTACGATTGGACCTAGGGTAGGGTTATGTTGAGGGCTAGGGTTAGAGAGACGGTTAGGGTTACGATTGGACCTAGGGTTAGGGTTATGTTGAGGGCTAGGGTTAGAGAGAAGGTTAGGGTTACTTTTGGAACTAGGGTTAGGGTTATGTTGAGGGCTAGGGTTAGAGATATGGTTAGGGTTACGATTGGACCTAGGGTTAGGGTTATGTTGAGGGCTAGGGTTAGAGATCCGGTTAGGGTTACTGTTGGACCTAGGGTTAGGGTTATGTTGAGGGCTAGGGTTAGAGATCAGGTTAGGGTTAAGATTGGACCTAGGGTTATAGTGATGTTGAGGGCTAGGGTATTCCAGCAGTGAAAACACACATTTCTATAAAGACTTTGAAGCAGCAAGCTAAAGCCTTGTGGCTGAGTGTTCTTTCATAGAGAAACATGCATTTCATCCTTCTGGAGTGAATTTTCATGCTGGAGTTCATATGCATTTTATACTGTGCAGAATGTAGCTACCTGCTGGGGGTTGTGTCATAGAAGCACCTTTTCTGCAGGAGCTTATTGGAACATTCATTGTTTGGCTAAGTTATTTAGGGTTGGTTTTGGAAGGTCTTTCAACCTTGGCCAAATCCCGCTTCGTACGCAAGTTTTTAATACCGCTGTTTCCAAGTGTCCACAAAGAGCTGCTGCTTGAAACTGTCCACATGCACATCTCGTATACTAGTGTTCTCGTATCACTACCTGGATTTTGGTTTCCTCTTCTTTCTTTGAAATGACAAGTCTTCATTCAGCATTCTACACACACCTTGTACCAGCTTCAGTTTGAAGCATGTTGGTGCTCTCAAAACGCTGTGTAACCTATGTAGAGTGTGTTACTCTCCAGCACTGAATACACAACTTAGAGCTCCTTTCACCACAGACACGCAAACACATCTTTTTGTGAAAGTCCTACTTCAGGTCCCTTGGAAATGTAAGGGTTTCATGGAGAACATGAAGTCAATCATGCTTTTGCACTCTACTACCAATAGAAATGACCTCTTGTACATGCCTGACTGAGTTTCACTGCAAAATGCCCTTGTTTTCTGGTTTCTTGAATGTTCTCAACACATTCGGAGAAAGAGCGTGTTTGAGCAAGATCGATGCAGTGTGCGTTTCCCTAGATTTCAAGTGATTTGGGAAATATAATCCTTATTTTTCCACATTGTGAAAGAAACATGAGGCTTGCAAGAGATTGAAAAAATGCATCCCAAAACGTACTCCAGCGGTGAAAGCACACGTTTCTACAAAGACTTTGAAGTAGCAAGTAAAAGCCAATGGCTGAGTGTTCTTTCAGAGAGAAACATACACATTTCATCCTTCTGGAGTGAATCTTCAGCCTGGAATTCATATGCATTTGTACCGTGCAGAATGTAACTACCTGCTCGGGGGTTGTGTCATAGAAGCAACTTTCCTGCAGGAGCTTATTGGAACATTCATTGTTTGGCTAACTTCTTTGGGTTGGTTTTGGAAGGTCTTTCAACTTTGGCCAAATCCGCTTTGTACGAAAGTTTTTCACAGCCCTGTTTCCAAGTGTCCACAAAGAGCTGCTGCTTGAAAGTGTCCACATGCACATCTCCCATACTGGTGTGCTCGTTTCACTACCTGGATTTTGGTTTCCTCTTCTTTCTTTGAAATGACAAGTCTTCATTCAGCATGCTACACACAGCTTGTAGCAGTTTCAGTTTGAAGCATGTTGGTGCTCTGAAAACGCTGTGTATCCTGTGTAGAGTGTGTCACTCTACACCACTGAATACACAACTTAGAGCTCCTTTCAACACAGACACGCAAACACGTCTTTTTGGGAAAGTCCTAACTCAGGTAAATTGGAAATGTAAGGGTTTCATCGAAAACATGAAGACAATCATGCTTTTGAACTCTGCAACCGAAAGAAATGGCTTTTTGTACATGCCATTCTGAATTTCACTGCAAAATGCCCTTCTTTTCTGGTTTTTTGAAAGTTCAAAACACTTTAGGAAATAGAACGTGTTTGAAGAAGACTGATGCAGTGTGCGTTTTCCTGGATTTCAAGTGATTCGGGATACATACTCCTTGTTTTTCCACATTGTCTAAGAAACAACATGAGGCTTGCAAGAGATTGAAAAAATGCATCCTAAAACTTATGCCTGCAGTGAAAACACACGTTTCTACAAAGACTTGGAAGGAGCAAGCAAAAGAATAGTGGCTGAGAGTTCTTTCAGAGAGAAACACACGTATTTCATCCTTCTGTAGAGACGGTTAGGGTTACGATTGGACCTACGGTAGGGTTATGTTGAGGGCTAGGGTTAGAGAGACGGTTAGGGTTACGATTGGACCTAGGGTTAGGGTTATGTTGAGGGCTAGGGTTAGAGAGAAGGTTAGGGTTACTTTTGGACCTAGGGTTAGGGTTATGTTGAGGGCTAGGGTTAGAGATATGGTTAGGGTTACGATTGGACCTAGGGTTAGGGTTATGTTGAGGGCTAGGGTTAGAGATCCGGTTAGGGTTACTGTTGGACCTAGGGTTAGGGTTATGTTGAGGGCTAGGGTTAGAGATCAGGTTAGGGTTAAGATTGGACCTAGGGTTATAGTGATGTTGAGGGCTAGGGTATTCCAGCAGTGAAAACACACATTTCTATAAAGACTTTGAAGCAGCAAGCTAAAGCCTTGTGGCTGAGTGTTCTTTCATAGAGAAACATGCATTTCATCCTTCTGGAGTGAATTTTCATGCTGGAGTTCATATGCATTTTATACTGTGCAGAATGTAGCTACCTGCTGGGGGTTGTGTCATAGAAGCACCTTTTCTGCAGGAGCTTATTGGAACATTCATTGTTTGGCTAAGTTATTTAGGGTTGGTTTTGGAAGGTCTTTCAACCTTGGCCAAATCCCGCTTCGTACGCAAGTTTTTAATACCGCTGTTTCCAAGTGTCCACAAAGAGCTGCTGCTTGAAACTGTCCACATGCACATCTCGTATACTAGTGTTCTCGTATCACTACCTGGATTTTGGTTTCCTCTTCTTTCTTTGAAATGACAAGTCTTCATTCAGCATTCTACACACACCTTGTACCAGCTTCAGTTTGAAGCATGTTGGTGTTCTCAAAACGCTGTGTAACCTATGTAGAGTGTGTTACTCTCCAGCACTGAATACACAACTTAGAGCTCCTTTCACCTCAGACACGCAAACACATCTTTTTGTGAAAGTCCTACTTCAGGTCCCTTGGAAATGTAAGGGTTTCATGGAGAACATGAAGTCAATCATGCTTTTGCACTCTACTACCAATAGAAATGACCTCTTGTACATGCCTGACTGAGTTTCACTGCAAAATGCCCTTGTTTTCTGGTTTCTTGAATGTTCTCAACACATTAGGAGAAAGAGCGTGTTTGAGCAAGATCGATGCAGTGTGCGTTTCCCTAGATTTCAAGTGATTTGGGAAATATAATCCTTATTTTTCCACATTGTGAAAGAAACATGAGGCTTGCAAGAGATTGAAAAAATGCATCCCAAAACGTACTCCAGCGGTGAAAGCACACGTTTCTACCAAGACTTTGAAGTAGCAAGTAAAAGCCAATGGCTGAGTGTTCTTTCAGAGAGAAACATACACATTTCATCCTTCTGGAGTGAATCTTCAGCCTGGAATTCATATGCATTTGTACCGTGCAGAATGTAACTACCTGCTCGGGGGTTGTGTCATAGAAGCAACTTTCCTGCAGGAGCTTATTGGAACATTCATTGTTTGGCTAACTTCTTTGGGTTGGTTTTGGAAGGTCTTTCAACTTTGGCCAAATCCGCTTTGTAGGAAAGTTTTTCACAGCCCTGTTTCCAAGTGTCCACAAAGAGCTGCTGCTTGAAAGTGTCCACATGCACATCTCCCATACTGGTGTGCTCGTTTCACTACCTGGATTTTGGTTTCCTCTTCTTTCTTTGAAATGACAAGTCTTCATTCACCATGCTACACACAGCTTGTAGCAGTTTCAGTTTGAAGCATGTTGGTGCTCTCAAAACGCTGTGTATCCTGTGTAGAGTGTGTCACTCTACAGCACTGAATACACAACTTAGAGCTCCTTTCAACACAGACACGCAAACACGTCTTTTTGGGAAAGTCCTAACTCAGGTAAATTGGAAATGTAAGGGTTTCATCGAAAACATGAAGACAATCATGCTTTTGAACTCTGCAACCGAAAGAAATGGCTTTTTGTACATGCCATTCTGAATTTCACTGCAAAATGCCCTTCTTTTCTGGTTTGTTGAAAGTTCAAAACACTTTAGGAAATAGAACGTGTTTGAAGAAGACTGATGCAGTGTGCGTTTTCCTGGATTTCAAGTGATTCGGGATACATACTCCTTGTTTTTCCACATTGTCTAAGAAACAACATGAGGCTTGCAAGAGATTGAAAAAATGCATCCTAAAACTTATGCCTGCAGTGAAAACACACGTTTCTACAAAGACTTGGAAGGAGCAAGCAAAAGAATAGTGGCTGAGAGTTCTTTCAGAGAGAAACACACGTATTTCATCCTTCTGTAGAGACGGTTAGGGTTACGATTGGACCTAGGGTAGGGTTATGTTGAGGGCTAGGGTTAGAGAGACGGTTAGGGTTACGATTGGACCTAGGGTTAGGGTTATGTTGAGGGCTAGGGTTAGAGAGAAGGTTAGGGTTACTTTTGGACCTAGGGTTAGGGTTATGTTGAGGGCTAGGGTTAGAGATATGGTTAGGGTTACGATTGGACCTAGGGTTAGGGTTATGTTGAGGGCTAGGGTTAGAGATCCGGTTAGGGTTACTGTTGGACCTAGGGTTAGGGTTATGTTGAGGGCTAGGGTTAGAGATCAGGTTAGGGTTAAGATTGGACCTAGGGTTATAGTGATGTTGAGGGCTAGGGTATTCCAGCAGTGAAAACACACATTTCTATAAAGACTTTGAAGCAGCAAGCTAAAGCCTTGTGGCTGAGTGTTCTTTCATAGAGAAACATGCATTTCATCCTTCTGGAGTGAATTTTCATGCTGGAGTTCATATGCATTTTATACTGTGCAGAATGTAGCTACCTGCTGGGGGTTGTGTCATAGAAGCACCTTTTCTGCAGGAGCTTATTGGAACATTCATTGTTTGGCTAAGTTATTTAGGGTTGGTTTTGGAAGGTCTTTCAACCTTGGCCAAATCCCGCTTCGTACGCAAGTTTTTAATACCGCTGTTTCCAAGTGTCCACAAAGAGCTGCTGCTTGAAACTGTCCACATGCACATCTCGTATACTAGTGTTCTCGTATCACTACCTGGATTTTGGTTTCCTCTTCTTTCTTTGAAATGACAAGTCTTCATTCAGCATTCTACACACACCTTGTACCAGCTTCAGTTTGAAGCATGTTGGTGCTCTCAAAACGCTGTGTAACCTATGTAGAGTGTGTTACTCTCCAGCACTGAATACACAACTTAGAGCTCCTTTCACCTCAGACACGCAAACACATCTTTTTGTGAAAGTCCTACTTCAGGTCCCTTGGAAATGTAAGGGTTTCATGGAGAACATGAAGTCAATCATGCTTTTGCACTCTACTACCAATAGAAATGACCTCTTGTACATGCCTGACTGAGTTTCACTGCAAAATGCCCTTGTTTTCTGGTTTCTTGAATGTTCTCAACTCATTAGGAGAAAGAGCGAGTTTGAGCAAGATCGATGCAGTGTGCGTTTCCCTAGATTTCAAGTGATTTGGGAAATATAATCCTTATTTTTCCACATTGTGAAAGAAACATGAGGCTTGCAAGAGATTGAAAAAATGCATCCCAAAACGTACTCCAGCGGTGAAAGCACACGTTTCTACCAAGACTTTGAAGTAGCAAGTAAAAGCCAATGGCTGAGTGTTCTTTCAGAGAGAAACATACACATTTCATCCTTCTGGAGTGAATCTTCAGCCTGGAATTCATATGCATTTGTACCGTGCAGAATGTAACTACCTGCTTGGGGGTTGTGTCATAGAAGCAACTTTCCTGCAGGAGCTTATTGGAACATTCATTGTTTGGCTAACTTCTTTGGGTTGGTTTTGGAAGGTCTTTCAACTTTGGCCAAATCCGCTTTGTAGGAAAGTTTTTCACAGCCCTGTTTCCAAGTGTCCACAAAGAGCTGCTGCTTGAAAGTGTCCACATGCACATCTCCCATACTGGTGTGCTCGTTTCACTACCTGGATTTTGGTTTCCTCTTCTTTCTTTGAAATGACAAGTCTTCATTCAGCATGCTACACACAGCTTGTAGCAGTTTCAGTTTGAAGCATGTTGGTGCTCTCAAAACGCTGTGTATCCTGTGTAGAGTGTGTCACTCTACAGCACTGAATACACAACTTAGAGCTCCTTTCAACACAGACACGCAAACACGTCTTTTTGGGAAAGTCCTAACTCAGGTAAATTGGAAATGTAAGGGTTTCATCGAAAACATGAAGACAATCATGCTTTTGAACTCTGCAACCGAAAGAAATGGCTTTTTGTACATGCCATTCTGAATTTCACTGCAAAATGCCCTTCTTTTCTGGTTTGTTGAAAGTTCAAAACACTTTAGGAAATAGAACGTGTTTGAAGAAGACTGATGCAGTGTGCGTTTTCCTGGATTTCAAGTGATTCGGGATACATACTCCTTGTTTTCCACATTGTCTAAGAAACAACATGAGGCTTGCAAGAGATTGAAAAAATGCATCCTAAAACTTATGCCTGCAGTGAAAACACACGTTTCTACAAAGACTTGGAAGGAGCAAGCAAAAGAATAGTGGCTGAGAGTTCTTTCAGAGAGAAACACACGTATTTCATCCTTCTGTAGAGACGGTTAGGGTTACGATTGGACCTAGGATAGGGTTATGTTGAGAGCTAGGGTTAGAGAGACGGTTAGGGTTACGATTGGACCTAGGGTTAGGGATATGTTGAGGGCTAGGGTTAGAGAGAAGGTTAGGGTTACGATTGGACCTAGGGTTAGGGTTATGTTGAGGGCTAGGGTTAGAGAGACGGTTAGGGTTACGATTGGACCTAGGGTAGGGTTATGTTGAGGGCTAGGGTTAGAGAGACGGTTAGGGTTACGATTGGACCTAGGGTTAGGGTTATGTTGAGGGCTAGTGTTAGAGAGAAGGTTAGGGTTACTTTTGGACCTAGGGTTAGGGTTATGTTGAGGGCTAGGGTTAGAGATCCGGTTAGGGTTACTGTTGGACCTAGGGTTAGGGTTATGTTGAGGGCTAGGGTTAGAGATCAGGTTAGGGTTAAGATTGGACCTAGGGTTAGGGTTATGTTGAGGGCTAGGGTTAGAGATATGGTTAGGGTTACGATTGGACCTAGGGTTAGGGTTATGTTGAGGGCTAGGGTTAGAGATCCGGTTAGGGTTACTGTTGGACCTAGGGTTAGGGTTATGTTGAGGGCTAGGGTTAGAGATCAGGTTAGGGTTAAGATTGGACCTAGGGTTATAGTGATGTTGAGGGCTAGGGTATTCCAGCAGTGAAAACACACATTTCTATAAAGACTTTGAAGCAGGAAGCTAAAGCCTTGTGGCTGAGTGTTCTTTCATAGAGAAACATGCATTTCATCCTTCTGGAGTGAATTTTCATGCTGGAGTTCATATGCATTTTATACTGTGCAGAATGTAGCTACCTGCTGGGGGTTGTGTCATAGAAGCACCTTTTCTGCAGGAGCTTATTGGAACATTCATTGTTTGGCTAAGTTATTTAGGGTTGGTTTTGGAAGGTCTTTCAACCTTGGCCAAATCCCGCTTCGTACGCAAGTTTTTAATACCGCTGTTTCCAAGTGTCCACAAAGAGCTGCTGCTTGAAACTGTCCACATGCACATCTCGTATACTAGTGTTCTCGTATCACTACCTGGATTTTGGTTTCCTCTTCTTTCTTTGAAATGACAAGTCTTCATTCAGCATTCTACACACACCTTGTACCAGCTTCAGTTTGAAGCATGTTGGTGCTCTCAAAACGCTGTGTAACCTATGTAGAGTGTGTTACTCTCCAGCACTGAATACACAACTTAGAGCTCCTTTCACCTCAGACACGCAAACACATCTTTTTGTGAAAGTCCTACTTCAGGTCCCTTGGAAATGTAAGGGTTTCATGGAGAACATGAAGTCAATCATGCTTTTGCACTCTACTACCAATAGAAATGACCTCTTGTACATGCCTGACTGAGTTTCACTGCAAAATGCCCTTGTTTTCTGGTTTCTTGAATGTTCTCAACACATTCGGAGAAAGAGCGTGTTTGAGCAAGATCGATGCAGTGTGCGTTTCCCTAGATTTCAAGTGATTTGGGAAATATAATCCTTATTTTTCCACATTGTGAAAGAAACATGAGGCTTGCAAGAGATTGAAAAAATGCATCCCAAAACGTACTCCAGCGGTGAAAGCACACGTTTCTACCAAGACTTTGAAGTAGCAAGTAAAAGCCAATGGCTGAGTGTTCTTTCAGAGAGAAACATACACATTTCATCCTTCTGGAGTGAATCTTCAGCCTGGAATTCATATGCATTTGTACCGTGCAGAATGTAACTACCTGCTCGGGGGTTGTGTCATAGAAGCAACTTTCCTGCAGGAGCTTATTGGAACATTCATTGTTTGGCTAACTTCTTTGGGTTGGTTTTGGAAGGTCTTTCAACTTTGGCCAAATCCGCTTTGTAGGAAAGTTTTTCACAGCCCTGTTTCCAAGTGTCCACAAAGAGCTGCTGCTTGAAAGTGTCCACATGCACATCTCCCATACTGGTGTGCTCGTTTCACTACCTGGATTTTGGTTTCCTCTTCTTTCTTTGAAATGACAAGTCTTCATTCAGCATGCTACACACAGCTTGTAGCAGTTTCAGTTTGAAGCATGTTGGTGCTCTCAAAACGCTGTGTATCCTGTGTAGAGTGTGTCACTCTACAGCACTGAATACACAACTTAGAGCTCCTTTCAACACAGACACGCAAACACGTCTTTTTGGGAAAGTCCTAACTCAGGTAAATTGGAAATGTAAGGGTTTCATCGAAAACATGAAGACAATCATGCTTTTGAACTCTGCAACGGAAAGAAATGGCTTTTTGTACATGCCATTCTGAATTTCACTGCAAAATGCCCTTCTTTTCTGGTTTGTTGAAAGTTCAAAACACTTTAGGAAATAGAACGTGTTTGAAGAAGACTGATGCAGTGTGCGTTTTCCTGGATTTCAAGTGATTCGGGATACATACTCCTTGTTTTTCCACATTGTCTAAGAAACAACATGAGGCTTGCAAGAGATTGAAAAAATGCATCCTAAAACTTATGCCTGCAGTGAAAACACACGTTTCTACAAAGACTTGGAAGGAGCAAGCAAAAGAATAGTGGCTGAGAGTTCTTTCAGAGAGAAACACACGTATTTCATCCTTCTGTAGAGACGGTTAGGGTTACGATTGGACCTAGGGTAGGGTTATGTTGAGGGCTAGGGTTAGAGAGACGGTTAGGGTTACGATTGGACCTAGGGTTAGGGTTATGTTGAGGGCTAGGGTTAGAGAGAAGGTTAGGGTTACTTTTGGACCTAGGGTTAGGGTTATGTTGAGGGCTAGGGTTAGAGATATGGTTAGGGTTACGATTGGACCTAGGGTTAGGGTTATGTTGAGGGCTAGGGTTAGAGATCCGGTTAGGGTTACTGTTGGACCTAGGGTTAGGGTTATGTTGAGGGCTAGGGTTAGAGATCAGGTTAGGGTTAAGATTGGACCTAGGGTTATAGTGATGTTGAGGGCTAGGGTATTACAGCAGTGAAAACACACATTTCTCTAAAGACTTTGAAGCAGCAAGCTAAAGCCTTGTGGCTGAGTGTTCTTTCATAGAGAAACATGCATTTCATCCTTCTGGAGTGAATTTTCATGCTGGAGTTCATATGCATTTTATACTGTGCAGAATGTAGCTACCTGCTGGGGGTTGTGTCATAGAAGCACCTTTTCTGCAGGAGCTTATTGGAACATTCATTGTTTGGCTAAGTTATTTAGGGTTGGTTTTGGAAGGTCTTTCAACCTTGGCCAAATCCCGCTTCGTACGCAAGTTTTTAATACCGCTGTTTCCAAGTGTCCACAAAGAGCTGCTGCTTGAAACTGTCCACATGCACATCTCGTATACTAGTGTTCTCGTATCACTACCTGGATTTTGGTTTCCTCTTCTTTCTTTGAAATGACAAGTCTTCATTCAGCATTCTACACACACCTTGTACCAGCTTCAGTTTGAAGCATGTTGGTGCTCTCAAAACGCTGTGTAACCTATGTAGAGTGTGTTACTCTCCAGCACTGAATACACAACTTAGAGCTCCTTTCACCTCAGACACGCAAACACATCTTTTTGTGAAAGTCCTACTTCAGGTCCCTTGGAAATGTAAGGGTTTCATGGAGAACATGAAGTCAATCATGCTTTTGCACTCTACTACCAATAGAAATGACCTCTTGTACATGCCTGACTGAGTTTCACTGCAAAATGCCCTTGTTTTCTGGTTTCTTGAATGTTCTCAACACATTCGGAGAAAGAGCGTGTTTGAGCAAGATCGATGCAGTGTGCGTTTCCCTAGATTTCAAGTGATTTGGGAAATATAATCCTTATTTTTCCACATTGTGAAAGAAACATGAGGCTTGCAAGAGATTGAAAAAATGCATCCCAAAACGTACTCCAGCGGTGAAAGCACACGTTTCTACCAAGACTTTGAAGTAGCAAGTAAAAGCCAATGGCTGAGTGTTCTTTCAGAGAGAAACATACACATTTCATCCTTCTGGAGTGAATCTTCAGCCTGGAATTCATATGCATTTGTACCGTGCAGAATGTAACTACCTGCTCGGGGGTTGTGTCATAGAAGCAACTTTCCTGCAGGAGCTTATTGGAACATTCATTGTTTGGCTAACTTCTTTGGGTTGGTTTTGGAAGGTCTTTCAACTTTGGCCAAATCCGCTTTGTAGGAAAGTTTTTCACAGCCCTGTTTCCAAGTGTCCACAAAGAGCTGCTGCTTGAAAGTGTCCACATGCACATCTCCCATACTGGTGTGCTCGTTTCACTACCTGGATTTTGGTTTCCTCTTCTTTCTTTGAAATGACAAGTCTTCATTCAGCATGCTACACACAGCTTGTAGCAGTTTCAGTTTGAAGCATGTTGGTGCTCTCAAAACGCTGTGTATCCTGTGTAGAGTGTGTCACTCTACAGCACTGAATACACAACTTAGAGCTCCTTTCAACACAGACACGCAAACACGTCTTTTTGGGAAAGTCCTAACTCAGGTAAATTGGAAATGTAAGGGTTTCATCGAAAACATGAAGACAATCATGCTTTTGAACTCTGCAACCGAAAGAAATGGCTTTTTGTACATGCCATTCTGAATTTCACTGCAAAATGCCCTTCTTTTCTGGTTTGTTGAAAGTTCAAAACACTTTAGGAAATAGAACGTGTTTGAAGAAGACTGATGCAGTGTGCGTTTTCCTGGATTTCAAGTGATTCGGGATACATACTCCTTGTTTTTCCACATTGTCTAAGAAACAACATGAGGCTTGCAAGAGATTGAAAAAATGCATCCTAAAACTTATGCCTGCAGTGAAAACACACGTTTCTACAAAGACTTGGAAGGAGCAAGCAAAAGAATAGTGGCTGAGAGTTCTTTCAGAGAGAAACACACGTATTTCATCCTTCTGTAGAGACGGTTAGGGTTACGATTGGACCTAGGGTAGGGTTATGTTGAGGGCTAGGGTTAGAGAGACGGTTAGGGTTACGATTGGACCTAGGGTTAGGGTTATGTTGAGGGCTAGGGTTAGAGAGAAGGTTAGGGTTACTTTTGGACCTAGGGTTAGGGTTATGTTGAGGGCTAGGGTTAGAGATATGGTTAGGGTTACGATTGGACCTAGGGTTAGGGTTATGTTGAGGGCTAGGGTTAGAGATCCGGTTAGGGTTACTGTTGGACCTAGGGTTAGGGTTATGTTGAGGGCTAGGGTTAGAGATCAGGTTAGGGTTAAGATTGGACCTAGGGTTATAGTGATGTTGAGGGCTAGGGTATTCCAGCAGTGAAAACACACATTTCTATAAAGACTTTGAAGCAGCAAGCTAAAGCCTTGTGGCTTAGTGTTCTTTCATAGAGAAACATGCATTTCATCCTTCTGGAGTGAATTTTCATGCTGGAGTTCATATGCATTTTATACTGTGCAGAATGTAGCTACCTGCTGGGGGTTGTGTCATAGAAGCACCTTTTCTGCAGGAGCTTATTGGAACATTCATTGTTTGGCTAAGTTATTTAGGGTTGGTTTTGGAAGGTCTTTCAACCTTGGCCAAATCCCGCTTCGTACGCAAGTTTTTAATACCGCTGTTTCCAAGTGTCCACAAAGAGCTGCTGCTTGAAACTGTCCACATGCACATCTCGTATACTAGTGTTCTCGTATCACTACCTGGATTTTGGTTTCCTCTTCTTTCTTTGAAATGACAAGTCTTCATTCAGCATTCTACACACACCTTGTACCAGCTTCAGTTTGAAGCATGTTGGTGCTCTCAAAACGCTGTGTAACCTATGTAGAGTGTGTTACTCTCCAGCACTGAATACACAACTTAGAGCTCCTTTCACCTCAGACACGCAAACACATCTTTTTGTGAAAGTCCTACTTCAGGTCCCTTGGAAATGTAAGGGTTTCATGGAGAACATGAAGTCAATCATGCTTTTGCACTCTACTACCAATAGAAATGACCTCTTGTACATGCCTGACTGAGTTTCACTGCAAAATGCCCTTGTTTTCTGGTTTCTTGAATGTTCTCAACACATTAGGAGAAAGAGCGTGTTTGAGCAAGATCGATGCAGTGTGCGTTTCCCTAGATTTCAAGTGATTTGGGAAATATAATCCTTATTTTTCCACATTGTGAAAGAAACATGAGGCTTGCAAGAGATTGAAAAAATGCATCCCAAAACGTACTCCAGCGGTGAAAGCACACGTTTCTACAAAGACTTTGAAGTAGCAAGTAAAAGCCAATGGCTGAGTGTTCTTTCAGAGAGAAACATACACATTTCATCCTTCTGGAGTGAATTTTCAGCCTGGAATTCATATGCATTTGTACCGTGCAGAATGTAACTACCTGCTCGGGGGTTGTGTCATAGAAGCAACTTTCCTGCAGGAGCTTATTGGAACATTCATTGTTTGGCTAACTTCTTTGGGTTGGTTTTGGAAGGTCTTTCAACTTTAGCCAAATCCGCTTTCTTACGAAATTTTTTCACAGCCCTGTTTCCAAGAGCCCACAAAGAACTGCTGCTTAAAACTCTCCACATGCACATCTCCCATACTGGTGTGCTCGTTTCACTACCTGGATTTTGGTTTCCTCTTCTTTCTTTGAAATTACAAGCCCTCTTTCTGCATGCTACACACACCTTGTAGCAGTTTCAGTTTGCAGCATATTGGTGCTCTTAAAACGCTGAGTAACCTGTGTAGAGTGTGTCAATCTCCAGCACTGAATACACAACTTAGAGCTCCTTTCACCACAGACACGCAAACACATCTTTTTGTAAAAGTCCTACTTCTTTACTCTTGGAAATGTAAGGGTTTCATCGAGAACTTGAAGTCAATCATGCTTTTGCACTCTGCAACCAATAGGAATGAACTCTTGTACATACCCGTCTGAATTTCAGTGCAAAATGCCCTTCTTTTCTGGTTTGTTGAAAGTTCACAACACATTAGGAGATAGAGCGTGTTTGAAGAAGACTGATGCAGTGTGCGTTTTCCTTTATTTCTTGTGATTTGGGAAACATAATCCGTGATTTTCCACATTGTCTAAGAAACAACATGAGGCTTGCAAGAGATTGAAACAATGCATCCTAAAACTTATTCCAGCAGTGAAAACACACGGTTCTACAAAGACTTGGAAGGAGCAAGCAAAAGAATAGTGGCTGAGTGTCCTTTCAGAGAGAAACACATGCATTTCATCCTTCTGGAGTGAGTTTTCTTGCTGGAATTCATATGCATTTTGTACTGTGCAGAATGTAGCTACCTGCTCGGTGGTTGTGTCATAGATGCACCTTTCCTGCAGGAGCTTATTGGAACTTTCATTGTTTGGCTAAATTATTTAGGGTTGGTTTTGGAAGGTCTTTCAACTCTGGCCAAATCCGCTTTGTACGAAAGTTTTTCACAGCCCTGTTTCCAAGTGTCCACAAAGAGCTGCTGCTTGAAAGTGTCCACATGCACATCTCCCATACTGGTGTGCTCGTTTCACTACCTGGATTTTGGTTTCCTCTTCTTTCTTTGAAATGACAAGTCTTCATTCAGCATGCTACACACACCTTGTAGCAGTTTCAGTTTGAAGCATGTTGGTGCTCTCAAAACGCTGTGTATCCTGTGTAGAGTGTGTCACACTACAGCACTGAATACACAACTTAGAGCTCCTTTCAACACAGACACGCAAACACGTCTTTTTGGGAAAGTCCTAACTCAGGTAAATTGGAAATGTAAGGGTTTCATCGAAAACATGAAGACAATCATGCTTTTGAACTCTGCAACCGAAAGAAATGGCTTTTTGTACATGCCATTCGGAATTTCACTGCAAAATGCCCTTCTTTTCTGGTTTGTTGAAAGTTCAAAACACTTTAGGAAATAGACCGTGTTTGAAGAAGACTGATGCAGTGTGCGTTTTCCTGGATTTCAAGTGATTCGGGATACATACTCCTTGTTTTTCCACATTGTCTAAGAAACAACATGAGGCTTGCAAGAGATTGAAAAAATGCATCCTAAAACTTATGCCTGCAGTGAAAACACACGTTTCTACAAAGACTTGGAAGGAGCAAGCAAAAGAATAGTGGCTGAGAGTTCTTTCAGAGAGAAACACACGTATTTCATCCTTCTGTAGAGACGGTTAGGGTTACGATTGGAGCTAGGGTAGGGTTATGTTGATGGCTAGGGTTAGAGAGACGGTTAGGGTTACGATTGGACCTAGGGTTAGGGTTATGTTGAGGGCCAGGGTTAGAGAGAAGGTTAGGGTTTCAATTGGACCTAGGGTTAGGGTTATGTTGAGGGCTAGGGTTACAGATCCGGTTAGGGTTACGAATGGACCTAGGGTTAGGGTTATGTTTAGGGCTAGGGTTAGAGATCCGGTTAGGATTACTATTGGACGTAGGGTTAGGGTTATGTTGAGGGCTAGGGTTAGAGATCCGGTTAGTATTACGATTAGACCTAGGGTTAGGGTTATGTTGAGGGCTAGGGTTACAGATCCGGGTAGGGTTACGATTTGACCTAGGGTTAGGGTTATGTTTAGGGCTAGGGTTAGAGATCCGGTTAGGGTTACTATTGGACGTAGGGTTAGGGTTGTGTTGAGGGCTAGGGTTAGAGATCCGGTTAGGGTTACGGTTGGACCTAGGGTTAGGGTTACGTTGAGGGCTAGGGTTAGAGATCAGGTTAGGGTTAAGATTGGACCTAGGGTTAGGGTTATGTTGAGGGCTAGGGTTAGAGATATGGTTAGGGTTATGATTGGACCTAGGGTTAGGGTTATGTATAGGGCTAGGGTTAGAGATCACGTTAGGGTTACGATTGGACCTAGGATTAGGGTTATGTTGAGGGCTAGGGTTAGAGAGAAGGTTAGGGTTTCAATTGGACCTAGGGTTAGGGTTATGTTGAGGGCTAGGGTTACAGATCCGGTTAGGGTTATGATTGGACCTAGGGTTAGGGTTATGTTTAGGGCTAGGGTTAGAGATCCGGTTAGGGTTACCATTGGACATAGGGTTAGGGTTATGTTGAGGGCTAGGGTTAGAGATCCGGTTAGGGTTACGATTGTACCTAGGGTTAGGGTTATGTTGAGGGCTAGGATTAGAGGTCATGTTAGTATTACGATTGGACATAGGGTTAGGGTTATGTTGCGGGCTAGGGTTAGAGAGAAGATTAGGGTTACTTTTGGACCTAGGGTTAGGGTTATGTTGAGGGCTAGGGTTAGAGATATGGTTAGGGTTACGATTGGACCTAGGGTTAGGGTTATGTTGAGGGCTAGGGTTAGAGATCCGGTTAGGGTTACGATTGGACCTAGGGTTAGGGTTATGTTGAGGGCTAGGGTTAGACATCCGGTTAGGGTTACGATTGGAGCTAGGGTTAGGGTTATGTTGAGGGCTAGGGTTAGAGAGACGGTTAGGGTTACGATTGGACCTAGGGTTAGGGTTATGTTGAGGGCTAGGGTTAGAGAGAAGGTTAGGGTTACTTTTGGACCTAGGGTTAGGGTTATGTTGAGGGCCAGGGTTAGAGATATGGTTAGGGTTACGATTGGACCTAGGGTTAGGGTTATGTTGAGGGCTAGGGTTAGAGTTCCGGTTAGGGTTACACTTGAACCTAGGGTTAGCGTAACGTTGAGGGCTAGGCTTAGAGAGAAGGTTAGGGTTACAATTGGACCTAGGGTTAGGGTTATGTTGAGGGCTAGGGTTAGAGATCCGGTTAGGGTTACGATTGGACCTAGGGTTAGGGTTATGTTGAGGCCTAGGATTAGAGATCATGTTAGTATTACTATTGGACATAGGGTTAGCGTTATGTTGAGGGCTAGGGTTAGAGAGAAGGTTAGGGTTACTTTTGGACCTAGGGTTAGGGTTATGTTGAGGCCTAGGATTAGAGATCATGTTAGTATTACTATTGGACATAGGGTTAGGGTTATGTTGAGGGCTAGGGTTAGAGAGAAGGTTAGGGTTACTTTTGGACCTAGGGTTAGGGTTATGTTGAGGGCTAGGGTTAGAGATATGGTTAGGGTTACGATTGGACCTAGGGTTAGGGTTATGTTGAGGGCTAGGGTTAGAGATCCGGTTAGGGTTACGATTGGACCTAGGGTTAGGTTTATGTTGAGGCCGAGGGTTTGAGATCTGGTTAGGGTTAGATTGGACCTAGGGTTAGGGTTATGTTGAGGGCTAGGGTTAGAGATCAGGTTAGTATTACGATTGGACCTAGGGTTAGGGTTATGTTTAGGGCTAGGGATACAGATCCGGTTAGGGTTACGATTGGACCTAGGGTTAGGGTTATGTTGAGTGCTCGGGTTAGTGATCAGGTTAGTATTACGATTGGACCTAAGGTTAAGGTTATGTTGAGGGCTAGGGTTCAGATCCGGTTAGGGTTACAATTGGACCTAGGGTTAGCGTAACGTTGAGGGCTAGGGTTAGAGAGACGGTTAGGGTTACGATTGGACCTAGGGTTAGGGTTATGTTGAGGGCTAGGGTTAGAGATATGGTTAGGGTTACGATTGGACCTAGGGTTAAGGTTATGTATAGGGCTAGGGTTAGAGATCAGGTTAGGGTTACGATTGGACCTAGGGTTAGGGTTATGTTGAGGGCTAGGGTTAGAGAGAAGGTTAGGGTTTCAATTTTACCTAGGGTTAGGGTTATGTTGAGGGCTAGGGTTACAGATCCGGTTAGGGTTACGATTGGACCTAGGGTTAGGGTTATGTTGAGGCCGAGGGTTTGAGATCTGGTTAGGGTTTGATTAGACCTAGGGTTAGGGTTATGTTGAGGGCTAGGGTTAGAGATCAGGTTAGTATTACGATTGGACCTAGGGTTAGGGTTATGTTTAGGGCTAGGGATACAGATCCGGTTAGGGTTACGATTGGACCTAGGGTTAGGGTTATGTTGAGTGCTCGGGTTAGTGATCAGGTTAGTATTACGATTGGACCTAAGGTTAAGGTTATGTTAAGGGCTAGGGTTGAGATCCGGTTAGGGTTACAATTGGACCTAGGGTTAGCGTAACGTTGAGGGCTAGGGTTAGAGAGACGGTTAGGGTTACGATTGGACCTAGGGTTAGGGTTATGTTGAGGGCTAGGGTTAGAGATCCGGTTAGGGTTACTATTGGACGTAGGGTTAGGGTTGTGTTGAGGGCTAGGGTTAGAGATCCGGTTAGGGTTACGGTTGGACCTAGGGTTAGGGTTACGTTGAGGGCTAGGGTTAGAGATCAGGTTAGGGTTAAGATTGGACCTAGGATTAGGGTTATGTTGAGGGCTAGGGTTAGAGATATGGTTAGGGTTATGATTGGACCTAGGGTTAGGGTTATGTATAGGGCTAGGGTTAGAGATCACGTTAGGGTTACGATTGGACCTAGGATTAGGGTTATGTTGAGGGCTAGGGTTAGAGAGAAGGTTAGGGTTTCAATTGGACCTAGGGTTAGGGTTATGTTGAGGGCTAGGGTTACAGATCCGGTTAGGGTTATGATTGGACCTAGGGTTAGGGTTATGTTTAGGGCTAGGGTTAGAGATCCGGTTAGGGTTACTATTGGACATAGGGTTAGGGTTATGTTGAGGGCTAGGGTTAGAGATCCGGTTAGGGTTACGATTGGACCTAGGGTTAGGGTTATGTTGAGGGCTAGGATTAGAGGTCATGTTAGTATTACGATTGGACATAGGGTTAGGGTTATGTTGCGGGCTAGGGTTAGAGAGAATAGGGTTACTTTTGGACCTAGGGTTAGGGTTATGTTGAGGGCTAGGGTTAGAGATATGGTAAGGGTTACGATTGGACCTAGGGTTAGGGTTATGTTGAGGGCTAGGGTTAGAGATCCGGTTAGGGTTACGATTGGACCTAGGGTTAGGGTTATGTTGAGGGCTAGGGTTAGACATCCGGTTAGGGTTACGATTGGAGCTAGGGTTAGGGTTATTTTGAGGGCTAGGGTTAGAGAGACGGTTAGGGTTACGATTGCACCTAGGGTTAGGGTTATGTTGAGGGCTAGGGTTAGAGAGAAGGTTAGGGTTACTTTTGGACCTAGGGTTAGGGTTATGTTGAGGGCCAGGGTTAGAGATATGGTTAGGGTTACGATTGGACCTAGGGTTAGGGTTATGTTGAGGGCTAGGGTTAGAGTTCCGGTTAGGGTTACACTTGAACCTGGGTTAGCGTAACGTTGAGGGCTAGGCTTAGAGAGAAGGTTAGGGTTACAATTGGACCTAGGGTTAGGGTTATGTTGAGGGCTAGGGTTAGAGATCCGGTTAGGGTTACGATTGGACCTAGGGTTAGGGTTATGTTGAGGGCTAGGGTTAGAGATCCGGTTAGGGTTACGATTGGACCTAGGGTTAGGGTTATGTTGAGGCCGAGGGTTTGAGATCTGGTTAGGGTTAGATTGGACCTAGGGTTAGGGTTATGTTGAGGGCTAGGGTTAGAGATCAGGTTAGTATTACGATTGGACCTAGGGTTAGGGTTATGTTTAGGGCTAGGGATACAGATCCGGTTAGGGTTACGATTGGACCTAGGGTTAGGGTTATGTTGAGTGCTCGGGTTAGTGATCAGGTTAGTATTACGATTGGACCTAAGGTTAAGGTTATGTTGAGGGCTAGGGTTCAGATCCGGTTAGGGTTACAATTGGACCTAGGGTTAGCATAACGTTGAGGGCTAGGGTTAGAGAGACGGTTAGGGTTACGATTGGACCTAGGGTTAGGGTTATGTTGAGGGCTAGGGTTAGAGATATGGTTAGGGTTACGATTGGACCTAGGGTTAGGGTTATGTATAGGGCTAGGGTTAGAGATCAGGTTAGGGTTACGATTGGACCTAGGGTTAGGGTTATGTTGAGGGCTAGGGTTAGAGAGAAGGTTAGGGTTTCAATTTTACCTAGGGTTAGTGTTATGTTGAGGGCTAGGGTTACAGATCCGGTTAGGGTTACGATTGGACCTAGGGTTAGGGTTATGTTTAGGGCTAGGGTTAGAGATCCGGTTAGGATTACGATTGCACCTAGGGTTAGGGTTATGTTGAGGGCTAGGGTTAGAGAGAAGGTTAGGGTTTCAATTGGACCTAGGGTTAGGGTTATGTTGAGGGCTAGGGTTACAGATCCGGTTAGGGTTACGATTGGACCTAGGGTTAGGGTTATGTTGAGGGCTAGGGTTAGACATTCGGTTAGGGTTACGATTGGACCTAGGGTTAGGGTTATGTTGAGGGCTAGGTTTAGAGAGACGGTTAGGGTTACGATTGGACCTAGGGTTAGGGTTATGTTGAGGGCTAGGGTTAGAGAGAAGGTTAGGGTTACTTTTGGACCTAGGGTTAGGGTTATGTTGAGGGCTAGGGTTAGAGATATGGTTATGGTTACGATTGGACCTAGGGTTAGGGTTATGTTGGGGGCTAGGGTTAGAGAGAAGGTTAGGGTTACTTTTGGACCTAGGGTTAGGGTTATGTTGAGGGCTAGGGTTAGAGATATGGTTAGGGTTACGATTGGACCTAGGGTTAGGGTTATGTTGAGGGCTAGGGTTAGAGTTCCGGTTAGGGTACACTTGAACCTAGGGTTAGCGTAACGTTGAGGGCTAGGCTTAGAGAGAAGGTTAGGGTTACAATTGGACCTAGGGTTAGGGTTATGTTGAGGGCTAGGGTTAGAGATCCGGTTAGGGTTACGATTGGACCTAGGGTTAGGGTTATGTTGAGGGCTAGGGTTAGACATCCGATTAGGGTTACGATTGGACCTAGGGTTAGGGTTATGTTGAGGCCGAGGGTTTGAGATCTGGTTAGGGTTTGATTAGACCTAGGGTTAGGGTTATGTTGAGGGCTAGGGTTAGAGATCAGGTTAGTATTACGATTGGACCTAGGGTTAGGGTTATGTTTAGGGCTAGGGATACAGATCCGGTTAGGGTTACGATTGGACCTAGGGTTAGGGTTATGTTGAGTGCTCGGGTTAGTGATCAGGTTAGTATTACGATTGGACCTAAGGTTAAGGTTATGTTGAGGGCTAGGGTTGAGATCCGGTTAGGGTTACAATTGGACCTAGGGTTAGCGTAACGTTGAGGGCTAGGGTTAGAGAGACGGTTAGGGTTACGATTGGACCTAGGGTTAGGGTTATGTTGAGGGCTAGGGTTAGAGATATGGTTAGGGTTATGATTGGACCTAGGGTTAGGGTTATGTATAGGGCTAGGGTTAGAGATCAGGTTAGGGTTACGATTGGACCTAGGGTTAGGCTTATGTTGAGGGCTAGGGTTAGAGAGAAGGTTAGGGTTTCAATTTTACCTAGGGTTAGGGTTATGTTGAGGGCTAGGGTTACAGATCCGGTTAGGGTTACGATTGGACCTAGGGTTAGGGTTATGTTTAGGACTAGGGTTAGAGATCCGGTTAGGATTACTATTGGACGTAGGGTTAGGGATATGTTTAGGGCTAGGTTTAGAGATCCGGTTAGTATTACGATTGCACCTAGGGTTAGGGTTATGTTGAGGGCTAGGGTTAGAGAGAAGGTTAGGGTTTCGATTGGACCTAGGGTTAGGGTTATGTTGAGGGCCAGGGTTACAGATCCGGTTAGGGTTACGATTGGACCTAGGGTTAGGGTTATGTTGAGGGCTAGGGTTAGACATTCGGTTAGGGTTACCGTTAGACCTAGGGTTAGGGTTATGTTGAGGGCTAGGGTTAGAGAGACGGTTAGGGTTACGATTGTCCTAGGGTTAGGGTTATGTTGAGGGCTAGGGTTAGAGATCCGGTTAGGGTTACGATTGGACCTAGGGTTAGGGTTATGTTGAGGGCTAGGGTTAGAGATCCGGTTAGGGTTACGATTGGACCTAGGGTTAGGGTTATGTTGAGGGCTAGGGTTAGACATCCGGTTAGGGTTACGATTGGAGCTAGGGTTAGGGTTATGTTGAGGGCTAGGGTTAGAGAGACGGTTAGGGTTACGATTGCACCTAGGGTTAGGGTTATGTTGAGGGCTAGGGTTAGAGAGAAGGTTAGGGTTACTTTTGGACCTAGGGTTAGGGTTATGTTGAGGGCCAGGGTTAGAGATATGGTTAGGGTTACGATTGGACCTAGGGTTAGGGTTATGTTGAGGGCTAGGGTTAGAGTTCCGGTTAGGGTTACACTTGAACCTAGGGTTAGCGTAACGTTGAGGGCTAGGCTTAGAGAGAAGGTTAGGGTTACAATTGGACCTAGGGTTAGGGTTATGTTGAGGGCTAGGGTTAGAGATCCGGTTAGGGTTACGATTGGACCTAGGGTTAGGGTTATGTTGAGGCCTAGGATTAGAGATCATGTTAGTATTACTATTGGACATAGGGTTAGCGTTATGTTGAGGGCTAGGGTTAGAGAGAAGGTTAGGGTTACTTTTGGACCTAGGGTTAGGGTTATGTTGAGGGCTAGGGTTAGAGATATGGTTAGGGTTACGATTGGACCTAGGGTTAGGGTTATGTTGAGGGCTAGGGTTAGAGATCCGGTTAGGGTTACGATTGGACCTAGGGTTAGGGTTATGTTGAGGCCGACGGTTTGAGATCTGGTTAGGGTTAGATTGGACCTAGGGTTAGGGTTATGTTGAGTGCTCGGGTTAGTGATCAGGTTAGTATTACGATTGGACCTAAGGTTAAGGTTATGTTGAGGGCTAGGGTTCAGATCCGGTTAGGGTTACAATTGGACCTAGGGTTAGCATAACGTTGAGGGCTAGGGTTAGAGAGACGGTTAGGGTTACGATTGGACCTAGGGTTAGGGTTATGTTGAGGGCTAGGGTTAGAGATATGGTTAGGGTTACGATTGGACCTAGGGTTAGGGTTATGTATAGGGCTAGGGTTAGAGATCAGGTTACGGTTACGATTGGACCTAGGGTTAGGGTTATGTTGAGGGCTAGGGTTAGAGAGAAGGTTAGGGTTTCAATTTTACCTAGGGTTAGGGTTATGTTGAGGGCTTGGGTTACAGATCCGGTTAGGGTTACGATTGGACCTAGGGTTAGGGTTATGTTTAGGGCTAGGGTTAGAGATCCGGTTAGGATTACGATTGCACCTAGGGTTAGGGTTATGTTGAGGGCTAGGGTTAGAGAGAAGGTTAGGGTTTCAATTGGACCTAGGGTTAGGGTTATGTTGAGGGCTAGGGTTACAGATCCGGTTAGGGTTACGATTGGACCTAGGGTTAGGGTTATGTTGAGGGCTAGGGTTAGACATTCGGTTAGGGTTACGATTGGACCTAGGGTTAGGGTTATGTTGAGGGCTAGGGTTAGAGAGACGGTTAGGGTTACGATTGGACCTAGGGTTAGGGTTATGTTGAGGGCTAGGGTTAGAGAGAAGGTTAGGGTTACTTTTGGACCTAGGGTTAGGGTTATGTTGAGGGCTAGGGTTAGAGATATGGTTATGGTTACGATTGGACCTAGGGTTAGGGTTATGTTGGGGGCTAGGGTTAGAGAGAAGGTTAGGGTTACTTTTGGACCTAGGGTTAGGGTTATGTTGAGGGCTAGGGTTAGAGATATGGTTAGGGTTACGATTGGACCTAGGGTTAGGGTTATGTTGAGGGCTAGGGTTAGAGTTCCGGTTAGGGTACACTTGAACCTAGGGTTAGCGTAACGTTGAGGGCTAGGCTTAGAGAGAAGGTTAGGGTTACAATTGGACCTAGGGTTAGGGTTATGTTGAGGGCTAGGGTTAGAGATCCGGTTAGGGTTACGATTGGACCTAGGGTTAGGGTTATGTTGAGGGCTAGGGTTAGAGATCCGGTTAGGGTTACGATTGGACCTAGGGTTAGGGTTATGTTGAGGGCTAGGGTTAGACATCGGGTTAGGGTTCCGATTGGACCTAGGGTTAGGGTTATGTTGAGGCCGAGGGTTTGAGATCTGGTTAGGGTTTGATTAGACCTAGGGTTAGGGTTATGTTGAGGGCTAGGGTTAGAGATCAGGTTAGTATTACGATTGGACCTAGGGTTAGGGTTATGTTTAGGGCTAGGGATACAGATCCGGTTAGGGTTACGATTGGACCTAGGGTTAGGGTTATGTTGAGTGCTCGGGTTAGTGATCAGGTTAGTATTACGATTGGACCTAAGGTTAAGGTTATGTTGAGGGCTAGGGTTGAGATCCGGTTAGGGTTACAATTGGACCTAGGGTTAGCGTAACGTTGAGGGCTAGGGTTAGAGAGACGGTTAGGGTTACGATTGGACCTAGGGTTAGGGTTATGTTGAGGGCTAGTGTTAGAGATATGGTTAGGGTTATGATTGGACCTAGGGTTAGGGTTATGTATAGGGCTAGGGTTAGAGATCAGGTTAGGGTTACGATTGGACCTAGGGTTAGGCTTATGTTGAGGGCTAGGGTTAGAGAGAAGGTTAGGGTTTCAATTTTACCTAGGGTTAGGGTTATGTTGAGGGCTAGGGTTACAGATCCGGTTAGGGTTACGATTGGACCTAGGGTTAGGGTTATGTTTAGGGCTAGGGTTAGAGATCCGGTTAGGATTACTATTGGACGTAGGGTTAGGGATATGTTTAGGGCTAGGTTTAGAGATCCGGTTAGTATTACGATTGCACCTAGGGTTAGGGTTATGTTGAGGGCTAGGGTTAGAGAGAAGGTTAGGGTTTCGATTGGACCTAGGGTTAGGGTTATGTTGAGGGCCAGGGTTACAGATCCGGTTAGGGTTACGATTGGACCTAGGGTTAGGGTTATGTTGAGGGCTAGGGTTAGAGATATGGTTATGGTTACGATTGGACCTAGGGTTAGGGTTATGTTGAGGGCTAGGGTTACAGATCCGGTTAGGGTTACGATTGGACCTAGGGTTAGGGTTATGTTGAGGGCTAGGGTTAGAGATCCGGTTAGGGTTACGATTGGACCTAGGGTTAGGGTTATGTTGAGGGCTAGGATTAGAGATCATGTTAGTATTACGATTGGTCATAGGGTTAGGGTTATGTTGAGGGCTCGGGTTAGAGAGAAGGTTAGGGTTACTTTTTAACCTAGGGTTAGGGTTATGTTGAGGGCTAGGGTTAGATATATGGTTAGGGTTACGATTGGACCTAGGGTTAGGGTTATGTTGAGGGCTAGGGTTAGAGATCCGGTTGGGGTTACGATTGGACCTAGGGGTAGGGTTATGTTGAGGGCTAGGGTTAGACATCCGGTTAGGGTTACGATTGGACCTAGGGTTAGGGTTATGTTGAGGGCTAGGGTTAGAGAGACGGTTAGGGTTACGATTGGACCTAGGGTTAGGGTTATGTTGAGGGCTAGGGTTAGAGAGAAGGTTAGGGTTACTTTTGGACCTAGGGTTAGGGTTATGTTGAGGGCTAGGGTTAGAGATATGGTTAGGGTTACGATTGGACCTAGGGTTAGGGTTATGTTGAGGGCTAGGCTTAAAAAGAAGGTTAGGGTTACTTTTGGACCTAGGGTTAGGGTTATGTTGAGGGCTAGGGTTAGAGATATGGTTAGGGTTACGATTGGACCTAGGGTTAGGGTTATGTTGAGGGCTAGGGTTAGAGATATGGTTAGGGTTACGATTGGACCTAGGGTTAGGGTTATGTTGAGGGCTAGGGTTAGAGATCAGGTTAGTATTACGATTGGACCTAGGGTTAGGGTTATGTTTAGGGCTAGGGATACAGATCCGGTTAGGGTTACGATTGTACCTAGGGTTAGGGTTATGTTGAGGGCTAGGGTTAGTGATCAGGTTAGTATTACGTTTGGACCTAAGGTTAAGGTTATGTTGAGGGCTAGGGTTCAGATCCGGTTAGGGTTACAATTGGACCTAGGGTTCGCGTAACGTTGAGGGCTAGGGTTAGAGAGACGGTTAGGGTTACGATTGGACCTAGGGTTAGGGTTATGTTGAGGGCTAGGGTTAGAGATATGGTTAGGGTTATGATTGGCCCCAGGGTTAGGGTTATGTATAGGGCTAGGGTTAGAGATCAGTTTAGGGTTACGATTGGACCTAGGGTTAGGGTTATGTTGAGGGCTAGGGTTAGAGAGAAGGTTAGGGTTTCAATTGGACCTAGGGTTAGGGTTATGTTGAGGGCTAGGGTTAGAGATATGGTTAGGGTTACGATTGGACCTAGGGTTAGGGTTATGTTGAGGGCTAGGGTTAGAGAGAAGGTTAGGGTTACTTTTGGACCTAGGGTTAGGGATATGTTGAGGGCTAGGGTTAGAGATATGGTTAGGGTTACGATTGGACCTAGGGTTAGGGTTATGTTGAGGGCTAGGGTTAGAGTTCCGGTTAGGGTTACACTTGAACCTAGGGTTAGCGTAACGTTGAGGGCTAGGCTTAGAGAGAAGGTTAGGGTTACAATTGGACCTAGGGTTAGGGTTATGTTGAGGGCTAGGGTTAGAGATCCGGTTAGGGTTACGATTGGACCTAGGGTTAGGGTTATGTTGAGGGCTAGGGTTAGTGATCAGGTTAGTATTACGATTGGACCTAAGTTTAAGGTTATGTTGAGGGCTAGGGTTCAGATCCGGTTAGGGTTACGATTGGACCTAGGGTTAGCATAACGTTGAAGGCTAGGGTTAGAGAGACGGTTAGGGTTACGATTGGACCTAGGGTTAGGGTTATGTTGAGGGCTAGGGTTAGAGATATGGTTAGGGTTATGATTGGACCTAGGGTTAGGGTTATGTATAGGGCTAGGGTTAGAGATCAGGTTAGGGTTACGATTGGACCTAGGGTTAGGGTTATGTTGAGGGCTAGGGTTAGAGATCCGGTTAGGGTTACTATTGGACGTAGGGTTAGGGTTATGTTGAGGGCTAGGGTTAGAGATCCGGTTAGTATTACGATTGGACCTAGGGTTAGGGTTATGTTGAGGGCTAGGGTTTCAGATCCGGTTAGGGTTACGATTGGACCTAGGGTTAGGGTTATGTTTAGGGCTAGGGTTAGAGATCCGGTTAGGGTTACGGTTGGACCTAGGGTTAGGGTTATGTTGAGGGCTAGGGTTAGAGATCAGGTTAGGGTTAAGATTGGACCTAGGGTTATAGTGATGTTGAGGGCTAGGGTATTCCAGCAGTGAAAACACACATTTCTATAAAGACTTTGAAGCAGCAAGCTAAAGCCTTGTGGCTGAGTGTTCTTTCATAGAGAAACATGCATTTCATCCTCTGGAGCGAATTTTCATGCTGGAGTTCATATGCATTTTATACTGTGCAGAATGTAGCTACCTGCTGGGGGTTGTGTCATAGAAGCACCTTTTCTGCAGGAGCTTATTGGAACATTCATTGTTTGGCTAAGTTATTTAGGGTTGGTTTTGGAAGGTCTTTCAACCTTGGCCAAAGCCCGCTTTGTACGCAAGTTTTTAATACCGCTGTTTCCAAGTGTCCACAAAGCGCTGCTGCTTGAGACTGTCCACATGCACATCTCCTATACTGGTGTGCTCGTTTCACTACCTGGATTTTGGTTTCCTCTTCTTTCTTTGAAATGACAAGTCTTCATTCAGCATTCTACACACACCTTGTACCAGCTTCAGTTTGAAGCATGTTGGTGCTCTCAAAACGCTGTGTAACCTATGTAGAGTGTGTTACTCTCCAGCACTGAATACACAACTTAGAGCTCCTTTCACCACAGACACGCAAACACATCTTTTTGTGAAAGTCCTACTTCAGGTCCCTTGGAAATGTAAGGGTTTCATGGAGAACATGAAGTCAATCATGCTTTTGCACTCTACTACCAATAGAAATGACCTCTTGTACATGCCTGACTGAGTTTCACTGCAAAATGCCCTTGTTTTCTGGTTTCTTGAATGTTCTCAACTCATTAGGAGAAAGAGCGTGTTTGAGCAAGATCGATGCAGTGTGCGTTTCCCTAGATTTCAAGTGATTTGGGAAATATAATCCTTATTTTTCCACATTGTGAAAGAAACATGAGGCTTGCAAGAGATTGAAAAAATGCATCCCAAAACGTACTCCAGCGGTGAAAGCACACGTTTCTACAAAGACTTTGAAGTAGCAAGTAAAAGCCAATGGCTGAGTGTTCTTTCAGAGAGAAACATACACATTTCATCCTTCTGGAGTGAATTTTCAGCCTGGAATTCATATGCATTTGTACCGTGCAGAATGTAACTACCTGCTCGGGGGTTTTGTCATAGAAGCAACTTTCCTGCAGGAGCTTATTGGAACATTCATTGTTTGGCTAACTTCTTTGGGTTGGTTTTGGAAGGTCTTTCAACTTTAGCCAAATCCGCTTTCTTACGAAATTTTTTCACAGCCCTGTTTCCAAGAGCCCACAAAGAACTGCTGCTTAAAACTCTCCACATGCACATCTCCCATACTGGTGTGCTCGTTTCACTACCTGGATTTTGGTTTCCTCTTCTTTCTTTGAAATTACAAGCCCTCTGTCTGCATGCTACACACACCTTGTAGCAGTTTCAGTTTGCAGCATATTGGTGCTCTTAAAACGCTGAGTAACCTGTGTAGAGTGTGTCAATCTCCAGCACTGAATACACAACTTAGAGCTCCTTTCACCACAGACACGCAAACACATCTTTTTGTAAAAGCCCTACTTCTTTACTCTTGGAAATGTAAGGGTTTCATCGAGAACTTGAAGTCAATCATGCTTTTGCACTCTGCAACCAATAGGAATGAACTCTTGTACATACCCGTTTGAATTTCAGTGCAAAATGCCCTTCTTTTCTGGTTTGTTGAAAGTTCACAACACATTAGGAGATAGAGCGTGTTTGAAGAAGACTGATGCAGTGTGCGTTTTCCTTTATTTCTTGTGATTTGGGAAACATATTCCGTGATTTTCCACATTGTCTAAGAAACAACATGAGGCTTGCAAGAGATTGAAACAATGCATCCTAAAACTTATTCCAGCAGTGAAAACACACGGGTCTACAAAGACTTGGAAGGAGCAAGCAAAAGAATAGTGGCTGAGTGTCCTTTCAGAGAGAAACACATGCATTTCATCCTTCTGGAGTGAGTTTTCTTGCTGGAATTCATATGCATTTTGTACTGTGCAGAATGTAGCTACCTGCTCGGGGGTTGTGTCATAGATGCACCTTTCCTGTAGGAGCTTATTGGAACTTTCATTGTTTGGCTAAGTTATTTAGGGTTGGTTTTGGAAGGTCTTTCAACTTTGGCCAAATCCGCTTTGTACGAAAGTTTTTCACAGCCCTGTTTCCAAGTGTCCACAAAGAGCTGCTGCTTGAAAGTGTCCACATGCACATCTCCCATACTGGTGTGCTCGTTTCACTACCTGGATTTCGGTTTCCTCTTCTTTCTTTGAAATGACAAGTCTTCATTCAGCATGCTACACACAGCTTGTAGCAGTTTCAGTTTGAAGCATGTTGGTGCTCTCAAAACGCTGTGTATCCTGGGTAGAGTGTGTCACTCTACAGCACTGAATACACAACTTAGAGCTCCTTTCAACACAGACACGCAAACACGTCTTTTTGGGAAAGTCCTAACTCAGGTAAATTGGAAATGTAAGGGTTTCATCGAAAACATGAAGACAATCATGCTTTTGAACTCTGCAACCGAAAGAAATGGCTTTTTGTACATGCCATTCTGAATTTCACTGCAAAATGCCCTTCTTTTCTGGTTTTTTGAAAGTTCAAAACACTTTAGGAAATAGAACGTGTTTGAAGAAGACTGATGCAGTGTGCGTTTTCCTGGATTTCAAGTGATTCGGGATACATACTCCTTGTTTTTCCACATTGTCTAAGAAACAACATGAGGCTTGCAAGAGATTGAAAAAATGCATCCTAAAACTTATGCCTGCAGTGAAAACACACGTTTCTACAAAGACTTGGAAGGAGCAAGCAAAAGAATAGTGGCTGAGAGTTCTTTCAGAGAGAAACACACGTATTTCATCCTTCTGTAGAGACGGTTAGGGTTAGGATTGGACCTAGGGTAGGGTTATGTTGAGGGCTAGGGTTAGAGAGACGGTTAGGGTTACGATTGGACCTAGGGTTAGGGTTATGTTGAGGGCTAGGGTTAGAGAGAAGGTTAGGGTTACTTTTGGACCTAGGGTTAGGGTTATGTTGAGGGCTAGGGTTAGAGATATGGTTAGGGTTACGATTGGACCTAGGGTTAGGGTTATGTTGAGGGCTAGGGTTAGAGAGAAGGTTAGGGTTACTTTTGGACCTAGGGTTAGGGTTATGTTGAGGGCTAGGGTTAGAGATATGGTTAGGGTTCCGATTGGACCTAGGGTTAGGGTTATGTTGAGGGCTAGGGTTAGAGTTCCGGTTAGGGTTACACTTGAACCTAGGGTTAGCGTAACGTTGAGGGCTAGGCTTAGAGAGAAGGTTAGGGTTACAATTGGACCAAGGGTTAGGGTTATGTTGAGGGCTAGGGTTAGAGATCCGGTTAGGGTTACGATTGGACCTAGGGTTAGGGTTATGTTGAGGGCTAGGATTAGAGATCATGTTAGTATTACGATTGGACATAGGGTTAGGGTTATGTTGAGGGCTAGGGTTAGAGAGAAGGTTAGGGTTACTTTTGGACCTAGGGTTAGGGTTATGTTGAGGGCTAGGGTTAGAGATATGTTTAGGCTTACGATTGGACCTAGGGTTAGGGTTATGTTGAGGGCTAGGGTTACAGATCCGGTTAGGGTTACGATTGGACCTAGGGTTAGGGTTATGTTTAGGGCTAGGGTTAGAGATCCGGTTAGGATTACTATTGGACGTAGGGTTAGGGATATGTTTAGGGCTAGGGTTAGAGATCCGGTTAGTATTACGATTGCACCTAGGGTTAGGGTTATGTTGAGGGCTAGGGTTAGAGAGAAGGTTAGGGTTTCGATTGGACCTAGGGTTAGGGTTATGTTGAGGGCCAGGGTTACAGATCCGGTTAGGGTTACGATTGGACCTAGGGTTAGGGTTATGTTGAGGGCTAGGGTTAGACATTCGGTTAGGGTTACGGTTAGACCTAGGGTTAGGGTTATGTTGAGGGCTAGGGTTAGAGAGACGGTTAGGGTTACGATTGGACCTAGGGTTAGGGTTATGTTGAGGGCTAGGGTTAGAGAGAAGGTTAGGGTTACTTTTGGACCTAGGGTTAGGGTTATGTTGAGGGCTAGGGTTAGAGATATGGTTATGGTTACGATTGGACCTAGGGTTAGGGTTATGTTGAGGGCTAGGGTTAGAGAGAAGGTTAGGGTTACTTTTGGACCTAGGGTTAGGGTTATGTTGAGGGCTAGGGTTACAGATCCGGTTAGGGTTACGATTGGACCTAGGGTTAGGGTTATGTTGAGGGCTAGGGTTAGAGTTCCGGTTAGGGTTACACTTGAACCTAGGGTTAGCGTAACGTTGAGGGCTAGGCTTAGAGAGAAGGTTAGGGTTACAATTGGACCAAGGGTTAGGGTTATGTTGAGGGCTAGGGTTAGAGATCCGGTTAGGGTTACGATTGGACCTAGGGTTAGGGTTATGTTGAGGGCTAGGATTAGAGATATGGTTATGCTACGATTGGACCTAGGGTTAGGGTTATGTTGAGGGCTAGGGTTAGAGAGAAGGTTAGGGTTACTTTTGGGCCTAGGGTTAGGGTTATGTTGAGGGCTAGGGTTACAGATCCGGTTAGGGTTACGATTGGACCTAGGGTTAGGGTTATGTTGAGGGCTAGGTTAGAGATCCGGTTAGGGTTACGATTGGACCTAGGGTTAGGGTTATGTTGAGGGCTAGGATTAGAGATCATGTTAGTATTACGATTGGACATAGGGTTAGGGTTATGTTGAGGGCTAGGGTTAGAGAGAAGGTTAGGGTTACTTTTGGACCTAGGGTTAGGGTTATGTTGAGGGCTAGGGCTAGAGAGAAGGTTAGGGTTTCAATTTTACCTAGGGTTAGGGTTATGTTGAGGGCTAGGGTTACAGATCCGGTTAGGGTTACGATTGGACCTAGGGTTAGGGTTATGTTGAGGGCTAGGGTTACAGATCCGGTTAGGATTACTATTGGACGTAGGGTTAGGGATATGTTTAGGGCTAGGGTTAGAGATCCGGTTAGTATTACGATTGCACCTAGGGTTAGGGTTATGTTGAAGGCTAGGGTTAGAGAGAAGGTTAGGGTTTCGATTGGACCTAGGGTTAGGGTTATGTTGAGGGCCAGGGATACAGATCCGGTTAGGGTTACGATTGGACCTAGGGTTAGGGTTATGTTGAGGGCTAGGGTTAGACATTCGGTTAGGGTTACGGTTAGACCTAGGGTTAGGGTTATGTTGAGGGCTAGGGTTAGAGAGACGGTTAGGGTTACGATTGGACCTAGGGTTAGGGTTATGTTGAGGGCTAGGGTTAGAGAGAAGGTTAGGGTTACTTTTGGACCTAGGGTTAGGGTTATGTTGAGGGCTAGGGTTAGAGATATGGTTATGGTTACGATTGGACCTAGGGTTAGGGTTATGTTGAGGGCTAGGGTTAGAGAGAAGGTTAGGGTTACTTTTGGACCTAGGGTTAGGGTTATGTTGAGGGCTAGGGTTACAGATCCGGTTAGGGTTACGATTGGACCTAGGATTAGGGTTATGTTGAGGGCTAGGGTTAGAGATCCGGTTAGGGTTACGATTGGACCTAGGGTTAGGGTTATGTTGAGGGCTAGGATTAGAGATCATGTTAGTATTACGATTGGACATAGGGTTAGGGTTATGTTGAGGGCTAGGGTTAGAGAGAAGGTTAGGGTTACTTTTTAACCTAGGGTTAGGGTTATGTTGAGGGCTAGGGTTAGATATATGGTTAGGGTTACGATTGGACCTAGGGTTAGGGTTATGTTGAGGGCTAGGGTTAGAGATCCGGTTAGGGTTACGATTGGACCTAGGGGTAGGGTTATGTTGAGGGCTAGGGTTAGACATCCGGTTAGGGTTACGATTGGACCTAGGGTTAGGGTTATGTTGAGGGCTAGGGTTAGAGAGACGGTTAGGGTTACGATTGGACCTAGGGTTAGGGTTATGTTGAGGGCTAGGGTTAGAGAGAAGGTTAGGGTTACTTTTGGACCTAGGGTTAGGGTTATGTTGAGGGCTAGGGTTAGAGATATGGTTAGGGTTACGATTGGACCTAGGGTTAGGGTTATGTTGAGGGCTAGGGTTAGAAAGAAGGTTAGGGTTACTTTTGGACCTAGGGTTAGGGTTATGTTGAGGGCTAGGGTTAGAGATATGGTTAGGGTTACGATTGGACCTAGGGTTAGGGTTATGTTGAGGGCTAGGGTTAGAGATATGGTTAGGGTTACGATTGGACCTAGGGTTAGGGTTATGTTGAGGGCTAGGGTTAGAGATCAGGTTAGTATTACGATTGGACCTAGGGTTAGGGTTATGTTTAGGGCTAGGGATACAGATCCGGTTAGGGTTACGATTGGACCTAGGGTTAGGGTTATGTTGAGGGCTAGGGTTAGTGATCAGGTTAGTATTACGTTTGGACCTAAGGTTAAGGTTATGTTGAGGGCTAGGGTTCAGATCCGGTTAGGGTTACAATTGGACCTAGGGTTAGCGTAACGTTGAGGGCTAGGGTTAGAGAGACGGTTAGGGTTACGATTGGACCTAGGGTTAGGGTTATGTTGAGGGCTAGGGTTGGAGATATGGTTAGGGTTACGATTGGACCTAGGGTTAGGGTTATGTATAGGGCTAGGGTTAGAGATCAGGTTAGGGTTACGATTGGACCTAGGGTTAGGGTTATGTTGAGGGCTAGGGTTAGAGAGAAGGTTAGGGTTTCAATTGGACCTATGGTTAGGGTTATGTTGAGGGCTAGGGTTAGAGATATGGTTAGCGTTACGATTGGACCTAGGGTTAGGGTTATGTTGAGGGCTAGGGTTAGAGAGAAGGTTAGGGTTACTTTTGGACCTAGGGTTAGGGTTATGTTGAGGGCTAGGGTTAGAGATATGGTTAGGGTTACGATTGGACCTAGGTTTAGGGTTATGTTGAGGGCTAGGGTTAGAGTTCCGGTTAGGGTTACACTTGAACCTAGGGTTAGTGTAACGTTGAGGGCTAGGCTTAGAGAGAAGGTTAGGGTTGCAATTGGACCTAGGGTTAGGGTTATGTTGAGGGCTAGGGTTAGAGATCCGGTTAGGGTTACGATTGGACCTAGGGTTAGGGTTATGCTGAGGGCTAGGGTTAGTGATCAGGTTAGTATTACGATTGGACCTAAGGTTAAGGTTATGTTGAGGGCTAGGGTTCAGATCCGGTTAGGGTTACGATTGGACCTAGGGTTAGCATAACGTTGAGGGCTAGGGTTAGAGAGACGGTTAGGGTTACGATTGGACCTAGGGTTAGGGTTATGTTGAGGGCTAGGGTTAGAGATATGGTTAGGGTTACGATTGGACCTAGGGTTAGGGTTATGTATAGGGCTAGGGTTAGAGATCAGGTTAGGGTTACGATTGGACCTAGGGTTAGGGTTATGTTGAGGGCTAGGGTTAGAGATCCGGTTAGGGTTACTATTGGACGTAGGGTTAGGGTTATGTTGAGGGCTAGGGTTAGAGATCCGGTTAGTATTACGATTGGACCTAGGGTTAGGGTTATGTTGAGGGCTAGGGTTTCAGATCCGGTTAGGGTTACGATTGGACCTAGGGTTAGGGTTATGTTGATGGCTAGGGTTAGAGATCCGGTTAGGGTTACGATTGGACCTAGGGTTAGGGTTATGTTGAGGGCTAGGATTAGAGATCATGTTAGTATTACGATTGGACATAGGGTTAGGGTTATGTTGAGGGCTAGGGTTAGAGAGAAGGTTAGGGTTACTTTTGGACCTAGGGTTAGGGTTATGTTGAGGGCTAGGGTTAGAGATCAGGTTAGTATTACGATTGGACCTAGGGTTAGGGTTATGTTTAGGGCTAGGGATACAGATCCGGTTAGGGTTACGATTGGACCTAGGGTTAGGGTTATGTTTAGGGCTAGGGTTAGAGATCCGGTTAGGGTTACTATTGGACGTAGGGTTAGGGTTATGTTGAGGGCTAGGGTTAGAGATCCGGTTAGGGTTACGGTTGGACCTAGGGTTAGGGTTATGTTGAGGGCTAGGGTTAGAGATCAGGTTAGCGTTAAGAGTGGACCTAGGGTTATAGTGATGTTGAGGGCTAGGGTATTCCAGCAGTGAAAACACACATTTCTATAAAGACTTTGAAGCAGCAAGCTAAAGCCTTGTGGCTGAGTGTTCTTTCATAGAGAAACATGCATTTCATCCTTCTGGAGTGAATTTTCATGCTGGAGTTCATATGCATTTTATACTGTGCAGAATGTAGCTACCTGCTGGGGGTTGTGTCATAGAAGCACCTTTTCTGCAGGAGCTTATTGGAACATTCATTGTTTGGCTAAGTTATTTAGGGTTGGTTTTGGAAGGTCTTTCAACCTTGGCCAAATCCCGCTTCGTACGCAAGTTTATAATAGCACTGTTTCCAAGTGTCCACAAAGAGCTGCTGCTTGAAACTGTCCACATGCACATCTCGTATACTGGTGTGCTCGTTTCACTACCTGGATTTTGGTTTCCTCTTCTTTCTTTGAAATGACAAGTCTTCATTCAGCATTCTACACACACCTTGTACCAGCTTCAGTTTGAAGCATGTTGGTGCTCTCAAAACGCTGTGTAACCTATGTAGAGTGTGTTACTCTCCAGCACTGAATACACAACTTAGAGCTCCTTTCACCACAGACACGCAAACACATCTTTTTGTGAAAGTCCTACTTCAGGTCCCTTGGAAATGTAAGGGTTTCATGGAGAACATGAAGTCAATCATGCTTTTGCACTCTACTACCAATAGAAATGACCTCTTGTACATGCCTAACTGAGTTTCACTGCAAAATGCCCTTGTTTTCTGGTTTCTTGAATGTTCTCAACACATTAGGAGAAAGAGCGTGTTTGAGCAAGATCGATGCAGTGTGCGTTTCCCTAGATTTCAAGTGATTTGGGAAATATAATCCTTATTTTTCCACATTGTGAAAGAAACATGAGGCTTGCAAGAGATTGAAAAAATGCATCCCAAAACGTACTCCAGCGGTGAAAGCACACGTTTCTACAAAGACTTTGAAGTAGCAAGTAAAAGCCAATGGCTGAGTGTTCTTTCAGAGAGAAACATACACATTTCATCCTTCTTGAGTGAATTTTCAGCCTGGAATTCATATGCATTTGTCCCGTGCAGAATGTAACTACCTGCTCGGGGGTTGTGTCATAGAAGCAACTTTCCTGCAGGAGCTTATTGGAACATTCATTGTTTGGCTAACTTCTTTGGGTTGGTTTTGGAAGGTCTTTCAACTTTAGCCAAATCCGCTTTCTTACGAAATTTTTTCACAGCCCTGTTTCCAAGAGCCCACAAAGAACTGCTGCTTAAAACTCTCCACATGCACATCTCCCATACTGGTGTGCTCGTTTCACTACCTGGATTTTGGTTTCCTCTTCTTTCTTTGAAATTACAAGCCCTCTTTCTGCATGCTACACACACCTTGTAGCAGTTTCAGTTTGCAGCATATTGGTGCTCTTAAAACGCTGAGTAAACTGTGTAGAGTGTGTCAATCTCCAGCACTGAATACACAACTTAGAGCTCCTTTCACCACAGACACGCAAACACATCTTTTTGTAAAAGTCCTACTTCTTTACTCTTGGAAATGTAAGGGTTTCATCGAGAACTTGAAGTCAATCATGCTTTTGCACTCTGCAACCAATAGGAATGAACTCTTGTACATACCCGTCTGAATTTCAGTGCAAAATGCCCTTCTTTTCTGGTTTGTTGAAAGTTCACAACACATTAGGAGATAGAGCGTGTTTGAAGAAGACTGATGCAGTGTGCGTTTTCCTTTATTTCTTGTGATTTGGGAAACATATTCCGTGATTTTCCACATTGTCTAAGAAACAACATGAGGCTTGCAAGAGATTGAAACAATGCATCCTAAAACTTATTCCAGCAGTGAAAACACACGGTTCTACAAAGACTTGGAAGGAGCAAGCAAAAGAATAGTGGCTGAGTGTCCTTTCAGAGAGAAACACATGCATTTCATCCTTCTGGAGTGAGTTTTCTTGCTGGAATTCATATGCATTTTGTACTGTGCAGAATGTAGCTACCTGCTCGGGGGTTGTGTCATAGATGCACCTTTCCTGTAGGAGCTTATTGGAACTTTCATTGTTTGGCTAAGTTATTTAGGGTTGGTTTTGGAAGGTCTTTCAACTTTGGCCAAATCCGCTTTGTACGAAAGTTTTTCACAGCCCTGTTTCCAAGTGTCCACAAAGAGCTGCTGCTTGAAAGTGTCCACATGCACATCTCCCATACTGGTGTGCTCGTTTCACTACCTGGATTTTGGTTTCCTCTTCTTTCTTTGAAATGACAAGTCTTCATTCAGCATGCTATACACAGCTTGTAGCAGTTTCAGTTTGAAGCATGTTGGTGCTCTCAAAACGCTGTGTATCCTGTGTAGAGTGTGTCACTCTACAGCACTGAATACACAACTTAGAGCTCCTTTCAACACAGACACGCAAACACGTCTTTTTGGGAAAGTCCTAACTCAGGTAAATTGGAAATGTAAGGGTTTCATCGAAAACATGAAGACAATCATGCTTTTGAACTCTGCAACCGAAAGAAATGGCTTTTTGTACATGCCATTCTGAATTTCACTGCAAAATGCCCTTCTTTTCTGGTTTGTTGAAAGTTCAAAACACTTTAGGAAATAGAACGTGTTTGAAGAAGACTGATGCAGTGTGCGTTTTCCTGGATTTCAAGTGATTCGGGATACATACTCCTTGTTTTTCCACATTGTCTAAGAAACAACATGAGGCTTGCAAGAGATTGAAAAAATGCATCCTAAAACTTATGCCTGCAGTGAAAACACACGTTTCTACAAAGACTTGGAAGGAGCAAGCAAAAGAATAGTGGCTGAGAGTTCTTTCAGAGAGAAACACACGTATTTCATCCTTCTGTAGAGACGGTTAGGGTTAGGATTGGACCTAGGGTAGGGTTATGTTGAGGGCTAGGGTTAGAGAGACGGTTAGGGTTACGATTGGACCTAGGGTTAGGGTTATGTTGAGGGCTAGGGTTAGAGAGAAGGTTAGGGTTACTTTTGGACCTAGGGTTAGGGTTATGTTGAGGGCTAGGGTTAGAGATATGGTTAGGGTTACGATTGGACCTAGGGTTAGGGTTATGTTGAGGGCTAGGATTAGAGATCCGGTTAGGGTTACGATTGGACCTAGGGTTAGGGTTATGTTGAGGGCTAGGGTTAGAGATCCGGTTAGGGTTACTATTGGACGTAGGGTTAGGGTTATGTTGAGGGCTAGGGTTAGAGATCCGGTTAGTATTACGATTGGACCTAGGGTTAGGGTTATGTTGAGGTCTAGGGTTAGAGATCAGGTTAGGGTTAAGATTGGACCTAGGGTTATAGTGATGTTGAGGGCTAGGGTATTTCAGCAGTGAAAACACACATTTCTATAAAGACTTTGAAGCAGCAAGCTAAAGCCTTGTGGCTGAGTGTTCTTTCATAGAGAAACATGCATTTCATCCTTCTGGAGTGAATTTTCATGCTGGAGTTCATATGCATTTTATACTGTGCAGAATGTAGCTACCTGCTGGGGGTTGTGTCATAGAAGCACCTTTTCTGCAGGAGCTTATTGGAACATTCATTGTTTGGCTAAGTTATTTAGGGTTGGTTTTGGAAGGTCTTTCAACCTTGGCCAAATTCCGCTTCGTACACAAGTTTTTAATACAGTTGTTTCCAAGTGTCCACAAAGAGCTGCTGCTTGAAACTGTCCACATGCACATCTCGTATACTGGTGTGCTCGTTTCACTACCTGGATTTTGGTTTCCTCTTCTTTCTTTGAAATGACAAGTCTTCATTCAGCATTCTACACACAGCTTGTACCAGCTTCAGTTTGAAGCATGTTGTTGCTCTCAAAACGCTGTGTAACCTATGTAGAGTGTGTTACTCTCCAGCACTGAATACACAACTTAGAGCTCCTTTCACCACAGACACGCAAACACATCTTTTTGTGAAAGTCCTACTTCAGGTCCCTTGGAAATGTAAGGGTTTCATGGAGAACATGAAGTCAATCATGCTTTTGCACTCTACTACCAATAGAAATGACCTCTTGTACATGCCTGACTGAGTTTCACTGCAAAATGCCCTTGTTTCCTGGTTTCTTGAATGTTCTCAACACATTAGGAGAAAGAGCGTGTTTGAGCAAGATCGATGCAGTGTGCGTTTCCCTAGATTTCAAGTGATTTGGGAAATATAATCCTTATTTTTCCACATTGTGAAAGAAACATGAGGCTTGCAAGAGATTGAAAAAATGCATCCCAAAACGTACTCCAGCGGTGAAAGCACACGATTCTACAAAGACTTTGAAGTAGCAAGTAAAAGCCAATGGCTGAGTGTTCTTTCAGAGAGAAACATACACATTTCATCATTCTGGAGTGAATTTTCAGCCTGGAATTCATATGCATTTGTACCGTGCAGTATGTAACTACCTGCTCGGGGGTTGTGTCATAGAAGCAACTTTCCTGCAGGAGCTTATTGGAACATTCATTGTTTGGCTAACTTCTTTGGGTTGGTTTTGGAAGGTCTTTCAACTTTAGCCAAATCCGCTTTCTTACGAAATTTTTTCACACCCCTGTTTCCAAGAGCCCACAAAGAACTGCTGCTTAAAACTCTCCACATGCACATCTCCCATACTGGTGTGCTCGTTTCACTACCTGGATTTTGGTTTCCTCTTCTTTCTTTGAAATTACAAGCCCTCTTTCTGCATGCTACACACACCTTGTAGCAGTTTCAGTTTGCAGCATATTGGTGCTCTTAAAACGCTGAGTAACCTGTGTAGAGTGTGTCAATCTCCAGCACTGAATACACAACTTAGAGCTCCTTTCACCACAGACACGCAAACACACCTTTTGTAAAAGTCCTACTTCTTTACTCTTGGAAATGTAAGGGTTTCATCGAGAACTTGAAGTCAATCATGCTTTTGCACTCTGCAACCAATAGGAATGAACTCTTGTACATACCCGTCTGAATTTCAGTGCAAAATGCCCTTCTTTTCTGGTTTGTTGAAAGTTCACAACACATTAGGAGATAGAGCGTGTTTGAAGAAGACTGATGCAGTGTGCGTTTTCCTTTATTTCTTGTGATTTGGGAAACATAATCCGTGATTTTCCACATTGTCTAAGAAACAACATGAGGCTTGCAAGAGATTGAAACAATGCATCCTAAAACTTATTCCAGTAGTGAAAACACACGGTTCTACAAAGACTTGGAAGGAGCAAGCCAAAGAATAGTGGCTGAGTGTCCTTTCAGAGAGAAACACATGCATTTCATCCTTCTGGAGTGAGTTTTCTTGCTGGAATTCATATGCATTTTGTACTGTGCAGAATGTAGCTACCTGCTCGGGGGTTGTGTCATAGATGCACCTTTCCTGTAGGAGCTTATTGGAACTTTCATTGTTTGGCTAAGTTATTTAGGGTTGGTTTTGGAAGGTCTTTCAACTTTGGCCAAATCCGCTTTGTACGAAAGTTTTTCACAGCCCTGTTTCCAAATGTCCACAAAGAGCTGCTGCTTGAAAGTGTCCACATGCACATCTCCCATACTGGTGTGCTCGTTTCACTACCTGGATTTTGGTTTCCTCTTCTTTCTTTGAAATGACAAGTCTTCATTCAGCATGCTACACACAGCTTGTAGCAGTTTCAGTTTGAAGCATGTTGGTGCTCTCAAAACGCTGTGTATCCTGTGTAGAGTGTGTCACTCTACAGCACTGAATACACAACTTAGAGCTCCTTTCACCACAGACACGCAAACACATCTTTTTGGAAAAGTCCTACTTCTTTACTCTTGGAAATGTAAGGGTTTCATCGAAAACATGAAGACAATCATGCTTTTGAACTCTGCAACCGAAAGAAATGGCTTTTTGTACATGCCATTCTGAATTTCACTGCAAAATGCCCTTCTTTTCTGGTTTGTTGAAAGTTCAAAACGCTTTAGGAAATAGAACGTGTTTGAAGAAGACTGATGCAGTGTGCGTTTTCCTGGATTTCAAGTGATTCGGGATACATACTCCTTGTTTTTCCACATTGTCTAAGAAACAACATGAGGCTTGCAAGAGATTGAAAAAATGCATCCTAAAACTTATGCCTGCAGTGAAAACACACGTTTCTACAAAGACTTGGAAGGAGCAAGCAAAAGAATAGTGGCTGAGAGTTCTTTCAGAGAGAAACACACGTATTTCATCCTTCTGTAGAGACGGTTAGGGTTAGTATTGGACCTAGGGTAGGGTTATGTTGAGGGCTAGGGTTAGAGAGACGGTTAGGGTTACGATTGGACCTAGGGTTAGGGTTATGTTGAGGGCTAGGGTTAGAGATATGGTTAGGGTTACGATTGGACCTAGGGTTAGGGTTATGTTGAGGGCTAGGGTTAGAGATATAGTTAGGGTTACGATTGGACCTACGGTTAGGGTTATGTTGAGGGCTAGGGTTAGAGAGAAGGTTAGGGTTACTTTTGGACCTAGGGTTAGGGTTATGTTGAGGGCTAGGGTTAGAGATATGGTTAGGGTTACGGTTGGACCTAGGGTTAGGGTTATGTTGAGGGCTAGGGTTAGAGTTCCGGTTAGGGTTACACTTGAACATAGGGTTAGCGTAACGTTGAGGGCTAGGCTTAGAGAGAAGGTTAGGGTTACAATTGGACCTAGGGTTAGGGTTATGTTGAGGGCTAGGGTTAGAGATCCGGTTAGGGTTACGATTGGACCTAGGTTTAGGGTTATGTTGAGGGCTAGGATTAGAGATCATGTTAGTATTACGATTGGACATAGGGTTAGGGTTATGTTGAGGGCTAGGGTTAGAGAGAAGGTTAGGGTTACTTTTGGACCTAGGGTTAGGGTTATGTTGAGGGCTAGGGTTAGACATATGGTAGGGTTACGATTGGACCTAGGGTTAGGGTTTATGTTGAGGGCTAGGGTTAGAGTTCCGGTTAGGGTTACACTTGAACCTAGGGTTAGCGTAACGTTGAGGGCTAGGCTTAGAGAGAAGGTTAGGGTTACAATTGGACCTAGGGTTAGGGTTATGTTGAGGGTTAGGGTTAGAGATCCGGTTAGGGTTACGATTGGACCTAGGGTTAGGGTTATGTTGAGGGCTAGGATTAGAGATCATGTTAGTATTACGATTGGACATAGGATTAGGGTTATGTTGAGGGCTAGGGTTAGAGAGAAGGTTAAGGTTACTTTTGGACCTAGGGTTAGGGTTATGTTGAGGGCTAGGGTTAGAGATATGGTTAGGGTTACGATTGGACCTAGGGTTAGGGTTATGTTGAGGGCTAGGGTTAGAGAGAAGGTTAGGGTTACTTTTGGACCTAGGGTTAGGGTTATGTTGAGGGCTAGGGTTAGAGATCCGGTTAGGGTTACGATTGGACCTAGGGTTAGGGTTATGTTGAGGGCTAGGGTTAGACATCCGGTTAGGGTTACGATTGGACCTAGGGTTAGGGTTATGTTGAGGCCCAGGGTTTTAGATCTGGTTAGGGTTAGATTGTACCTAGGGTTAGGGTTATGTTGAGGGCTTGGGTTAGAAATCAGGTTAGTATTACGATTGGACCTAGGGTTAGGATTAGGTTTAGGGCTAGGGTTACAGATCCGGTTAGGGTTACGATTGGACCTAGGGTTAGGGTTATGTTGAGGGCTAGAGTTAGTGATCAGGTTAGTATTACGATTGGACCTAAGGTTAAGGTTATGTTGAGGGCTAGGGTTCAGATCCGGTTAGGGTTACGATTGGACCTAGGGTTAGCGTAACGTTGAGGGCTAGGGTTAGAGAGACGGTTAGGGTTACGATTGGACCTAGGGTTAGGGTTATGTTGAGGGCTAGGGTTAGAGATATGATTAGGGGTGTGATTGGACCTAGGGTTAGGGTTATGTATAGGGCTAGGGTTAGAGATCAGGTTAGGGTTAAGATTGGACCTAGGGTTAGGGTTATGTTGAGGGCTAGGGTTAGAGATATGGTTAGGGGTATGATTGGACCTAGGGTTAGGGTTATGTATAGGGCTAGGGTTAGAGATCAGGTTAGGGTTTCAATTGGACCTAGGGTTAGGGTTATGTTGAGGGCTAGGGTTACAGATCCGGTTAGGGTTACGATTGGACCTAGGGTTAGGGTTATGTTTAGGGCTAGGGTTAGAGATCCGGTTAGGGTTACTATTGGACGTAGGGTTAGCGTTATGTTGAGGGCTAGGGTTAGATATCCGGTTAGGGTTACGATTGGACCTAGGGTTAGGGTTATGTTGAGGGCTAGGATTAGAGATCATGTTAGTATTACGATTGGACATAGGGTTAGGGTTATGTTGAGGGCTAGGGTTAGAGATCCGGTTAGGGTTACGATTGGACCTAGGGTTAGGGTTATGATGAGGGCTAGGGTTAGAGATATGGTTAGGGTTACGATTGGACCTAGGGTTAGGGTTATGTTGAGGGCTAGGGTTAGAGAGAAGGTTAGGGTTACGATTGGACCTAGGGTTAGGGTTATGTTGAGGGCTAGGGTTAGAGATATGGTTAGGGTTACGATTGGACCTAGGGTTAGGGTTATGTTGAGGGCTAGGGTTAGAGATATGGTTTGGGTTACGATTGGACCTAGGGTTAGGGTTATGTTGAGGGCTAGGGTTAGAGATCCGGTTAGGGTTACGATTGGACCTAGGGTTAGGGTTATGTTGAGGGCTAGGGTTAGAGAGACGGTTAGGGTTACGATTGGACCTAGGGTTAGGGTTATGTTGAGGGCTAGGGTTAGAGATATGGTTAGGGTTACGATTGGACCTAGGGTTAGGGTTATGTTGAGGCCTAGGGTTAGAGATATGGTTAGGGTTACGATTGGACCTAGGGTTAGGGTTATGTTGAGGGCTAGGGTTAGAGAGAAGGTTAGGGTTACTTTTGGACCTAGGGTTAGGGTTATGTTGAGGGCTAGGGATAGAGATATGGTTAGGGTTACGATTGGACCTAGGGTTAGGGTTATGTTGAGGGCTAGGGTTAGAGTTCCAGTTAGGGTTACACTTGAACCTAGGGTTAGCGTAACGTTGAGGGCTAGGCTTAGAGAGAAGGTTAGGGTTACAATTGGACCTAGGGTTAGTGTTATGTTGAGGGCTAGGGTTAGAGATCCGGTTCGGTTACAATTGGACCTAGGGTTAGGTTTATGTTAAGGGCTAGGGTTAGTGATCAGGTTAGTATTACGATTGGACCTAAGGTTAAGGTTATGTTGAGGGCTAGGATTCAGATCCGGTTAAGGTTACGATTGGACCTAGGGTTAGCGTAACGTTGAGGGCTAGGGTTAGAGAGACGGTTAGGGTTACGATTGGACCTAGGGTTAGGGTTATGTTGAGGGCTAGGGTTAGAGATATGGTTAGGGTTATGATTGGACCTAGGGTAAGGGTTATGTATAGGGCTAGGGTTAGAGATCAGGTTAGGGTTACGATTGGACCTAGGGTTTGGGTTATGTTGAGGGCTAAGGTTAGAGAGAAGGTTAGGGTTTCAATTGGACCTAGGGTTAGGGTTATGTTGGGGGCTAGGGTTACAGATCCGGTTAGGGTTACGATTGGACCTAGGGTTAGGGTTATGTTTAGGGCTAGGGTTAGAGATCCGGTTAGGATTACTATTGTACGTAGGGTTAGGGTTATGTTGAGGGCTAGGGTTAGAGATCCGGTTAGTATTACGTTGGACCTAGGGTTAGGGTTATGTTGAGGGCTAGGGTTACAGATCCGGTTAGGGTTACGATTTGACCTAGGGTTAGGGTTATGTTGAGGGCTAGGATTAGAGATCATGTTAGTATTACGATTGGACATAGGGTTAGGGTTATGTTGAGGGCTAGGGTTAGAGAGAAGGTTAGGGTTACTTTTGGACCTAGGGTTAGGGTTATGTTGAGGGCTAGGGTTAGAGATCAGGTTAGGGTTAAGATTGGACCTAGGGTTAGGGTTATGTTGAGGGCTAGGGTTAGAGATATGGTTAGGGGTATGATTGGACCTAGGGTTAGGGTTATGTATAGGGCTAGGGTTAGAGATCAGGTTAGGGTTACGATTGGACCTAGGGTTAGGGTTATGTTGAGGGCTAGGGTTAGAGAGAAGGTTAGGGTTTCAATTGGACCTAGGGTTAGGGTTATGTTGAGGGCTAGGATTACAGATCCGGTTAGGGTTACGATTGGTCCTAGGGTTAGGGTTATGTTTAGGGCTAGGGTTAGATATCCGGTTAGGGTTACGATTGGACCTAGGGTTAGGGTTATGTTGAGGGCTAGGATTAGAGATCATGTTAGTATTACGAATGGACATAGGGTTAGGGTTATGTTGAGGGCTAGGGTTAGAGAGAAGGTTAGGGTTACTTTTGGACCTAGGGTTAGGGTTATGTTGAGGGCTAGGGTTAGAGATATTGTTAGGGTTACGATTGGACCTAGGGTTAGGGTTATGTTGAGGGCTAGGGTTAGAGATCCGGTTAGGGTTACGATTGGACCTAGGGTTAGGGTTATGATGAGGGCTAGGGTTAGACATCCGGTTAGGGTTACGATTGGACCTAGGGTTAGGGTTATGTTGAGGGCTAGGGTTAGAGAGACGGTTAGGGTTACGATTGGACCTAGGGTTAGGGTTATGTTGAGGGCTAGGGTTAGAGAGATGGTTAGGGTTACTTTTGGACCTAGGGTTAGGGTTATGTTGAGGGCTAGGGTTAGAGAGAAGGTTAGGGTTTCAATTGGACCTAGGGTTAGGGTTATGTTGAGGGCTAGGGTTACAGATCCGGTTAGGGTTACTATTGGACGTAGGGTTAGGGTTATGTTTAGGGCTAGGGTTAGATATCCGGTTAGGGTTACGATTGGACCTAGGGTTAGGGTTATGTTGAGGGCTAGGATTGGAGATCATGTTAGTATTACGAATGGACATAGGGTTAGGGTTATGTTGAGGGCTAGGGTTAGAGAGAAGGTTAGGGTTACTTTTGGACCTAGGGTTAGTGTTATGTTGAGGGCTAGGGTTAGAGATATGGTTAGGGTTACGATTGGACCTAGGGTTAGGGTTATGTTGAGGGCTAGGGTTAGAGATCCGGTTAGGGTTACGATTGGACCTAGGGTTAGGGTTATGATGAGGGCTAGGGTTAGACATTCGGTTAGGGTTACGATTGGACCTAGGGTTAGGGTTATGTTGAGGGCTAGGGTTAGAGAGACGGTTAGGGTTACGATTGGACCTAGGGTTAGGGTTATGTTGAGGGCTAGGGTTAGAGAGAAGGTTAGGGTTACTTTTGGACCTAGGGTTAGGGTTATGTTGAGGGCTAGGGTTAGAGATATGGTTAGGGCTACGATTGGACCTAGGGTTAGGGTCATGTTGAGGGCTAGAGTTAGAGTTCCGGTTAGGGTTACACTTGAACCTAGGGTTAGCGTAACGTTGAGGGCTAGGCTTAGAGAGAAGGTTAAGGTTACAATTGGACCTAGGGTTAGGGTTATGTTGAGGGCTAGGGTTAGAGATCCGGTTAGGGTTACGATTGGACCTAGGGTTAGGGTTATGTTGAGGGCTAGGGTTAGTGATATGGTTAGGGTTACGATTGGACCTAGGGTTAGGGTTATGTTGAGGGCTAGGGTTAGAGATCCGGTTAGGGTTACGATTGGATCTAGGGTTAGGGTTATGTTGAGGGCTAGGGTTAGACATCCGGTTACGGTTACGATTGGACCTAGGGTTAGGGTTATGTTAGGCCCAGGGTTTGAGATCTGGTTAGGGTTAGGTTGGACCTAGGGTTAGGGTTATGTTGAGGGCTAGGGTTAGAGATCAGGTTAGTATTACGATTGGACCTAGGGTTAGGGTTATATTTAGGGCTAGGGATACAGATCCGGTTAGGGTTACAATTGGACCTAGCGTTAGCGTAACGTTGAGGGCTAGGGTTAGTGATCAGGTTAGTATTACGATTGGACCTAGGGTTAGGGTTATGTTGAGGGCTAGGGTTAGAGATATGGTTAGGGTTATGATTGGACCTAGGGTTAGGGTTATGTATAGGGCTAGGGTTAGAGATCAGGTTAGGGTTACGATTGGACCTAGGATTAGGGTTATGTTGAGGGCTAGGGTTAGAGAGAAGGTTAGGGTTTCAACTGGACCTAGGGTTAGGGTTATGTTGAGGGCTAGGGTTACAGATCCTGTTAGGGTTACGATTGGACCTAGGGTTAGGTTTATGTTGAGGGCTAGGGTTAGAGAGAAGGTTAGGGTTTCAATTGGACCTAGGGTTAGGGTTATGTTGAGGGCTAGGGTTACAGATCCGGTTAGGGTTACGATTGGACCTAGGGTTAGGGTTATGTTTAGAGCTAGGGTTAGAGATCCGGTTAGGATTACTATTGGACCTAGGGTTAGGGTTATGTTGAGGGCTAGGGTTAGAGATCCGGTTAGTATTACGATTGGACCTAGGGTTAGGGTTATGTTGAGGGCTAGGGTTTCAGATCCGGTTAGGGTTATAATTTGACCTAGGGTTAGGGTTATGTTTAGGGCTAAGATTAGAGATCCGGTTAGGGTTACTATTGGACGTAGGGTTAGGGTTATGTTGAGGGCTAGGGTTAGAGATCCGGTTAGTATTACGATTGGACCTAGGGTTAGGGTTATGTTGAGGGCTAGGATTAGAGATCATGTTAGTATTACGATTGGACATAGGGTTAGGGTTATGTTGAGGGCTAGGGTTAGAGAGAAGGTTAGGGTTACTTTTGGACCTAGGGTTAGGGTTATGTTGAGGGCTAGGGTTAGAGATCAGGTTAGGGTTAAGATTGGACCTAGGGTTAGGGTTATGTTGAGGGCTAGGGTTAGAGATATGGTTAGGGGTATGATTGGACCTAGGGTTAGGGTTATGTATAGGGCTAGGGTTAGAGATCAGGTTAGGGTTACGATTGGACCTAGGGTTAGGGTTATGTTGAGGGCTAGGGTTAGAGAGAAGGTTAGGGTTTCAATTGGACCTAGGGTTAGGGTTATGTTGAGGGCTAGGGTTACAGATCCGGTTAGGGTTACGATTGGACCTAGGGTTAGGGTTATGTTTAGGGCTAGGGTTAGAGATCCGGTTAGGGTTACTATTGGACGTAGGGTTAGGGTTATGTTGAGGGCTAGGGTTAGAGATCCGGTTAGTATTACGATGGGACCTAGGGTTAGGGTTATGTTGAGGGCTAGGGTTACAGATCCGGTTAGGGTCACGATTTGACCTAGGGTTAGGGTTATGTTTAGGGCTAGGGTTAGAGATCCGGTTAGGGTTACTATTGGACGTAGGGTTAGGGTTATGTTGAGGGCTAGGGTTAGATATCCGGTTAGGGTTACGATTGGACCTAGGGTTAGGGTTATGTTGAGGGCTAGGATTAGAGATCATGTTAGTATTACGAATGGACATAGGGTTAGGGTTACGTTGAGGGCTAGGGTTAGAGAGAAGGTTAGGGTTACTTTTGGACCTAGGGTTAGGGTTATGTTGAGGGCTAGGGTTAGAGATATGGTTAGGGTTACGATTGGACCTAGGGTTAGGGTTATGTTGAGGGCGAGGGTTAGAGATCCGGTTAGGGTTACGATTGGACCTAGGGTTAGGGTTATGATGAGGGCTAGGGTTAGACATCCGGTTAGGGTTACGATTGGACCTAGGGTTAGGGTTATGTTGAGGGCTAGGGTTAGAGAGACGGTTAGGGTTACGATTGGACCTAGGGTTAGGGTTATGTTGAGGGCTAGGGTTAGAGAGAAGGTTAGGGTTACTTTTGGACCTAGGGTTAGGGTTATGTTGAGGGCTAGGGTTAGAGATATGGTTAGGGTTACGATTGGAACTAGGGTTAGGGTTATGTTGAGGGCTAGGGTTAGAGAGAAGGTTAGGGTTACTTTTGGACCTAGGGTTAGGGTTATGTTGAGGGCTAGGGTTAGAGATATGGTTAGGGTTACGATTGGACCTAGGGTTAGGGTCATGTTGAGGGCTAGAGTTAGAGTTCCGGTTAGGGTTACACTTGAACCTAGGGTTAGCGTAACGTTGAGGGCTAGGCTTAGAGAGAAGGTTAGGGTTACAATTGGACCTAGGTTTAGGGTTATGTTGAGGGCTAGGGTTAGAGATCCGGTTAGGGTTACGATTGGACCTAGGGTTAGGGTTATGTTCAGGGCTAGGATTAGAGATCATGTTAGTATTACGATTGGACAGAGGGTTAGGGTTATGTTGAGGGCTAGGGTTAGAGAGAAGGTTAGGGTTACTTTTGGACCTAGGGTTAGGGTTATGTTGAGGGCTAGGGTTAGTGGTATGGTTAGGGTTACGATTGGACCTAGGGTTAGGGTTATGTTGAGGGCTAGGGTTAGAGATCCGGTTAGGGTTACGATTGGACCTAGGGTTAGGGTTATGTTGAGGGCTAGGGTTAGACATCCGGTTAGGGTTACGATTGGACCTAGGGTTAGGGTTATGTTGAGGCCCAGGGTTTGAGATCTGGTTAGGGTTAGGTTGGACCTAGGGTTAGGGTTATGTTGAGGGCTAGGGTTAGAGATCAGGTTAGTATTACGATTGGACCTAGGGTTAGGGTTATATTTAGGGCTAGGGATACAGATCCGGTTAGGGTTACAATTGGACCTAGCGTTAGCGTAACGTTGAGGGCTAGGGTTAGTGATCAGGTTAGTATTACGATTGGACCTAGGGTTAGGGTTATGTTGAGGGCTAGGGTTAGAGATATGGTTAGGGTTATGATTGGACCTAGGGTTAGGGTTATGTATAGGGCTAGGGTTAGAGATCAGGTTAGGGTTACGATTGAACCTAGGATTAGGGTTATGTTGAGGGCTAGGGTTAGAGAGAAGGTTAGGGTTTCAATTGGACCTAGGGTTAGGGTTATGTTGAGGGCTAGGGTTACAGATCCGGTTAGGGTTACGATTGGACCTAGGGTTAGGTTTATGTTTAGGGCTAGGGTTAGAGAGAAGGTTAGGGTTTCAATTGGACCTAGGGTTAGGGTTATGTTGAGGGCTAGGGTTACAGATCCGGTTAGTGTTACGATTGGACCTAGGGTTAGGGTTATGTTTAGGGCTAGGGTTAGAGATCCGGTTAGGATTACTATTGGACGTAGGGTTAGGGTTATGTTGAGGGCTAGGGTTAGAGATCCGGTTAGTATTACGATTGGACCTAGGGTTAGGGTTATGTTGAGGGCTAGGGTTTCAGATCCTGTTAGGGTTATAATTTGACCTAGGGTTAGGGTTATGTTTAGGGCTAGGGTTAGAGATCCGGTTAGGGTTACTATTGGACGTAGGGTTAGGGTTATGTTGAGGGCTAGGGTTAGAGATCCGGTTAGTATTACGATTGGACCTAGGGTTAGGGTTATGTTGAGGGCTAGGGTTTCAGATCCTGTTAGGGTTATAATTTGACCTAGGGTTAGGGTTTTGTTGAGGGCTAGGGTTAGAGATCCGGTTAGTATTACGATTGGACCTAGGGTTAGGGTTATGTTGAGGGCTAGGGTTAGAGATCAGGTTAGGGTTAAGATTGGACCTAGGGTTATAGTGATGTTGAGGGCTAGGGTATTCCAGCAGTGAAAACACACATTTCTATAAAGACTTTGAAGCAGCAAGCTAAAGCCTTGTGGCTGAGTGTTCTTTCATAGAGAAACATGCATTTCATCCTTCTGGAGTGAATTTTCATGCTGGAGTTCATATGCATTTTATACTGTGCAGAATGTAGCTACCTGCTGGGGGTTGTGTCATAGAAGCACCTTTTCTGCAGGAGCTTATTGGAACATTCATTGTTTGGCTAAGTTATTTAGGGTTGGTTTTGGAAGGTCTTTCAACTTTGGCCAAATCCGCTTTGTACGAAAGTTTTTCACAGCCCTGTTTCCAAGTGTCCACAAAGAGCTGCTGCTTGAAAGTGTCCACATGCACATCTCCCATACTGGTGTGCTCGTTTCACTACCTGGATTTTGGATTCCTCTTCTTTCTTTGAGATGACAAGTCTTCATTCAGCATGCTACACACAGCTTGTAGCACTTTCAGTTTGAAGCATGTTGGTGCTCTCAAAACGCTGTGTATCCTGGGTAGAGTGTGTCACTCTACAGCACTGAATACACAACTTAGAGCTCCTTTCAACACAGACACGCAAACACGTCTTTTTGGGAAAGTCCTACTTCTTTACTCTTGGAAATGTAAGGATTTCATCGAGAACTTGAAGTCAATCATGCTTTTGCACTCTGCAACCAATAGGAATGAACTCTTGTACATACCCGTCTGAATTTCAGTGCAAAATGCCCTTCTTTTCAGGTTTGTTGAAAGTTCACAACACATTAGGAGATAGAGCGTGTTTGAAGAAGACTGATGCAGTGTGCGTTTTCCTTTATTTCTTGTGATTTGGGAAACATAATCCGTGATTTTCCACATTGTCTAAGAAACAACATGAGGCTTGCAAGAGATTGAAACAATGCATCCTAAAACTTATTCCAGCAGTGAAAACACACGGTTCTACAAAGACTTGGAAGGAGCAAGCAAAAGAATAGTGGCTGAGTGTCCTTTCAGAGAGAAACACATGCATTTCATCCTTCTGGAGTGAGTTTTCTTGCTGGAATTCATATGCATTTTGTACTGTGCAGAATGTAGCTACCTGCTCGGGGGTTGTGTCATAGATGCACCTTTCCTGTAGGAGCTTATTGGAACTTTCATTGTTTGGCTAAGTTATTTAGGGTTGGTTTTGGAAGGTCTTTCAACTTTGGCCAAATCCGCTTTGTACGAAAGTTTTTCACAGCCCTGTTTCCAAGTGTCCACAAAGAGCTGCTGCTTGAAAGTGTCCACATGCACATCTCCCATACTGGTGTGCTCGTTTCACTACCTGGGTTTTGGTTTCCTCTTCTTTCTTTGAAATGACAAGTCTTCATTCAGCATGCTACACACAGCTTGTAGCAGTTTCAGTTTGAAGCATGTTGGTGCTCTCAAAACGCTGTGTATCCTGGGTAGAGTGTGTCACTCTACAGCACTGAATACACAACTTAGAGCTCCTTTCAACAGAGACACGCAAACACGTCTTTTTGGGAAAGTCCTAACTCAGGTAAATTGGAAATGTAAGGGTTTCATCGAAAACATGAAGACAATCATGCTTTTGAACTCTGCAACCGAAAGAAATGGCTTTTTGTACATGCCATTCTGAATTTCACTGCAAAATGCCCTTCTTTTCTGGTTTGTTGAAAGTTCAAAACACTTTAGGAAATAGAACGTGTTTGAAGAAGACTGATGCAGTGTGCGTTTTCCTGGATTTCAAGTGATTCGGGATACATACTCCTTGTTTTTCCACATTGTCTAAGAAACAACATGAGGCTTGCAAGAGATTGAAAAAATGCATCCTAAAACTTATGCCTGCAGTGAAAACACACGTTTCTACAAAGACTTGGAAGGAGCAAGCAAAAGAATAGTGGCTGAGAGTTCTTTCAGAGAGAAACACACGTATTTCATCCTTCTGTAGAGACGGTTAGGGTTAGGATTGGACCTAGGGTAGGGTTACGTTGAGGGCTAGGGTTAGAGAGACGGTTAGGGTTACGATTGGACCTAGGGTTAGGGTTATGTTGAGGGCTAGGGTTAGAGAGAAGGTTAGGGTTACTTTTGGACCTAGGGTTAGGGTTATGTTGAGGGCTAGGGTTAGAGATATGGTTAGGGTTACGATTGGACCTAGGGTTAGGGTTATGTTGAGGGCTAGGGTTAGAGATCCGGTTAGGGTTACGATTGGACCTAGGGTTAGGGTTATGTTGAGGGCTAGGGTTAGAGATCCGGTTAGGGTTACTATTGGACGTAGGGTTAGGGTTATGTTGAGGGCTAGGGTTAGAGATCCGGTTAGTATTACGATTGGACCTAGGGTTAGGGTTATGTTGAGGTCTAGGGTTAGAGATCAGGTTAGGGTTAAGATTGGACCTAGGGTTATAGTGATGTTGAGGGCTAGGGTATTCCAGCAGTGAAAACACACATTTCTATAAAGACTTTGAAGCAGCAAGCTAAAGCCTTGTGGCTGAGTGTTCTTTCATAGAGAAACATGCATTTCATCCTTCTGGAGTGAATTTTCATGCTGGAGTTCATATGCATTTTATACTCTGCAGAATGTAGCTACCTGCTGGGGGTTGTGTCATAGAAGCACCTTTTCTGCAGGAGCTTATTGGAACATTCATTGTTTGGCTAAGTTATTTAGGGTTGGTTTTGGAAGGTCTTTCAACCTTGGCCAAATTCCGCTTCGTACGCAAGTTTTTAATACAGTTGTTTCCAAGTGTCCACAAAGAGCTGCTGCTTGAAACTGTCCACGTGCACATCTCGTATACTGGTGTGCTCGTTTCACTACCTGGATTTTGGTTTCCTCTTCTTTCTTTGAAATGACAAGTCTTCATTCAGCATTCTACACACAGCTTGTACCAGCTTCAGTTTGAAGCATGTTGGTGCTGTCAAAACGCTGTGTAACCTATGTAGAGTGTGTTACTCTCCAGCACTGAATACACAACTTAGAGCTCCTTTCACCACAGACACGCAAACACATCTTTTTGTGAAAGTCCTACTTCAGGTCCCTTGGAAATGTAAGGGTTTCATGGAGAACATGAAGTCAATCATGCTTTTGCACTCTACTACCAATAGAAATGACCTCTTGTACATGCCTGACTGAGTTTCACTGCAAAATGCCCTTGTTTCCTGGTTTCTTGAATGTTCTCAACACATTAGGAGAAAGAGCGTGTTTGAGCAAGATCGATGCAGTGTGCGTTTCCCTAGATTTCAAGTGATTTGGGAAATATAATCCTTATTTTTCCACATTGTGAAAGAAACATGAGGCTTGCAAGAGATTGAAAAAATGCATCCCAAAACGTACTCCAGCGGTGAAAGCACACGATTCTACAAAGACTTTGAAGTAGCAAGTAAAAGCCAATGGCTGAGTGTTCTTTCAGAGAGAAACATACACATTTCATCCTTCTGGAGTGAATTTTCAGCCTGGAATTCATATGCATTTCTCCCGTGCAGAATGTAACTACCTGCTCGGGGGTTGTGTCATAGAAGCAACTTTCCTGCAGGAGCTTATTGGAACATTCATTGTTTGGCTAACTTCTTTGGGTTGGTTTTGGAAGGTCTTTCAACTTTAGCCAAATCCGCTTTCTTACGAAATTTTTTCACAGCCCTGTTTCCAAGAGCCCACAAAGAACTGCTGCTTAAAACTCTCCACATGCACATCTCCCATACTGGTGTGCTCGTTTCACTACCTGGACTTTGGTTTCCTCTTCTTTCTTTGAAATTACAAGCCCTCTTTCTGCATGCTACACACACCTTGTAGCAGTTTCAGTTTGCAGCGTATTGGTGCTCTTAAAACGCTGAGTAACCTGTGTAGAGTGTGTCAATCTCCAGCACTGAATACACAACTTAGAGCTCCTTTCACCACAGACACGCAAACACACCTTTTGTAAAAGTCCTACTTCTTTACTCTTGGAAATGTAAGGGTTTCATCGAGAACTTGAAGTCAATCATGCTTTTGCACTCTGCAACCAATAGGAATGAACTCTTGTACATACCCGTCTGAATTTCAGTGCAAAATGCCCTTCTTTTCTGGTTTGTTGAAAGTTCACAACACATTAGGAGATAGAGCGTGTTTGAAGAAGACTGATGCAGTGTGCGTTTTCCTTTATTTCTTGTGATTTGGGAAACATAATCCGTGATTTTCCACATTGTCTAAGAAACAACATGAGGCTTGCAAGAGATTGAAACAATGCATCCTAAAACTTATTCCAGTAGTGAAAAGACACGGTTCTACAAAGACTTGGAAGGAGCAAGCAAAAGAATAGTGGCTGAGTGTCCTTTCAGAGAGAAACACATGCATTTCATCCTTCTGGAGTGAGTTTTCTTGCTGGAATTCATATGCATTTTGTACTGTGCAGAATGTAGCTACCTGCTCGGGGGTTGTGACATAGATGCACCTTTCCTGTAGGAGCTTATTGGAACTTTCATTGTTTGGCTAAGTTATTTAGGGTTGGTTTTGGAAGGTCTTTCAACTTTGGCCAAATCCGCTTTGTACGAAAGTTTTTCACAGCCCTGTTTCCAAGTGTCCACAAAGAGCTGCTGCTTGAAAGTGTCCACATGCACATCTCCCATACTGGTGTGCTCGTTTCACTACCTGGATTTTGGTTTCCTCTTCTTTCTTTGAAATGACAAGTCTTCATTCAGCATGCTACACACAGCTTGTAGCAGTTTCAGTTTGAAGCATGTTGGTGCTCTCAAAACGCTGTGTATCCTGTGTAGAGTGTGTCACTCTACAGCACTGAATACACAACTTAGAGCTCCTTTCACCACAGACACGCAAACACATCTTTTTGGAAAAGTCCTACTTCTTTACTCTTGGAAATGTAAGGGTTTCATCGAGAACTTGAAGTCAATCATGCTTTTGCACTCTGCAACCAATAGGAATGAACTCTTGTACATACCCGTCTGAATTTCAGTGCAAAATGCCCTTCTTTTCAGGTTTGTTGAAAGTTCACAACACATTAGGAGATAGAGCGTGTTTGAAGAAGACTGATGCAGTGTGCGTTTTCCTTTATTTCTTGTGATTTGGGAAACATAATCCGTGATTTTCCACATTGTCTAAGAAACAACATGAGGCTTGCAAGAGATTGAAACAATGCATCCTAAAACTTATTCCAGCAGTGAAAACACACGGTTCTACAAAGACTTGAAAGGAGCAAGCAAAAGAATAGTGGCTGAGTGTCCTTTCAGAGAGAAACACATGCATTTCATCCTTCTGGAGTGAGTTTTCTTGCTGGAATTCATATGCATTTTGTACTGTGCAGAATGTAGCTACCTGCTCGGGGGTTGTGTCATAGATGCACCTTTCCTGTAGGAGCTTATTGGAACTTTCATTGTTTGGCTAAGTTATTTAGGGTTGGTTTTGGAAGGTCTTTCAACTTTGGCCAAATCCGCTTTGTACGAAAGTTTTTCACAGCCCTGTTTCCAAGTGTCCACAAAGAGCTGCTGCTTGAAAGTGTCCACATGCACATCTCCCATACTGGTGTGCTCGTTTCACTACCTGGATTTTGGTTTCCTCTTCTTTCTTTGAAATGACAAGTCTTCATTCAGCATGCTACACACAGCTTGTAGCAGTTTCAGTTTGAAGCATGTTGGTGCTCTCAAAACGCTGTGTATCCTGGGTAGAGTGTGTCACTCTACAGCACTGAATACACAACTTAGAGCTCCTTTCAACACAGACACGCAAACACGTCTTTTTGGGAAAGTCCTAACTCAGGTAAATTGGAAATGTAAGGGTTTCATTGAAAACATGAAGACAATCATGCTTTTGAACTCTGCAACCGAAAGAAATGGCTTTTTGTACATGCCATTCTGAATTTCACTGCAAAATGCCCTTCTTTTCTGGTTTGTTGAAAGTTCAAAACACTTTAGGAAATAGAACGTGTTTGAAGAAGACTGATGCAGTGTGCGTTTTCCTGGATTTCAAGTGATTCGGGATACATACTAATTGTTTTTCCACGTTGTCTAAGAAACAACATGAGGCTTGCAAGAGATTGAAAAAATGCATCCTAAAACTTATGCCTGCAGTGAAAACACACGTTTCTACAAAGACTTGGAAGGAGCAAGCAAAAGAATAGTGGCTGAGAGTTCTTTCAGAGAGAAACACACGTATTTCATCCTTCTGTAGAGACGGTTAGGGTTAGGATTGGACCAAGGGTAGGGTTATGTTGAGGGCTAGGGTTAGAGAGACGGTTAGGGTTACGATTGGACCTAGGGTTAGGGTTATGTTGAGGGCTAGGGTTAGAGATATGGTTAGGGTTACGATTGGACCTAGGGTTAGGGTTATGTTGAGGGCTAGGGTTAGAGATATGGTTAGGGTTACGATTGGACCTAGGGTTAGGGTTATGTTGAGGGCTAGGGTTAGAGAGAAGGTTAGGGTTACTTTTGGACCTAGGGTTAGGGTTATGTTGAGGGCTAGGGTTAGAGATATGGTTAGGGTTACGATTGGACCTAGGGTTAGGGTTATGTTGAGGGCTAGGGTTAGAGTTCCGGTTAGGGTTACACTTGAACATAGGGTTAGCGTAACTTTGAGGGCTAGGCTTAGAGAGAAGGTTAGGGTTACAATTGGACCTAGGGTTAGGGTTATGTTGAGGGCTAGGGTTAGAGATCCGGTTAGGGTTACGATTGGACCTAGGGTTAGGGTTATGTTGAGGGCTAGGATTAGAGATCATGTTAGTATTACGATTGGACATAGGGTTAGGGTTATGTTGAGGGCTAGGGTTTCAGATCCGGTTAGGGTTATAATTTGACCTAGGGTTAGGGTTATCTTTAGGGCTAGGGTTAGAGATCCGGTTAGGGTTACTATTGGACGTAGGGTTAGGTTTATGTTGAGGGCTAGGGTTAGAGATCCGGTTAGTATTACGATTGGACCTAGGGTTAGGGTTATGTTGAGGGCTAGGATTAGAGATCATGTTAGTATTACGATTGGACATAGGGTTAGGGTTATGTTGAGGGCTAGGGTTAGAGAGAAGGTTAGGGTTACTTTTGGACCTAGGGTTAGGGTTATGTTGAGGGCTAGGGTTAGAGATCAGGTTAGGGTTAAGATTGGACCTAGGGTTAGGGTTATGTTGAGGACTAGGGTTAGAGATATGGTTAGGGGTATGATTGGACCTAGGGTTAGGGTTATGTATAGGGCTAGGGTTAGAGATCAGGTTAGGGTTACGATTGGACCTAGGGTTAGGGTTATGTTGAGGGCTAGGGTTAGAGAGAAGTTTAGGGTTTCAATTGGACCTAGGGTTAGGGTTATGTTGAGGGCTAGGGTTACAGATCCGGTTAGGGTTACGATTGGACCTAGGGTTAGGGTTATGTTGAGGGCTAGGGTTAGACATCCGGTTAGGGTTACGATTGAACCTAGGGTTAGGGTTATGTTGAGGCCCAGGGTTTGAGATCTGGTTAGGGTTAGATTGTACCTAGGGTTAGGGTTATGTTGAGGGCTTGGGTTAGAGATCAGGTTAGTATTACGATTGGACCTAGGGTTAGGGGTAGGTTTAGGGCTAGGGTTACAGATCCGGTTAGGGTTACGATTGGACCTAGGGTTAGGGTTTTGTTGAGGGCTAGGGTTAGTGATCAGGTTAGTATTACGATTGGACCAAAGGTTAAGCTTATGTTGAGGGCTAGGGTTCAGATCCGGTTAGGGTTACGATTGGACCTAGGGTTAGCGTAACGTTGAGGGCTAGGGTTAGAGAGACGGTTAGGGTTACGATTGGACCTAGGGTTAGGGTTATGTTGAGGGCTAGGGTTAGAGATCCGGTTAGGATTACTATTGGACGTAGGGTTAGGGTTATGTTGAGGGCTAGGGTTAGAGATCCGGTTAGTATTACGATTAGACCTAGGGTTAGGGTTATGTTGAGGGCTAGGGTTACAGATCCGGTTAGGGTTACGATTTGACCTAGGGTTAGGGTTATGTTGAGGGCTAGGTTTAGCGAGAAGGTTAGGGTTACTTTGGGACCTAGGTTTAGGGTTATGTTGAGTGCTACGGTTAGAGATCAAGTTAGGGTTAAGATTGGACCTAGGGTTAGGGTTATGTTGAGGGCTAGGGTTAGAGATATGGTTAGGGTTATGATTGGACCTAGGGTTAGGGTTATGTATAGGGCTAGGTTTAGAGATCAGGTTAGGGTTACGATTGGACCTAGGGTTAGGGTTATGTTGAGGGCTAGGGTTAGAGAGAAGGTTGGGGTTTCAATTGGACCTAGGGTTAGGGTTATGATGAGGGCTAGGGTTACAGATCCGGTTAGGGTTACGATTGGACCTAGGGTTAGGGTTATGTTTAGGGCTAGGGTTAGAGATCCGGTTAGGGTTACTATTGGACGTAGGGTTAGGGTTATGTTGAGGGCTAGGGTTAGAGATCCGGTTAGTATTACGATTGGACCTAGGGTTAGTGTTATGTTGAGGGCTAGGGTTACAGATCCGGTTAGGTTTACGATTTGACCTAGGGTTAGGGTTATGTTTAGGGCTAGGGTTAGAGATCCGGTTAGGGTTACTATTGGACGTAGGGTTAGGGTTATGTTGAGGGCTAGGGTTAGAGATTCGGTTAGGGTTACGATTGGACATAGGGTTAGGGTTATGTTGAGGGCTAGGATTAGAAATCATGTTAGTATTACGATTGGACATAGGGTTAGGGTTATGTTGAGGGCTAGGGTTAGAGATATGGTTAGGGTTACGATTGGACCTAGGGTTAGGGTTATGTTGACGGCTAGGGTTAGAGAGAAGGTTAGGGTTACGATTGGACCTAGGGTTAGGGTTATGTTGAGGGCTAGGGTTAGACATCCGGTTAGGGTTACGATTGGACCTAGGGTTAGGGTTATGTTGAGGGCTAGGTTTAGAGAGACGGTTAGGGTTACGATTGGACCTAGGGTTAGGGTTATGTTGAGGGCTAGGGTTAGAGAGAAGGTTACGGTTACTTTTGGACCTAGGGTTAGGGTTATGTTGAGGGCTAGGGTTAGAGATCCGGTTAGGGTTACGATTGGACCTAGGGTTAGGGTTATGTTGAGGGCTAGGGTTAGAGATCATGTTAGTATTACGATTGGACATAGGGTTAGTGTTATGTTGAGGGCTAGGGTTAGAGAGAAGGTTAGGGTTACTTTTGGACCTAGGGTTAGGGTTATGTTGAGGGCTAGGGTTAGTGATATGGTTAGGGTTACGATTGGACCTAGGGTTAGGGTTATGTTGAGGGCTAGGGTTAGTGATATGGTTAGGGTTACGATTGGACCTAGGGTTAGGGTTATGTTGAGGGCTAGGGTTAGAGATCCGGTTAGTATTACGATTGGACCTAGGGTTAGGGTTATGTTGAGGGCTAGGGTTACAGATCCGGTTAGGGTTACGATTTGACCTAGGGTTAGGGTTATGTTGAGGGCTAGGGTTAGAGATCCGGTTAGGGTTACTATTGGACGTAGGGTTAGGGTTATGTTGAGGGCTAGGGTTAGATATGCGGTTAGGGTTACGATTGGACCTAGGGTTAGGGTTATGTTGAGGGCTAGGATTAGAGATCATGTTAGTATTACGAATGGACATAGGGTTAGGGTTATGTTGAGGGCTAGGGTTACAGATCCGGTTAGGGTTACGATTGGACCTAGGGTTAGGGTTATGTTGAGGGCTAGGGTTACAGATCCGGTTAGGGTTATAATTTGACCTAGGGTTAGGGTTATGTTTAGGGCTAGGGTTAGAGATCCGGTTAGGGTTACTATTGGACGTAGGGTTAGGGTTATGTTGAGGGCTAGGGTTAGAGATCCGGTTAGTATTACGATTGGACCTAGGGTTAGGGTTATGTTGAGGGCTAGGGTATTCCAGCAGTGAAAACACACATTTCTATAAAGACTTTGAAGCAGCAAGTTAAAGCCTTGTGGCTGAGTGTTCTTTCATCGAGAAACGTGCATTTCATCCTTCTGGAGTGAATTTTCATGCTGGAGTTCATATGCATTTTATACTGTGCAGAATGTAGCTACCTGCTGGGGGTTGTGTCATAGAAGCACCTTTTCTGCAGGAGCTTATTGGAACATTCATTGTTTGCCTAAGTTATTTAGGGTTGGTTTTGGAAGGTCTTTCAACCTTGGCCAAATCCCGCTTCGTACGCAAGTTTTTAATACCGCTGTTTCCAAGTGTCCACAAAGAGCTGCTGCTTGAAACTGTCCACAAGCACATCTCGTATACTGGTGTGCTCGTTTCACTACCTGGATTTTGGTTTCCTCTTCTTTCTTTGAAATGACAAGTCTTCATTCAGCATTCTACACACACCTTGTACCAGCTTCAGTTTGAAGCATGTTGGTGCTCTCAAAACGCTGTGTAACCTATGTAGAGTGTGTTACTCTCCAGCACTGAATACACAACTTAGAGCTCCTTTCACCACAGACACGCAAACACATCTTTTTGTGAAAGTCCTACTTCAGGTCCCTTGGAAATGTAAGGGTTTCATGGAGAACATGAAGTCAATCATGCTTTTGCACTCTACTACCAATAGAAATGACCTCTTGTACATGCCTGACTGAGTTTCACTGCAAAATGCCCTTGTTTTCTGGTTTCTTGAATGTTCTCAACACATTAGGAGAAAGAGCGTGTTTGAGCAAGATCGATGCAGTGTGCGTTTCCCTAGATTTCAAGTGATTTGGGAAATATAATCCTTATTTTTCCACATTGTGAAAGAAACATGAGGCTTGCAAGAGATTGATAAAATGCATCCCAAAACGTACTCCAGCGGTGAAAGCACACGTTTCTACAAAGACTTTGAAGTAGCAAGTAAAAGCCAATGGCTGAGTGTTCTTTCAGAGAGAAACATACACATTTCATCCTTCTGGAGTGAATTTTCAGCCTGGAATTCATATGCATTTGTACCGTGCAGAATGTAACTACCTGCTCGGGGGTTTTGTCATAGAAGCAACTTTCCTGCAGGAGCTTATTGGAACATTCATTGTTTGGCTAACTTCTTTGGGTTGGTTTTGGGAGGTCTTTCAACTTTAGCCAAATCCGCTTTCTTACGAAATTTTTTCACAGCCCTGTTTCCAAGAGCCCACAAAGAACTGCTGCTTAAAACTCTCCACATGCACATCTCCCATACTGGTGTGCTCGTTTCACTACCTGGATTTTGGTTTCCTCTTCTTTCTTTGAAATTACAAGCCCTCTTTCTGCATGCTACACACACCTTGTAGCAGTTTCAGTTTGCAGCATATTGGTGCTCTTAAAATGCTGAGTAACCTGTGTAGAGTGTGTCAATCTCCAGCACTGAATACACAACTTAGAGCTCCTTTCACGACAGACACGCAAACACACCTTTTGGAAAAGTCCTACTTCTTTACTCTTGGAAATGTAAGGGTTTCATCGAGAACTTGAAGTCAATCATGCTTTTGCACTCTGCAACCAATAGGAATGAACTCTTGTACATACCCGTCTGAATTTCAGTGCAAAATGCCCTTCTTTTCTGGTTTGTTGAAAGTTCACAACACATTAGGAGATAGAGCGTGTTTGAAGAAGACTGATGCAGTGTGCGTTTTCCTTTATTTCTTGTGATTTGGGAAACATAATCCGTGATTTTCCACATTGTCTAAGAAACAACATGAGGCTTGCAAGAGATTGAAACAATGCATCCTAAAACTTATTCCAGCAGTGAAAACACACGGTTCTACAAAGACTTGGAAGGAGCAAGCAAAAGAATAGTGGCTGAGTGTCCTTTCAGAGAGAAACACATGCATTTCATCCTTCTGGAGTGAGTTTTCTTGCTGGAATTCATATGCATTTTGTACTGTGCAGAATGTAGCTACCTGCTCGGGGGTTGTGTCATAGATGCACCTTTCCTGTAGGAGCTTATTGGAACTTTCATTGTTTGGCTAAGTTATTTAGGGTTGGTTTTGGAAGGTCTTTCAACTTTGGCCAAATCCGCTTTGTACGAAAGTTTTTCACAGCCCTGTTTCCAAGTGTCCACAAAGAGCTGCTGCTTGAAAGTGTTCACATGCACATCTCCCATACTGGTGTGCTCATTTCACTACCTGGATTTTGGTTTCCTCTTCTTTCTTTGAAATGACAAGTCTTCATTCAGCATGCTACACACAGCTTGTAGCAGTTTCAGTTTGAAGCATGTTGGTGCTCTCAAAACGCTGTGTATCCTGGGTAGAGTGTGTCACTCTACAGCACTGAATACACAACTTAGAGCTCCTTTCAACACAGACACGCAAACACGTCTTTTTGGGAAAGTCCTAACTCAGGTAAATTGGAAATGTAAGGGTTTCATCGAAAACATGAAGACAATCATGCTTTTGAACTCTGCAACCGAAAGAAATGGCTTTTTGTACATGCCATTCGGAATTTCACTGCAAAATGCCCTTCTTTTCTGGTTTGTTGAAAGTTCAAAACACTAGGAAATAGAACGTGTTTGAAGAAGACTGATGCAGTGTGCGTTTTCCTGGATTTCAAGTGATTCGGGATACATACTCCTTGTTTTTCCACATTGTCTAAGAAACAACATGAGGCTTGCAAGAGATTGAAAAAATGCATCCTAAAACTTATGCCTGCAGTGAAAACACACGTTTCTACAAAGACTTGGAAGGAGCAAGCAAAAGAATAGTGGCTGAGAGTTCTTTCAGAGAGAAACACACGTATTTCATCCTTCTGTAGAGACGGTTAGGGTTACGATTGGACCTAGGGTAGGGTTATGTTGAGGGCTAGGGTTAGAGAGACGGTTAGGGTTACGATTGGACCTAGGGTTAGGGTTATGTTGAGGGCTAGGGTTAGAGATATGGTTAGGGTTACGATTGGACCTAGGGTTAGGGTTATGTTGAGGGCTAGGGTTAGAGATATGGTTAGGGTTACGATTGGACCTAGGGTTAGGGTTATGTTGAGGGCTAGGGTTAGAGAGAAGGTTAGGGTTACTTTTGGATCTAGGGTTAGGGTTATGTTGAGGGCTAGGGTTAGAGATATGGTTAGGGTTACGATTGGACCTAGGGTTAGGGTTATGTTGAGGGCTAGGGTTAGAGTTCCGGTTAGGGTTACACTTGAACCTAGGGTTAGCGTAACGTTGAGGGCTAGGCTTAGAGAGAAGGTTAGGGTTACAATTGGACCTAGGGTTAGGGTTATGTTGAGGGCTAGGGTTAGAGATATGGTTAGGGTTACGATTGGACCTAGGGTTAGGGTTATGTTGAGGGCTAGGATTAGAGATCATGTTAGTATTACGATTGGACATAGGGTTAGGGTTATGTTGAGAGCTAGGGTTAGAGAGAAGGTTAGGGTTACTTTTGGACCTAGGGTTAGGGTTATGTTGAGGGCTAGGGTTAGAGATATGGTTAGGGTTACGATTGGACCTAGGGTTAGGGTTATGTTGAGGGCTAGGGTTAGAGAGAAGGTTAGGGTTACTTTTGGACATAGGGTTAGGGTTATGTTGAGGGCTAGGGTTAGAGATATGGTTAAGGTTACGATTGGACCTAGGGTTAGGGTTATGTTGAGGGCTAGGGTTAGAGAGAAGGTTAGGGTTACTTTTGGACCTAGGGTTAGGGTTGTGTTGAGGGCCAGGGTTAGAGATATGGTTAGGGTTACGATTGGACCTAGGGTTAGGGTTATGTTGAGGGCTAGGGTTAGAGATCCGGTTAGGGTTACGATTGGACCTAGGGTTAGGGTTATGTTGAGGGCTAGGGTTAGACATCCGGTTAGGGTTACGATTGGACCTAGGGTTAGGGTTATGTTGAGGCCCAGGGTTTGAGATCTGGTTAGGGTTAGATTGGACCTAGGGTTAGGGTTACGTTGAGGGCTAGGGTTAGAGATCAGGTTAGTATTACGATTGGACCTAGGGTTAGGGTTAGGTTTAGGGCTAGGGATACAGATCCGGTTAGGGTTACGATTGGACCTAGGGTTAGGGTTATGTTGAGGGCTAGGGTGAGTGATCAGGTTAGTATTACGATTGGACCTAAGGTTAAGGTTATGTTGAGGGCTAGGGTTCAGATCCGGTTAGGGTTACGATTGGACCTAGGGTTAGAGTAACGTTGAGGGCTAGGGTTAGACAGACGGTTAGGGTTACGATTGGACCTAGGGTTAGGGTTATGTTGAGGGCTAGGGTTAGAGATATGGTTAGGGTTATGATTGGACCTAGGGTTAGGGTTATGTATAGGGCTACGGTTAGAGATCAGGTTAGGTTTACGATTGGACCTAGGGTTAGGGTTATGTTGAGGGCTAAGGTTAGAGAGAAGGTTAGGGTTTCAATTGGACCTAGGGTTAGGGTTATGTTGAGGGCTAGGGTTACAGATCCGGTTATGGTTACGATTGGACCTAGGGTTAGGGTTATGTTGAGGGCTAGTGTTAGAGATCCGGTTAGGATTACTATTGGACGTAGGGTTAGGGTTATGTTGAGGGCTAGATTTAGAGATCCGGTTAGTATTACGATTGGACCTAGGGTTAGGGTTATGTTGAGGGCTAGGGTTACAGATCCGGTTAGGGTTACGATTTGACCTAGGGTTAGCGTCACGTTGAGGGCTAGGGTTAGACAGACGGTTGGGTTACGATTGGACCTAGGGTTAGGGTTATGTTGAGGGCTAGGGTTACTGATCCGGTTAGGGTTACGATTTGACCTAGGGTTAGGGTTATGTTTAGGGCTAGGGTTAGAGATCCGGTTAGGGTTACTATTGGACCTAGGGTTAGGGTTATGTTGAGGCCCAGGGTTTGAGATCTGGTTAGGGTTAGATTGGACCTAGGGTTAGGGTTATGTTGAGGGCTAGGGTTAGAGATCAGGTTAGGGTTAAGATTGGACCTAGGGTTATAGTGATGTTGAGGGCTAGGGTATTCCAGCAGTGAAAACACACATTTCTATAAAGACTTTGAAGCAGCAAGCTAAAGCCTTGTGGCTGAGTGTTCTTTCATAGAGAAACATGCATTTCACCCTTCTGGAGTGAATTTTCATGCTGGAGTTCATATGCATTTTATACTGTGCAGAATGTAGCTACCTGCTGGGGGTTGTGTCATAGAAGCACCTTTTCTGCAGGAGCTTATTGGAACATTCATTGTTTGGCTAAGTTATTTAGGGTTGGTTTTGGAAGGTCTTTCAACCTTGGCCAAATCCCGCTTCGTACGCAAGTTTTTAATACCGCTGTTTACAAGTGTCCACAAAGAGCTGCTGCTTGAAACTGTCCACATGCACATCTCGTATACTGGTGTGCTCGTTTCACTACCTGGATTTTGGTTTTCTCTTCTTTCTTTGAAATGACAAGTCTTCATTCAGCATTCTACACACACCTTGTACCAGCTTCAGTTTGAAGCTTGTTGGTGCTCTCAAAACGCTGTGTAACCTATGTAGAGTGTGTTACTCTCCAGCACTGAATACACAACTTAGAGCTCCTTTCACCACAGACACGCAAACACATCTTTTTGTGAAAGTCCTACTTCAGGTCCCTTGGAAATGTAAGGGTTTCATGGAGAACATGAAGTCAATCATGCTTTTGCACTCTACTACCAATAGAAATGACCTCTTGTACATGCCACCTGAGTTTCACTGCAAAATGTCCTTGTTTTCTTGTTTCTTGAAAGTTCTCAACACATTAGGAGAAAGAGCGTGTTTGAGCAAGATCGATGCAGTGTGCGTTTCCCTAGATTTCAAGTGATTTGGGAAATATAATCCTTATTTTTCCACATTGTGAAAGAAACATGAGGCTTGCAAGAGATTGAAAAAATGCATCCCAAAACGTACTCCAGCGGTGAAAGCACACGTTTCTACAAAGACTTTGAAGTAGCAAGTAAACGCCAATGGCTGAGTGTTCTTTCAGAGAGAAACATACACATTTCATCCTTCTGGAGTGAATTTTCAGCCTGGAATTCATATGCATTTGTACCGTGCAGAATGTAACTACCTGCTCGGGGGTTGTGTCATAGAAGCAACTTTCCTGCAGGAGCTTATTGGAACATTCATTGTTTGGCTAACTTCTTTGGGTTGGTTTTGGAAGGTCTTTCAACTTTAGCCAAATCCGCTTTCTTACGAAATTTTTTCACAGCCCTGTTTCCAAGAGCCCACAAAGAACTGCTGCTTAAAACTCTCCACATGCACATCTCCCATTCTGGTGTGCTCGTTTCACTACCTGGATTTTGGTTTCCTCTTCTTTCTTTGAAATTACAAGCCCTCTTTCTGCATGCTACACACACCTTGTAGCAGCTTCAGTTTGCAGCATATTGGTGCTCTTAAAACGCTGAGTAACCTGTGTAGAGAGTGTCAATCTCCAGCACTGAATACACAACTTAGAGCTCCTTTCACCACAGACACGCAAACACATCTTTTTGTAAAAGTCCTACTTCTTTACTCTTGGAAATGTAAGGGTTTCATCGAGAACTTGAAGTCAATCATGCTTTTGCACTCTGCAACCAATAGGAATGAACTCTTGTACATACCCGTCTGAATTTCAGTGCAAAATGCCCTTCTTTTCTGGTTTGTTGAAAGTTCACAACACATTAGGAGATAGAGCGTGTTTGAAGAAGACTGATGCAGTGTGCGTTTTCCTTTATTTCTTGTGATTTGGGAAACATAATCCGTGATTTTCCACATTGTCTAAGAAACAACATGAGGCTTGCAAGAGATTGAAACAATGCATCCTAAAACTTATTCCAGCAGTGAAAACACACGGTTCTACAAAGACTTGGAAGGAGCAAGCGAAAGAATAGTGGCTGAGTGTCCTTTCAGAGAGAAACACATGCATTTCATCCTTCTGGAGTGAGTTTTCTTGCTGGAATTCATATGCATTTTGTACTGTGCAGAATGTAGCTACCTGCTCGGTGGTTGTGTCATAGATGCACCTTTCCTGCAGGAGCTTATTGGAACTTTCATTGTTTGGCTAAATTATTTAGGGTTGGTTTTGGAAGGTCTTTCAACTCTGGCCAAATCCGCTTTGTACGAAAGTTTTTCACAGCCCTGTTTCCAAGTGTCCACAAAGAGCTGCTGCTTGAAAGTGTCCACATGCACATCTCCCATACTGGTGTGCTCGTTTCACTACCTGGATTTTGGTTTCCTCTTCTTTCTTTGAAATGACAAGTCTTCATTCAGCATGCTACACACAGCTTGTAGCAGTTTCAGTTTGAAGCATGTTGGTGCTCTCAAAACGCTGTGTATCCTGTGTAGAGTGTGTCACACTACAGCACTGAATACACAACTTAGAGCTCCTTTCAACACAGACACGCAAACACGTCTTTTTGGGAAAGTCCTTACTCAGGTAAATTGGAAATGTAAGGGTTTCATCGAAAACATGAAGACAATCATGCTTTTGAACTCTGCAACCGAAAGAAACGGCTTTTTTTACATGCCATTCTGAATTTCACTGCAAAATGCCCTTCTTTTCTGGTTTGTTGAAAGTTCAAAACACTTTAGGAAATAGACCGTGTTTGAAGAAGACTGATGCAGTGTGCGTTTTCCTGGATTTCAAGTGATTCGGGATACATACTCCTTGTTTTTCCACATTGTCTAAGAAACAACATGAGGCTTGCAAGAGATTGAAAAAATGCATCCTAAAACTTATGCCTGCAGTGAAAACACACGTTTCTACAAAGACTTGGAAGGAGCAAGCAAAAGAATAGTGGCTGAGAGTTCTTTCAGAGAGAAACACACGTATTTCATCCTTCTGTAGAGACGGTTAGGGTTACGATTGGAGCTAGGGTAGGGTCATGTTGAGGGCTAGGGTTAGAGAGACGGTTAGGGTTACGATTGGACCTAGGGGTAGCGTAAGGTTGAGGGCTAGGGTTAGAGATATGGTTAGGGTTACGATTGGACCTAGGGTTAGGGTTATGTTGAGGGCTAGGGTTAGAGAGAAGGTTAGGGTTACGATTGGACCTAGGGTTAGGGTTATGTTGAGGGCTAGGGTTAGAGTTCCGGTTAGGGTTAAGATTGGACCTAGGGTTAGTGTAACGTTGAGGGTTAGGCCTAGGGACAACGTTAGGGTTACAATTGGACCTAGGGTTAGGGTTATGTTGAGGGCTAGGGTTAGAGTTCTGGTTAGGGTTAAGATTGGACCCAGGGTTAGTGTATCGTTGAGGGCTAGGCCTAGAGACAAGGTTAGGGTTACAATTGGACCTAGGGTTAGGGTTATGTTGAGGGCTAGGGTTAGAGATCCGGTTAGGGTTACGCATGGACCTAGGTTTAGGGTTATGTTGAGGGCTAGGGTTAGAGATCCGGTTAGGGTTACGATTGGACCTAGGGTTAGGGTTATGTTGAGGGCTAGGGTTAGAGAGAAGTTTAGTGTTACTTTTCGTCCTAGGGTTAGGGTTATGTTGAGGGCAAGGGTTAGAGATATGGTTAGGGTTACGATTGGACCTAGGGTTAGGGTTATGTTGAGGGCTAGGGTTAGAGAGAAGGTTAGGGTTACTTTTGGACCTAGGGTTAGGGTTATGTTGAGGGCTAGGGTTAGAGATATGGTTAGGGTTACGATTGGACCTAGGGTTAGGGTTATGTTGAGGGCTAGGGTTAGAGAGAAGGTTAGGGTTATTTTGGACCTAGGGTTAGGGTTATGTTGAGGGCTAGGGTTAGAGATATGGTTAGGGTTACGATTGGACCTAGGGTTAGGGTTATGTTGAGGGCTAGGGTTAGAGTTCCGGTTAGGGTTACACTTGAACCTAGGGTTAGCGTAACGTTGAGGGCTAGGCTTAGAGAGAAGGTTAGGGTTACAATTGGACCTAGGGTTAGGGTTATGTTGAGGGCTAGGATTACAGGTCATGTTAGTATTACGATTGGACATAGGGTTAGGGTTATGTTGAGGGCTAGGGTTAGAGCGAAGGTTAGGGTTACTTTTGGACCTAGGGTTAGGGTTATGTTGAGGGCTAGGATTAGAGATATGGTTAGGGTTACGATTGGACCTAGGGTTAGGGTTATGTTGAAGGCTAGGGTTAGAGATCCGGTTAGGGTTACGATTGGACCTAGGGTTAGGGTTATGTTGAGGGCTAGGGTTAGACATCCGGTTAGGGTTACGATTGGACCTAGGGTTAGGGTTATGTTGAGGCCCAGGGTTTGAGATCTGGTTAGGGTTAGATTGGACCTAGGGTTAGGGTTATGTTGAGGGCTAGGGTTAGAGATCAGGTTAGTATTACGATTGGACCTAGGGTTAGGGTTATGTTTAGGGCTAGGGATACAGATCCGGTTAGGGTTACGATTGGACCTAGGGTTAGGGTTATGTTGAGGGCTAGGGTTAGTGATCAGGTTAGTATTACGATTGGACCTAGGGTTAGGGTTATGTTTAGGGCTAGGGATACAGATCCGGTTAGGGTTACGATTGGACCTAGGGTTAGGGTTATGTTGAGGGCTAGGGTTAGAGATCCGGTTAGGATTACTATTGGACGTAGGGTTAGGGTTATGTTGAGGGCTAGATTTAGAGATCCGGTTAGTATTACGATTGGACCTAGGGTTAGGGTTATGTTGAGAGCTAGGGTTACAGATCCGGTTAGGGTTACGATTTGACCTAGGGTTAGCGTAACGTTGAGGGCTAGGGTTAGACAGACGGTTGGGTTACGATTGGACCTAGGGTTAGGGTTATGTTGAGGGCTAGGGTTACTGATCCGGTTAGGGTTACGATTTGACCTAGGGTTAGGGTTATGTTTAGGGCTAGGGTTAGAGATCCGGTTAGGGTTACTATTGGACCTAGGGTTAGGGTTATGTTGAGGCCCAGGGTTTGAGATCTGGTTAGGGTTAGATTGGACCTAGGGTTAGGGTTATGTTGAGGGCTAGGGTTAGAGATCAGGTTAGGGTTAAGATTGGACCTAGGGTTATAGTGATGTTGAGGGCTAGGGTATTCCAGCAGTGAAAACACACATTTCTATAAAGACTTTGAAGCAGCAAGCTAAAGCCTTGTGGCTGAGTGTTCTTTCATAGAGAAACATGCATTTCACCCTTCTGGAGTGAATTTTCATGCTGGAGTTCATATGCATTTTATACTGTGCAGAATGTAGCTACCTGCTGGGGGTTGTGTCATAGAAGCACCTTTTCTGCAGGAGCTTATTGGAACATTCATTGTTTGGCTAAGTTATTTAGGGTTGGTTTTGGAAGGTCTTTCAACCTTGGCCAAATCCCGCTTCGTACGCAAGTTTTTAATACCGCTGTTTACAAGTGTCCACAAAGAGCTGCTGCTTGAAACTGTCCACATGCACATCTCGTATACTGGTGTGCTCGTTTCACTACCTGGATTTTGGTTTTCTCTTCTTTCTTTGAAATGACAAGTCTTCATTCAGCATTCTACACACACCTTGTACCAGCTTCAGTTTGAAGCTTGTTGGTGCTCTCAAAACGCTGTGTAACCTATGTAGAGTGTGTTACTCTCCAGCACTGAATACACAACTTAGAGCTCCTTTCACCACAGACACGCAAACACATCTTTTTGTGAAAGTCCTACTTCAGGTCCCTTGGAAATGTAAGGGTTTCATGGAGAACATGAAGTCAATCATGCTTTTGCACTCTACTACCAATAGAAATGACCTCTTGTACATGCCACCTGAGTTTCACTGCAAAATGCCCTTGTTTTCTTGTTTCTTGAAAGTTCTCAACACATTAGGAGAAAGAGCGTGTTTGAGCAAGATCGATGCAGTGTGCGTTTCCCTAGATTTCAAGTGATTTGGGAAATATAATCCTTATTTTTCCACATTGTGAAAGAAACATGAGGCTTGCAAGAGATTGAAAAAATGCATCCCAAAACGTACTCCAGCGGTGAAAGCACACGTTTCTACAAAGACTTTGAAGTAGCAAGTAAACGCCAATGGCTGAGTGTTCTTTCAGAGAGAAACATACACATTTCATCCTTCTGGAGTGAATTTTCAGCCTGGAATTCATATGCATTTGTACCGTGCAGAATGTAACTACCTGCTCGGGGGTTGTGTCATAGAAGCAACTTTCCTGCAGGAGCTTATTGGAACATTCATTGTTTGGCTAACTTCTTTGGGTTGGTTTTGGAAGGTCTTTCAACTTTAGCCAAATCCGCTTTCTTACGAAATTTTTTCACAGCCCTGTTTCCAAGAGCCCACAAAGAACTGCTGCTTAAAACTCTCCACATGCACATCTCCCATTCTGGTGTGCTCGTTTCACTACCTGGATTTTGGTTTCCTCTTCTTTCTTTGAAATTACAAGCCCTCTTTCTGCATGCTACACACACCTTGTAGCAGCTTCAGTTTGCAGCATATTGGTGCTCTTAAAACGCTGAGTAACCTGTGTAGAGAGTGTCAATCTCCAGCACTGAATACACAACTTAGAGCTCCTTTCACCACAGACACGCAAACACATCTTTTTGTAAAAGTCCTACTTCTTTACTCTTGGAAATGTAAGGGTTTCATCGAGAACTTGAAGTCAATCATGCTTTTGCACTCTGCAACCAATAGGAATGAACTCTTGTACATACCCGTCTGAATTTCAGTGCAAAATGCCCTTCTTTTCTGGTTTGTTGAAAGTTCACAACACATTAGGAGATAGAGCGTGTTTGAAGAAGACTGATGCAGTGTGCGTTTTCCTTTATTTCTTGTGATTTGGGAAACATAATCCGTGATTTTCCACATTGTCTAAGAAACAACATGAGGCTTGCAAGAGATTGAAACAATGCATCCTAAAACTTATTCCAGCAGTGAAAACACACGGTTCTACAAAGACTTGGAAGGAGCAAGCGAAAGAATAGTGGCTGAGTGTCCTTTCAGAGAGAAACACATGCATTTCATCCTTCTGGAGTGAGTTTTCTTGCTGGAATTCATATGCATTTTGTACTGTGCAGAATATAGCTACCTGCTCGGTGGTTGTGTCATAGATGCACCTTTCCTGCAGGAGCTTATTGGAACTTTCATTGTTTGGCTAAATTATTTAGGGTTGGTTTTGGAAGGTCTTTCAACTCTGGCCAAATCCGCTTTGTACGAAAGTTTTTCACAGCCCTGTTTCCAAGTGTCCACAAAGAGCTGCTGCTTGAAAGTGTCCACATGCACATCTCCCATACTGGTGTGCTCGTTTCACTACCTGGATTTTGGTTTCCTCTTCTTTCTTTGAAATGACAAGTCTTCATTCAGCATGCTACACACAGCTTGTAGCAGTTTCAGTTTGAAGCATGTTGGTGCTCTCAAAACGCTGTGTATCCTGTGTAGAGTGTGTCACACTACAGCACTGAATACACAACTTAGAGCTCCTTTCAACACAGACACGCAAACACGTCTTTTTGGGAAAGTCCTTACTCAGGTAAATTGGAAATGTAAGGGTTTCATCGAAAACATGAAGACAATCATGCTTTTGAACTCTGCAACCGAAAGAAATGGCTTTTTTTACATGCCATTCTGAATTTCACTGCAAAATGCCCTTCTTTTCTGGTTTGTTGAAAGTTCAAAACACTTTAGGAAATAGACCGTGTTTGAAGAAGACTGATGCAGTGTGCGTTTTCCTGGATTTCAAGTGATTCGGGATACATACTCCTTGTTTTTCCACATTGTCTAAGAAACAACATGAGGCTTGCAAGAGATTGAAAAAATGCATCCTAAAACTTATGCCTGCAGTGAAAACACACGTTTCTACAAAGACTTGGAAGGAGCAAGCAAAAGAATAGTGGCTGAGAGTTCTTTCAGAGAGAAACACACGTATTTCATCCTTCTGTAGAGACGGTTAGGGTTACGATTGGAGCTAGGGTAGGGTCATGTTGAGGGCTAGGGTTAGAGAGACGGTTAGGGTTACGATTGGACCTAGGGGTAGCGTAAGGTTGAGGGCTAGGGTTAGAGATATGGTTAGGGTTACGATTGGACCTAGGGTTAGGGTTATGTTGAGGGCTAGGGTTAGAGAGAAGGTTAGGGTTACGATTGGACCTAGGGTTAGGGTTATGTTGAGGGCTAGGGTTAGAGTTCCGGTTAGGGTTAAGATTGGACCTAGGGTTAGTGTAACGTTGAGGGTTAGGCCTAGGGACAACGTTAGGGTTACAATTGGACCTAGGGTTAGGGTTATGTTGAGGGCTAGGGTTAGAGTTCTGGTTAGGGTTAAGATTGGACCCAGGGTTAGTGTATCGTTGAGGGCTAGGCCTAGAGACAAGGTTAGGGTTACAATTGGACCTAGGGTTAGGGTTATGTTGAGGGCTAGGGTTAGAGATCCGGTTAGGGTTACGCATGGACCTAGGTTTAGGGTTATGTTGAGGGCTAGGGTTAGAGATCCGGTTAGGGTTACGATTGGACCTAGGGTTAGGGTTATGTTGAGGGCTAGGGTTAGAGAGAAGTTTAGTGTTACTTTTCGACCTAGGGTTAGGGTTATGTTGAGGGCAAGGGTTAGAGATATGGTTAGGGTTACGATTGGACCTAGGGTTAGGGTTATGTTGAGGGCTAGGGTTAGAGAGAAGGTTAGGGTTACTTTTGGACCTAGGGTTAGGGTTATGTTGAGGGCTAGGGTTAGAGATATGGTTAGGGTTACGATTGGACCTAGGGTTAGGGTTATGTTGAGGGCTAGGGTTAGAGAGAAGGTTAGGGTTATTTTGGACCTAGGGTTAGGGTTATGTTGAGGGCTAGGGTTAGAGATATGGTTAGGGTTACGATTGGACCTAGGGTTAGGGTTATGTTGAGGGCTAGGGTTAGAGTTCCGGTTAGGGTTACACTTGAACCTAGGGTTAGCGTAACGTTGAGGGCTAGGCTTAGAGAGAAGGTTAGGGTTACAATTGGACCTAGGGTTAGGGTTATGTTGAGGGCTAGGATTACAGGTCATGTTAGTATTACGATTGGACATAGGGTTAGGGTTATGTTGAGGGCTAGGGTTAGAGCGAAGGTTAGGGTTACTTTTGGACCTAGGGTTAGGGTTATGTTGAGGGCTAGGATTAGAGATATGGTTAGGGTTACGATTGGACCTAGGGTTAGGGTTATGTTGAAGGCTAGGGTTAGAGATCCGGTTAGGGTTACGATTGGACCTAGGGTTAGGGTTATGTTGAGGGCTAGGGTTAGACATCCGGTTAGGGTTACGATTGGACCTAGGGTTAGGGTTATGTTGAGGCCCAGGGTTTGAGATCTGGTTAGGGTTAGATTGGACCTAGGGTTAGGGTTATGTTGAGGGCTAGGGTTAGAGATCAGGTTAGTATTACGATTGGACCTAGGGTTAGGGTTATGTTTAGGGCTAGGGATACAGATCCGGTTAGGGTTACGATTGGACCTAGGGTTAGGGTTATGTTGAGGGCTAGGGTTAGTGATCAGGTTAGTATTACGATTGGACCTAAGGTTAAGGTTATGTTGAGGGCTAGGGTTCACATCCGGTTAGGGTTACGATTGGACCTAGGGTTAGCCTAACGTTGAGGGCTAGGGTTAGAGAGACGGTTAGGGTTACGATTGGACCTAGGGTTAGGGTTATGTTGAGGGCTAGGGTTAGAGATATGGTTAGGGTTATGATTGGACCTAGGGTTAGGGTTATTTATAGGGCTAGGGTTAGAGATCAGGTTAGGGTTACGATTGGACCTAGGGTTAGGGTTATGTTGAAGGCTAGGGTTAGAGAGAAGGTTAGGGTTTCAATTGGACTTAAGTTTAGGGTTATGTTGGGGGCTAGGGTTACAGATCCGGTTAGGGTTACGATTGGACCTAGGGTTAGGGTTATGTTTAGGGCTAGGGTTAGAGATCCGGTTAGGGTTACTATTGGACGTAGGGTTCGGGTTATGTTGAGGGATAGGGTTAGACATCAGGTTAGGGTTAAGATTGGACCTAGGGTTATAGTGATGTTGATGGCTAGCGTATTCCAGCAGTGAAAACACACATTTCTATAAAGACTTTGAAGCAGCAAGCTAAAGCCTTGTGGCTGAGTGTTCTTTCATAGAGAAACATGCATTTCATCCTTCTGGAGTGAATTTTCATGCTGGAGTTCATATGCATTTTATACTGTGCAGAATGTAGCTACCTGCTGGGGGTTGTGTCATAGAAGCACCTTTTCTGCAGGAGCTTATTGGAACATTCATTGTTTGGCTAAGTTATTTAGGGTTGGTTTTGGAAGGTCTTTCAACCTTGGCCAAATCCCGCTTCGTACGCAAGTTTTTAATACCGCTGTTTCCAAGTGTCCACAAAGAGCTGCTGCTTGAAACTGTCCACGTGCACATCTCGTATACTGGTGTGCTCGTTTCACTACCTGGATTTTGGTTTCCTCTTCTTTCTTTGAAATGACAAGTCTTCATTCAGCATTCTACACACACCTTGTACCAGCTTCAGTTTGAAGCATGTTGGTGCTCTCAAAACGCTGTGTAACCTATGTAGAGTGTGTTACTCTCCAGCACTGAATACACAACTTAGAGCTCCTTTCACCACAGACACGCAAACACATCTTTTTGTGAAAGTCCTACTTCAGGTCCCTTTGAAATGTAAGGGTTTCATGGAGAACATGAAGTCAATCATGCTTTTGCACTCTACTACCAATAGAAATGACCTCTTGTACATGCCTGACTGAGTTTCACTGCAAAATGCCCTTGTTTTCTGGTTTCTTGAATGTTCTCAACACATTAGGAGAAAGAGCGTGTTTGAGCAAGATCGATGCAGTGTGCGTTTCCCTAGATTTCAAGTGATTTGGGAAATATAATCCTTATTTTTCCACATTGTGAAAGAAACATGAGGCTTGCAAGAGATTGAAAAAATGCATCCCAAAACGTACTCCAGCGGTGAAAGCACACGTTTCTACAAAGACTTTGAAGTAGCAAGTAAAAGCCAATGGCTGAGTGTTCTTTCAGAGAGAAACATACACATTTCATCCTTCTGGAGTGAATTTTCAGCCTGGAATTCATATGCATTTGTACCGTGCAGAATGTAACTACCTGCTCGGGGGTTGTGTCATAGAAGCAACTTTCCTGCAGGAGCTTATTGGAACATTCATTGTTTGGCTAACTTCTTTGGGTTGGTTTTGGAAGGTCTTTCAACTTTAGCCAAATCCGCTTTCTTACGAAATTTTTTCACAGCCCTGTTTCCAAGAGCCCACAAAGAACTGCTGCTTAAAACTCTCCACATGCACATCTCCCATACTGGTGTGCTCGTTTCAGTACCTGGATTTTGGATTCCTCTTCTTTCTTTGAAATTACAAGCCCTCTTTCTGCATGCTACACACACCTTGTAGCAGTTTCAGTTTGCAGCATATTGGTGCTCTTAAAACGCTGAGTAACCTGTGTAGAGTGTGTCAATCTCCAGCACTGAATACACAACTTAGAGCTCCTTTCACCACAGACACGCAAACACATCTTTTTGTAAAAGTCCTACTTCTTTACTCTTGGAAATGTAAGGGTTTCATCGAGAACTTGAAGTCAATCATGCTTTTGCACTCTGCAACCAATAGGAATGAACTCTTGTACATACCCGTCTGAATTTCAGTGCAAAATGCCCTTCTTTTCTGGTTTGTTGAAAGTTCACAACACATTAGGAGATAGAGCGTGTTTGAAGAAGACTGATGCAGTGTGCGTTTTCCTTTATTTCTTGTGATTTGGGAAACATAATCCGTGATTTTCCACATTGTCTAAGAAACAACATGAGGCTTGCAAGAGATTGAAACAATGCATCCTAAAACTTATTCCAGCAGTGAAAACACACGGTTCTACAAAGACTTGGAAGGAGCAAGCAAAAGAATAGTGGCTGAGTGTCCTTTCAGAGAGAAACACATGCATTTCATCCTTCTGGAGTGAGTTTTCTTGCTGGAATTCATATGCATTTTGTACTGTGCAGAATGTAGCTACCTGCTCGGGGGTTGTGTCATAGATGCACCTTTCCTGTAGGAGCTTATTGGAACTTTCATTGTTTGGCTAAGTTATTTAGGGTTGGTTTTGGAAGGTCTTTCAACTTTGGCCAAATCCGCTTTGTACGAAAGTTTTTCACAGCCCTGTTTCCAAGTGTCCACAAAGAGCTGCTGCTTGAAAGTGTCCACATGCACATCTCCCATACTGGTGTGCTCGTTTCACTACCTGGATTTTGGTTTCCTCTTCTTTCTTTGAAATGACAAGTCTTCATTCAGCATGCTACACACAGCTTGTAGCAGTTTCAGTTTGAAGCATGTTGGTGCTCTCAAAACGCTGTGTATCCTGTGTAGAGTGTGTCACTCTACAGCACTGAATACACAACTTAGAGCTCCTTTCAACACAGACACGCAAACACGTCTTTTTGGGAAAGTCCTAACTCAGGTAAATTGGAAATGTAAGGGTTTCATCGAAAACATGAAGACAATCATGCTTTTGAACTCTGCAACCGAAAGAAATGGCTTTTTGTACATGCCATTCGGAATTTCACTGCAAAATGCCCTTCTTTTCTGGTTTGTTGAAAGTTCAAAACACTTTAGGAAATAGAACGTGTTTGAAGAAGACTGATGCAGTGTGCGTTTTCCTGGATTTCAAGTCATTCGGGATACATACTCCTTGTTTTTCCACATTGTCTAAGAAACAACATGAGGCTTGCAAGAGATTGAAAAAATGCATCCTAAAACTTATGCCTGCAGTGAAAACACACGTTTCTACAAAGACTTGGAAGGAGCAAGCAAAAGAATAGTGGCTGAGAGTTCTTTCAGAGAGAAACACACGTATTTCATCCTTCTGTAGAGACGGTTAGGGTTACGATTGGACCTAGGGTAGGGTTATGTTGAGGGCTAGGGTTAGAGAGACGGTTAGGGTTACGATTGGACCTAGGGTTAGGGTTATGTTGAGGGCTAGGGTTAGAGATATGGTTAGGGTTACGATTGGACCTAGGGTTAGGGTTATGTTGAGGGCTAGGGTTAGAGATATGGTTAGGGTTACGATTGGACCTAGGTTTAGGGTTATGTTGAGGGCTAGGGTTAGAGAGAAGGTTAGGGTTACTTTTGGACCTAGGGTTAGGGTTATGTTGAGGGCTAGGGTTAGAGATATGGTTAGGGTTACGATTGGACCTAGGGTTAGGGTTATGTTGAGGGCTAGGGTTAGAGAGAAGGTTAGGGTTACACGTGAACCTAGGGTTAGCGTAACGTTGAGGGCTAGGCTTAGAGAGAAGGTTAGGGTTACAATTGGACCTAGGGTTAGGGTTATGTTGAGGGCTAGGGTTAGAGATATGGTTAGGGTTACGATTGGACCTAGGGTTAGGGTTATGTTGAGGGCTAGGGTTAGAGTTCCGGTTAGGGTTACACGTGAACCTAGGGTTAGCGTAACGTTGAGGGCTAGGCTTAGAGAGAAGGTGAGGGTTACAATTGGACCTAGGGTTAGGGTTATGTTGAGGGCTAGGGTTAGAGATCCGGTTAGGGTTACGATTGGACCTAGGGTTAGGGTTATGTTGAGGGCTAGGGTTAGAGATCCGGTTAGGGTTACGATTGGACCTAGGGTTAGGGTTATGTTGAGGGCTAGGGTTAGAGATCCGGTTAGGGTTACGATTGGACCTAGGGTTAGGGTTATGTTGAGGGCTAGGGTTAGAGATCCGGTTAGGGTTACGATTGGACCTAGGGTTAGGGTTATGTTGAGGGCTAGGATTAGAGATCATGTTAGTATTACGATTGGACATAGGGTTTGTGTTATGTTGAGGGCTAGGGTTAGAGAGAAGGTTAGGGTTACTTTTGGACCTAGGGTTAGGGTTATGTTGAGGGCTAGGGTTAGAGATATGGTTAGGGTTACGATTGGACCTAGGGTTAGGGTTATGTTGAGGGCTAGGGTTAGAGAGAAGGTTAGGGTTACTTTTGGACCTAGGGTTAGGGTTATGTTGACGGCTAGGGTTAGAGATATGGTTAGGGTTACGATTGCACCTAGGGTTAGGGTTATGTTGAGGGCTAGGGTTAGAGATATGGTTAGGGTTACGATTGCACCTAGGGTTAGGGTTATGTTGAGGGCTAGGGTTAGAGATATGGTTAGGGTTACGATTGGACCTAGGGTTAGGGTTATGTTGAGGGCTAGGGTTAGAGAGAAGGTTAGGGTTACTTTTGGACCTAGGGTTAGGGTTATGTTGACGGCTAGGGTTAGAGATATGGTTAGGGTTACGATTGCACCTAGGGTTAGGGTTATGTGGAGGGCTAGGTTTAGAGATATGGTTAGGGTTACGATTGCACCTAGGGTTAGGGTTATGTTGAGGGCTAGGGTTAGAGATATGGTTAGGGTTACGATTGGACCTAGGGTTAGGGTTATGTTGAGGGCTAGGGTTAGAGAGAAGGTTAGGGTTACTTTTGGACCTAGGGTTAGGGTTATGTTGACGGCTAGGGTTAGAGATATGGTTAGGGTTACGATTGCACCTAGGGTTAGGGTTATGTTGAGGGCTAGGGTTAGAGATCCGGTTAGGGTTACGATTGGACCTAGGGTTAGGGTTATGTTGAGGGCTAGGGTTAGAGAGAAGGTTAGGGTTACTTTTGGACCTAGGGTTAGGGTTATGTTGAGGGCTAGGGTTAGAGATATGGTTAGGGTTACGATTGGACCTAGGGTTAGGGTTATGTTGAGGGCTAGGGTTAGAGAGAAGGTTAGGGTTATTTTGGACCTATGGTTAGGGTTATGTTGAGTGCTAGGGTTAGAGATATGGTTAGGGTTACGATTGGACCTAGGGTTAGGGTTATGTTGAGGGCTAGGGTTAGAGTTCCGGTTAGGGTTACACTTGAACCTAGGGTTAGCGTAACGTTGAGGGCTAGGCTTAGAGAGAAGGTTAGGGTTACAATTGGACCTAGGGTTAGGGTTATGTTGAGGGCTAGGATTAGAGGTCATGTTAGTATTACGATTGGACATAGGGTTAGGGTTATGTTGAGGGCTAGGGTTAGAGAGAAGGTTAGGGTTACTTTTGGACCTAGGGTTAGGGTTATGTTGAGGGCTAGGATTAGAGATATGGTTAGGGTTACGATTGGACCTAGGGTTAGGGTTATGTTGAAGGCTAGGGTTAGAGATCCGGTTAGGGTTACGATTGGACCTAGGGTTAGGGTTATGTTGAGGGCTAGGGTTAGACATCCGGTTAGGGTTACGATTGGACCTAGGGTTAGGGTTATGTTGAGGCCCAGGGTTTGAGATCTGGTTAGGGTTAGATTGGACCTAGGGTTAGGGTTATGTTGAGGGCTAGGGTTAGAGATCAGGTTAGTATTACGATTGGACCTAGGGTTAGGGTTATGTTTAGGGCTAGGGATACAGGTCCGGTTAGGGTTACGATTGGACCTAGGGTTAGGGTTATGTTGAGGGCTAGGGTTAGTGATCAGGTTAGTATTACGATTGGACCTAAGGTTAAGGTTATGTTGAGGGCTAGGGTTCAGATCCGGTTAGGGTTACGATTGGACCTAGGGTTAGCGTAACGTTGAGGGCTAGGGTTAGAGAGACGGTTAGGGTTACGATTGGACCTAGGGTTAGGGTTATGTTGAGGGCTAGGGTTAGAGATATGGTTAGGGTTATGATTGGACCTAGGGTTAGGGTTATTTAGAGGGCTAGGGTTAGAGATCAGGTTAGGGTTACGATTGGACCTAGGGTTAGGGTTATGTTGAAGGCTAGGGTTAGAGAGAAGGTTAGGGTTTCAATTGGACTTAAGTTTAGGGTTATGTTGGGGGCTAGGGTTACAGATCCGGTTAGGGTTACGATTGGACCTAGGGTTAGGGTTATGTTTAGGGCTAGGGTTAGAGATCCGGTTAGGGTTACTATTGGACGTAGGGTTCGGGTTATGTTGAGGGATAGGGTTAGACATCAGGTTAGGGTTAAGATTGGACCTAGGGTTATAGTGATGTTGATGGCTAGCGTATTCCAGCAGTGAAAACACACATTTCTATAAAGACTTTGAAGCAGCAAGCTAAAGCCTTGTGGCTGAGTGTTCTTTCATAGAGAAACATGCATTTCATCCTTCTGGAGTGAATTTTCATGCTGGAGTTCATATGCATTTTATACTGTGCAGAATGTAGCTACCTGCTGGGGGTTGTGTCATAGAAGCACCTTTTCTGCAGGAGCTTATTGGAACATTCATTGTTTGGCTAAGTTATTTAGGGTTGGTTTTGGAAGGTCTTTCAACCTTGGCCAAATCCCGCTTCGTACGCAAGTTTTTAATACCGCTGTTTCCAAGTGTCCACAAAGAGCTGCTGCTTGAAACTGTCCACGTGCACATCTCGTATACTGGTGTGCTCGTTTCACTACCTGGATTTTGGTTTCCTCTTCTTTCTTTGAAATGACAAGTCTTCATTCAGCATTCTACACACACCTTGTACCAGCTTCAGTTTGAAGCATGTTGGTGCTCTCAAAACGCTGTGTAACCTATGTAGAGTGTGTTACTCTCCAGCACTGAATACACAACTTAGAGCTCCTTTCACCACAGACACGCAAACACATCTTTTTGTGAAAGTCCTACTTCAGGTCCCTTTGAAATGTAAGGGTTTCATGGAGAACATGAAGTCAATCATGCTTTTGCACTCTACTACCAATAGAAATGACCTCTTGTACATGCCTGACTGAGTTTCACTGCAAAATGCCCTTGTTTTCTGGTTTCTTGAATGTTCTCAACACATTAGGAGAAAGAGCGTGTTTGAGCAAGATCGATGCAGTGTGCGTTTCCCTAGATTTCAAGTGATTTGGGAAATATAATCCTTATTTTTCCACATTGTGAAAGAAACATGAGGCTTGCAAGAGATTGAAAAAATGCATCCCAAAACGTACTCCAGCGGTGAAAGCACACGTTTCTACAAAGACTTTGAAGTAGCAAGTAAAAGCCAATGGCTGAGTGTTCTTTCAGAGAGAAACATACACATTTCATCCTTCTGGAGTGAATTTTCAGCCTGGAATTCATATGCATTTGTACCGTGCAGAATGTAACTACCTGCTCGGGGGTTGTGTCATAGAAGCAACTTTCCTGCAGGAGCTTATTGGAACATTCATTGTTTGGCTAACTTCTTTGGGTTGGTTTTGGAAGGTCTTTCAACTTTAGCCAAATCCGCTTTCTTACGAAATTTTTTCACAGCCCTGTTTCCAAGAGCCCACAAAGAACTGCTGCTTAAAACTCTCCACATGCACATCTCCCATACTGGTGTGCTCGTTTCAGTACCTGGATTTTGGATTCCTCTTCTTTCTTTGAAATTACAAGCCCTCTTTCTGCATGCTACACACACCTTGTAGCAGTTTCAGTTTGCAGCATATTGGTGCTCTTAAAACGCTGAGTAACCTGTGTAGAGTGTGTCAATCTCCAGCACTGAATACACAACTTAGAGCTCCTTTCACCACAGACACGCAAACACATCTTTTTGTAAAAGTCCTACTTCTTTACTCTTGGAAATGTAAGGGTTTCATCGAGAACTTGAAGTCAATCATGCTTTTGCACTCTGCAACCAATAGGAATGAACTCTTGTACATACCCGTCTGAATTTCAGTGCAAAATGCCCTTCTTTTCTGGTTTGTTGAAAGTTCACAACACATTAGGAGATAGAGCGTGTTTGAAGAAGACTGATGCAGTGTGCGTTTTCCTTTATTTCTTGTGATTTGGGAAACATAATCCGTGATTTTCCACATTGTCTAAGAAACAACATGAGGCTTGCAAGAGATTGAAACAATGCATCCTAAAACTTATTCCAGCAGTGAAAACACACGGTTCTACAAAGACTTGGAAGGAGCAAGCAAAAGAATAGTGGCTGAGTGTCCTTTCAGAGAGAAACACATGCATTTCATCCTTCTGGAGTGAGTTTTCTTGCTGGAATTCATATGCATTTTGTACTGTGCAGAATGTAGCTACCTGCTCGGGGGTTGTGTCATAGATGCACCTTTCCTGTAGGAGCTTATTGGAACTTTCATTGTTTGGCTAAGTTATTTAGGGTTGGTTTTGGAAGGTCTTTCAACTTTGGCCAAATCCGCTTTGTACGAAAGTTTTTCACAGCCCTGTTTCCAAGTGTCCACAAAGAGCTGCTGCTTGAAAGTGTCCACATGCACATCTCCCATACTGGTGTGCTCGTTTCACTACCTGGATTTTGGTTTCCTCTTCTTTCTTTGAAATGACAAGTCTTCATTCAGCATGCTACACACAGCTTGTAGCAGTTTCAGTTTGAAGCATGTTGGTGCTCTCAAAACGCTGTGTATCCTGTGTAGAGTGTGTCACTCTACAGCACTGAATACACAACTTAGAGCTCCTTTCAACACAGACACGCAAACACGTCTTTTTGGGAAAGTCCTAACTCAGGTAAATTGGAAATGTAAGGGTTTCATCGAAAACATGAAGACAATCATGCTTTTGAACTCTGCAACCGAAAGAAATGGCTTTTTGTACATGCCATTCGGAATTTCACTGCAAAATGCCCTTCTTTTCTGGTTTGTTGAAAGTTCAAAACACTTTAGGAAATAGAACGTGTTTGAAGAAGACTGATGCAGTGTGCGTTTTCCTGGATTTCAAGTCATTCGGGATACATACTCCTTGTTTTTCCACATTGTCTAAGAAACAACATGAGGCTTGCAAGAGATTGAAAAAATGCATCCTAAAACTTATGCCTGCAGTGAAAACACACGTTTCTACAAAGACTTGGAAGGAGCAAGCAAAAGAATAGTGGCTGAGAGTTCTTTCAGAGAGAAACACACGTATTTCATCCTTCTGTAGAGACGGTTAGGGTTACGATTGGACCTAGGGTAGGGTTATGTTGAGGGCTAGGGTTAGAGAGACGGTTAGGGTTACGATTGGACCTAGGGTTAGGGTTATGTTGAGGGCTAGGGTTAGAGATATGGTTAGGGTTACGATTGGACCTAGGGTTAGGGTTATGTTGAGGGCTAGGGTTAGAGATATGGTTAGGGTTACGATTGGACCTAGGTTTAGGGTTATGTTGAGGGCTAGGGTTAGAGAGAAGGTTAGGGTTACTTTTGGACCTAGGGTTAGGGTTATGTTGAGGGCTAGGGTTAGAGATATGGTTAGGGTTACGATTGGACCTAGGGTTAGGGTTATGTTGAGGGCTAGGGTTAGAGAGAAGGTTAGGGTTACACGTGAACCTAGGGTTAGCGTAACGTTGAGGGCTAGGCTTAGAGAGAAGGTTAGGGTTACAATTGGACCTAGGGTTAGGGTTATGTTGAGGGCTAGGGTTAGAGATATGGTTAGGGTTACGATTGGACCTAGGGTTAGGGTTATGTTGAGGGCTAGGGTTAGAGTTCCGGTTAGGGTTACACGTGAACCTAGGGTTAGCGTAACGTTGAGGGCTAGGCTTAGAGAGAAGGTGAGGGTTACAATTGGACCTAGGGTTAGGGTTATGTTGAGGGCTAGGGTTAGAGATCCGGTTAGGGTTACGATTGGACCTAGGGTTAGGGTTATGTTGAGGGCTAGGGTTAGAGATCCGGTTAGGGTTACGATTGGACCTAGGGTTAGGGTTATGTTGAGGGCTAGGGTTAGAGATCCGGTTAGGGTTACGATTGGACCTAGGGTTAGGGTTATGTTGAGGGCTAGGGTTAGAGATCCGGTTAGGGTTACGATTGGACCTAGGGTTAGGGTTATGTTGAGGGCTAGGATTAGAGATCATGTTAGTATTACGATTGGACATAGGGTTTGTCTTATGTTGAGGGCTAGGGTTAGAGAGAAGGTTAGGGTTACTTTTGGACCTAGGGTTAGGGTTATGTTGAGGGCTAGGGTTAGAGATATGGTTAGGGTTACGATTGGACCTAGGGTTAGGGTTATGTTGAGGGCTAGGGTTAGAGAGAAGGTTAGGGTTACTTTTGGACCTAGGGTTAGGGTTATGTTGACGGCTAGGGTTAGAGATATGGTTAGGGTTACGATTGCACCTAGGGTTAGGGTTATGTTGAGGGCTAGGGTTAGAGATATGGTTAGGGTTACGATTGCACCTAGGGTTAGGGTTATGTTGAGGGCTAGGGTTAGAGATATGGTTAGGGTTACGATTGGACCTAGGGTTAGGGTTATGTTGAGGGCTAGGGTTAGAGAGAAGGTTAGGGTTACTTTTGGACCTAGGGTTAGGGTTATGTTGACGGCTAGGGTTAGAGATATGGTTAGGGTTACGATTGCACCTAGGGTTAGGGTTATGTGGAGGGCTAGGTTTAGAGATATGGTTAGGGTTACGATTGCACCTAGGGTTAGGGTTATGTTGAGGGCTAGGGTTAGAGATATGGTTAGGGTTACGATTGGACCTAGGGTTAGGGTTATGTTGAGGGCTAGGGTTAGAGAGAAGGTTAGGGTTACTTTTGGACCTAGGGTTAGGGTTATGTTGACGGCTAGGGTTAGAGATATGGTTAGGGTTACGATTGCACCTAGGGTTAGGGTTATGTTGAGGGCTAGGGTTAGAGATCCGGTTAGGGTTACGATTGGACCTAGGGTTAGGGTTATGTTGAGGGCTAGGGTTAGAGAGAAGGTTAGGGTTACTTTTGGACCTAGGGTTAGGGTTATGTTGAGGGCTAGGGTTAGAGATATGGTTAGGGTTACGATTGGACCTAGGGTTAGGGTTATGTTGAGGGCTAGGGTTAGAGAGAAGGTTAGGGTTATTTTGGACCTATGGTTAGGGTTATGTTGAGTGCTAGGGTTAGAGATATGGTTAGGGTTACGATTGGACCTAGGGTTAGGGTTATGTTGAGGGCTAGGGTTAGAGTTCCGGTTAGGGTTACACTTGAACCTAGGGTTAGCGTAACGTTGAGGGCTAGGCTTAGAGAGAAGGTTAGGGTTACAATTGGACCTAGGGTTAGGGTTATGTTGAGGGCTAGGATTAGAGGTCATGTTAGTATTACGATTGGACATAGGGTTAGGGTTATGTTGAGGGCTAGGGTTAGAGAGAAGGTTAGGGTTACTTTTGGACCTAGGGTTAGGGTTATGTTGAGGGCTAGGATTAGAGATATGGTTAGGGTTACGATTGGACCTAGGGTTAGGGTTATGTTGAAGGCTAGGGTTAGAGATCCGGTTAGGGTTACGATTGGACCTAGGGTTAGGGTTATGTTGAGGGCTAGGGTTAGACATCCGGTTAGGGTTACGATTGGACCTAGGGTTAGGGTTATGTTGAGGCCCAGGGTTTGAGATCTGGTTAGGGTTAGATTGGACCTAGGGTTAGGGTTATGTTGAGGGCTAGGGTTAGAGATCAGGTTAGTATTACGATTGGACCTAGGGTTAGGGTTATGTTTAGGGCTAGGGATACAGGTCCGGTTAGGGTTACGATTGGACCTAGGGTTAGGGTTATGTTGAGGGCTAGGGTTAGTGATCAGGTTAGTATTACGATTGGACCTAAGGTTAAGGTTATGTTGAGGGCTAGGGTTCAGATCCGGTTAGGGTTACGATTGGACCTAGGGTTAGCGTAACGTTGAGGGCTAAGGTTAGAGAGACGGTTAGGGTTACGATTGGACCTAGGGTTAGGGTTATGTTGAGGGCTAGGGTTAGAGATATGGTTAGGGTTATGATTGGACCTAGGGTTAGGGTTATTTATAGGGCTAGGGTTAGAGATCAGGTTAGGGTTACGATTGGACCTAGGGTTAGGGTTATGTTGAAGGCTAGGGTTAGAGAGAAGGTTAGGGTTTCAATTGGACCTAAGGTTAGGGTTATGTTGGGGGCTAGGGTTACAGATCCGGTTAGGGTTACGATTGGACCTAGGGTTAGGATTATGTTTAGGGCTAGGGTTAGAGATCCGGTTAGGGTTACTATTGGACGTAGGGTTCGGGTTATGTTGAGGGCTAGGGTTAGACATCAGGTTAGGGTTAAGATTGGACCTAGGGTTATAGTGATGTTGAGGGCTAGCGTATTCCAGCAGTGAAAACACACATTTCTATAAAGACTTTGAAGCAGCAAGCTAAAGCCTTGTGGCTGAGTGTTCTTTCATAGAGAAACATGCATTTCATCCTTCTGGAGTGAATTTTCATGCTGGAGTTCATATGCATTTTATACTGTGCAGAATGTAGCTACCTGCTGGGGGTTGTGTCATAGAAGCACCTTTTCTGCAGGAGCTTATTGGAACATTCATTGTTTGGCTAAGTTATTTAGGGTTGGTTTTGGAAGGTCTTTCAACCTTGGCCAAATCCCGCTTCGTACGCAAGTTTTTAATACCGCTGTTTCCAAGTGTCCACAAAGAGCTGCTGCTTGAAACTGTCCACGTGCACATCTCGTATACTGGTGTGCTCGTTTCACTACCTGGATTTTGGTTTCCTCTTCTTTCTTTGAAATGACAAGTCTTCATTCAGCATTCTACACACACCTTGTACCAGCTTCAGTTTGAAGCATGTTGGTGCTCTCAAAACGCTGTGTAACCTATGTAGAGTGTGTTACTCTCCAGCACTGAATACACAACTTAGAGCTCCTTTCACCACAGACACGCAAACACATCTTTTTGTGAAAGTCCTACTTCAGGTCCCTTGGAAATGTAAGGGTTTCATGGAGAACATGAAGTCAATCATGCTTTTGCACTCTACTACCAATAGAAATGACCTCTTGTACATGCCTGACTGAGTTTCACTGCAAAATGCCCTTGTTTTTGGTTTCTTGAATGTTCTCAACACATTAGGAGAAAGAGCGTGTTTGAGCAAGATCGATGCAGTGTGCGTTTCCCTAGATTTCAAGTGATTTGGGAAATATAATCCTTATTTTTCCACATTGTGAAAGAAACATGAGGCTTGCAAGAGATTGAAAAAATGCATCCCAAAACGTACTCCAGCGGTGAAAGCACACGTTTCTACAAAGACTTTGAAGTAGCAAGTAAAAGCCAATGGCTGAGTGTTCTTTTAGAGAGAAACATACACATTTCATCCTTCTGGAGTGAATTTTCAGCCTGGAATTCATATGCATTTGTACCGTGCAGAATGTAACTACCTGCTCGGGGGTTGTGTCATAGAAGCAACTTTCCTGCAGGAGCTTATTGGAACATTCATTGTTTGGCTAACTTCTTTGGGTTGGTTTTGGAAGGTCTTTCAACTTTAGCCAAATCCGCTTTCTTACGAAATTTTTTCACAGCCCTGTTTCCAAGAGCCCACAAAGAACTGCTGCTTAAAACTCTCCACATGCACATCTCCCATACTGGTGTGCTCGTTTCACTACCTGGATTTTGGTTTCCTCTTCTTTCTTTGAAATTACAAGCCCTCTTTCTGCATGCTACACACACCTTGTAGCAGTTTCAGTTTGCAGCATATTGGTGCTCTTAAAACGCTGAGTAACCTGTGTAGAGTGTGTCAATCTCCAGCACTGAATACACAACTTAGAGCTCCTTTCACCACAGACACGCAAACACATCTTTTTGTAAAAGTCCTACTTCTTTACTCTTGGAAATGTAAGGGTTTCATCGAGAACTTGAAGTCAATCATGCTTTTGCACTCTGCAACCAATAGGAATGAACTCTTGTACATACCCGTCTGAATTTCAGTGCAAAATGCCCTTCTTTTCTGGTTTGTTGAAAGTTCACAACACATTAGGAGATAGAGCGTGTTTGAAGAAGACTGATGCAGTGTGCGTTTTCCTTTATTTCTTGTGATTTGGGAAACATAATCCGTGATTTTCCACATTGTCTAAGAAACAACATGAGGCTTGCAAGAGATTGAAACAATGCATCCTAAAACTTATTCCAGCAGTGAAAACACACGGTTCTACAAAGACTTGGAAGGAGCAAGCAAAAGAATAGTGGCTGAGTGTCCTTTCAGAGAGAAACACATGCATTTCATCCTTCTGGAGTGAGTTTTCTTGCTGGAATTCATATGCATTTTGTACTGTGCAGAATGTAGCTACCTGCTCGGTGGTTGTGTCATAGATGCACCTTTCCTGCAGGAGCTTATTGGAACTTTCATTGTTTGGCTAAATTATTTAGGGTTGGTTTTGGAAGGTCTTTCAACTCTGGCCAAATCCGCTTTGTACGAAAGTTTTTCACAGCCCTGTTTCCAAGTGTCCACAAAGAGCTGCTGCTTGAAAGTGTCCACATGCACATCTCCCATACTGGTGTGCTCGTTTCACTACCTGGATTTTGGTTTCCTCTTCTTTCTTTGAAATGACAAGTCTTCATTCAGCATGCTACACACACCTTGTAGCAGTTTCAGTTTGAAGCATGTTGGTGCTCTCAAAACGCTGTGTATCCTGTGTAGAGTGTGTCACACTACAGCACTGAATACACAACTTAGAGCTCCTTTCAACACAGACACGCAAACACGTCTTTTTGGGAAAGTCCTAACTCAGGTAAATTGGAAATGTAAGGGTTTCATCGAAAACATGAAGACAATCATGCTTTTGAACTCTGCAACCGAAAGAAATGGCTTTTTGTACATGCCATTCGGAATTTCACTGCAAAATGCCCTTCTTTTCTGGTTTGTTGAAAGTTCAAAACACTTTAGGAAATAGAACGTGTTTGAAGAAGACTGATGCAGTGTGCGTTTTCCTGGATTTCAAGTGATTCGGGATACATACTCCTTGTTTTTCCAAATTGTCTAAGAAACAACATGAGGCTTGCAAGAGATTGAAAAAATGCATCCTAAAACTTATGCCTGCAGTGAAAACACACGTTTCTACAAAGACTTGGAAGGAGCAAGCAAAAGAATAGTGGCTGAGAGTTCTTTCAGAGAGAAACACACGTATTTCATCCTTCTGTAGAGACGGTTAGGGTTACGATTGGAGCTAGGGTAGGGTTATGTTGATGGCTAGGGTTAGAGAGACGGTTAGGGTTACGATTGGACCTAGGGGTAGCGTAAGGTTGAGGGCTAGGGTTAGAGATATGGTTAGGGTTACGATTGGACCTAGGGTTAGGGTTATGTCGAGGGCTAGGGTTAGAGAGAAGGTTAGGGTTACGATTGGACCTAGGGTTAGGGTTATGTTGAGGGCTAGGGTTAGAGTTCCGGTTAGGGTTAAGATTGGACCTAGGGTTAGTGTAACGTTGAGGGTTAGGCCTAGGGACAAGGTTAGGGTTACAATTGGACCTAGGGTTAGGGTTATGTTGAGGGCTAGGGTTAGAGTTCTGGTTAGGGTTAAGATTGGACCCAGGGTTAGTGTATCGTTGAGGGCTAGGCCTAGAGACAAGGTTAGGGTTACAATTGGACCTAGGGTTAGGGTTATGTTGAGGGCTAGGGTTAGAGATCCGGTTAGGGTTACGCATGGACCTAGGTTTAGGGTTATGTTGAGGGCTAGGGTTAGAGAGAAGGTTAGGGTTACGATTGGATCTAGGGTTAGGGTTATGTTGAGGGCTAGGGTTAGAGAGAAGTTTAGGGTTACTTTTGGACCTAGGGTTAGGGTTATGTTGAGGGCTAGGGTTAGAGATATGGTTAGGGTTACGATTGGACCTAGGGTTAGGGTTATGTTGAGGGCTAGGGTTAGAGAGAAGGTTAGGGTTACTTTTGGACCTAGGGTTAGGGTTATGTTGAGGGCTAGGGTTAGAGATATGTTAGGGTTACGATTGGACCTAGGGTTAGGGTTATGTTGAGGGCTAGGGTTAGAGAGAAGGTTAGGGTTATTTTGGACCTAGGGTTAGGGTTATGTTGAGGGCTAGGGTTAGAGATATGGTTAGGGTTACGATTGGACCTAGGGTTAGGGTTATGTTGAGGGCTAGGGTTAGAGTTCCGGTTAGGGTTACACTTGAACCTAGGGTTAGCGTAACGTTGAGGGCTAGGCTTAGAGAGAAGGTTAGGGTTACAATTGGACCTAGGGTTAGGGTTATGTTGAGGGCTAGGATTAGAGGTCATGTTAGTATTACGATTGGACATAGGGTTAGGGTTATGTTGAGGGCTAGGGTTAGAGAGAAGGTTAGGGTTACTTTTGGACCTAGGGTTAGGGTTATGTTGAGGGCTAGGATTAGAGATATGGTTAGGGTTACGATTGGACCTAGGGTTAGGGTTATGTTGAAGGCTAGGGTTAGAGATCCGGTTAGGGTTACGATTGGACCTAGGGTTAGGGTTATGTTGAGGGCTAGGGTTAGACATCCGGTTAGGGTTACGATTGGACCTAGGGTTAGGGTTATGTTGAGGCCCAGGGTTTGAGATCTGGTTAGGGTTAGATTGGACCTAGGGTTAGGGTTATGTTGAGGGCTAGGGTTAGAGATCAGGTTAGTATTACGATTGGACCTAGGGTTAGGGTTATGTTTAGGGCTAGGGATACAGATCCGGTTAGGGTTACGATTGGACCTAGGGTTAGGGTTATGTTGAGGGCTAGGGTTAGTGATCAGGTTAGTATTACGATTGGACCTAAGGTTAAGGTTATGTTGAGGGCTAGGGTTCAGATCCGGTTAGGGTTACGATTGGACCTAGGGTTAGCGTAACGTTGAGGGCTAGGGTTAGAGAGACGGTTAGGGTTACGATTGGACCTAGGGTTAGGGTTATGTTGAGGGCTAGGGTTAGAGATATGGTTAGGGTTATGATTGGACCTAGGGTTAGGGTTATTTATAGGGCTAGGGTTAGAGATCAGGTTAGGGTTACGATTGGACCTAGGGTTAGGGTTATGTTGAAGGCTAGGGTTAGAGAGAAGGTTAGGGTTTCAATTGGACCTAAGTTTAGGGTTATGTTGGGGGCTAGGGTTACAGATCCGGTTAGGGTTACGATTGGACCTAGGGTTAGGGTTATGTTTAGGGCTAGGGTTAGAGATCCGGTTAGGGTTACTATTGGACGTAGGGTTCGGGTTATGTTGAGGGATAGGGTTAGACATCAGGTTAGGGTTAAGATTGGACCTAGGGTTATAGTGATGTTGAGGGCTAGCGTATTCCAGCAGTGAAAACACACATTTCTATAAAGACTTTGAAGCAGCAAGCTAAAGCCTTGTGGCTGAGTGTTCTTTCATAGAGAAACATGCATTTCATCCTTCTGGAGTGAATTTTCATGCTGGAGTTCATATGCATTTTATACTGTGCAGAATGTAGCTACCTGCTGGGGGTTGTGTCATAGAAGCACCTTTTCTGCAGGAGCTTATTGGAACATTCATTGTTTGGCTAAGTTATTTAGGGTTGGTTTTGGAAGGTCTTTCAACCTTGGCCAAATCCCGCTTCGTACGCAAGTTTTTAATACCGCTGTTTCCAAGTGTCCACAAAGAGCTGCTGCTTGAAACTGTCCACGTGCACATCTCGTATACTGGTGTGCTCGTTTCACTACCTGGATTTTGGTTTCCTCTTCTTTCTTTGAAATGACAAGTCTTCATTCAGCATTCTACACACACCTTGTACCAGCTTCAGTTTGAAGCATGTTGGTGCTCTCAAAACGCTGTGTAACCTATGTAGAGTGTGTTACTCTCCAGCACTGAATACACAACTTAGAGCTCCTTTCACCACAGACACGCAAACACATCTTTTTGTGAAAGTCCTACTTCAGGTCCCTTGGAAATGTAAGGGTTTCATGGAGAACATGAAGTCAATCATGCTTTTGCACTCTACTACCAATAGAAATGACCTCTTGTACATGCCTGACTGAGTTTCACTGCAAAATGCCCTTGTTTTCTGGTTTCTTGAATGTTCTCAACACATTAGGAGAAAGAGCGTGTTTGAGCAAGATCGATGCAGTGTGCGTTTCCCTAGATTTCAAGTGATTTGGGAAATATAATCCTTATTTTTCCACATTGTGAAAGAAACATGAGGCTTGCAAGAGATTGAAAAAATGCATCCCAAAACGTACTCCAGCGGTGAAAGCACACGTTTCTACAAAGACTTTGAAGTAGCAAGTAAAAGCCAATGGCTGAGTGTTCTTTCAGAGAGAAACATACACATTTCATCCTTCTGGAGTGAATTTTCAGCCTGGAATTCATATGCATTTGTACCGTGCAGAATGTAACTACCTGCTCGGGGGTTGTGTCATAGAAGCAACTTTCCTGCAGGAGCTTATTGGAACATTCATTGTTTGGCTAACTTCTTTGGGTTGGTTTTGGAAGGTCTTTCAACTTTAGCCAAATCCGCTTTCTTACGAAATTTTTTCACAGCCCTGTTTCCAAGAGCCCACAAAGAACTGCTGCTTAAAACTCTCCACATGCACATCTCCCATACTGGTGTGCTCGTTTCAGTACCTGGATTTTGGATTCCTCTTCTTTCTTTGAAATTACAAGCCCTCTTTCTGCATGCTACACACACCTTGTAGCAGTTTCAGTTTGCAGCATATTGGTGCTCTTAAAACGCTGAGTAACCTGTGTAGAGTGTGTCAATCTCCAGCACTGAATACACAACTTAGAGCTCCTTTCACCACAGACACGCAAACACATCTTTTTGTAAAAGTCCTACTTCTTTACTCTTGGAAATGTAAGGGTTTCATCGAGAACTTGAAGTCAATCATGCTTTTGCACTCTGCAACCAATAGGAATGAACTCTTGTACATACCCGTCTGAATTTCAGTGCAAAATGCCCTTCTTTTCTGGTTTGTTGAAAGTTCACAACACATTAGGAGATAGAGCGTGTTTGAAGAAGACTGATGCAGTGTGCGTTTTCCTTTATTTCTTGTGATTTGGGAAACATAATCCGTGATTTTCCACATTGTCTAAGAAACAACATGAGGCTTGCAAGAGATTGAAACAATGCATCCTAAAACTTATTCCAGCAGTGAAAACACACGGTTCTACAAAGACTTGGAAGGAGCAAGCAAAAGAATAGTGGCTGAGTGTCCTTTCAGAGAGAAACACATGCATTTCATCCGTCTGGAGTGAGTTTTCTTGCTGGAATTCATATGCATTTTGTACTGTGCAGAATGTAGCTACCTGCTCGGGGGTTGTGTCATAGATGCACCTTTCCTGTAGGAGCTTATTGGAACTTTCATTGTTTGGCTAAGTTATTTAGGGTTGGTTTTGGAAGGTCTTTCAACTTTGGCCAAATCCGCTTTGTACGAAAGTTTTTCACAGCCCTGTTTCCAAGTGTCCACAAAGAGCTGCTGCTTGAAAGTGTCCACATGCACATCTCCCATACTGGTGTGCTCGTTTCACTACCTGGATTTTGGTTTCCTCTTCTTTCTTTGAAATGACAAGTCTTCATTCAGCATGCTACACACAGCTTGTAGCAGTTTCAGTTTGAAGCATGTTGGTGCTCTCAAAACGCTGTGTATCCTGTGTAGAGTGTGTCACTCTACAGCACTGAATACACAACTTAGAGCTCCATTCAACATAGACACGCAAACACGTCTTTTTGGGAAAGTCCTAACTCAGGTAAATTGGAAATGTAAGGGTTTCATCGAAAACATGAAGACAATCATGCTTTTGAACTCTGCAACCGAAAGAAATGGCTTTTTGTACATGCCATTCGGAATTTCACTGCAAAATGCCCTTCTTTTCTGGTTTGTTGAAAGTTCAAAACACTTTAGGAAATAGAACGTGTTTGAAGAAGACTGATGCAGTGTGCGTTTTCCTGGATTTCAAGTGATTCGGGATACATACTCCTTGTTTTTCCACATTGTCTAAGAAACAACATGAGGCTTGCAAGAGATTGAAAAAATGCATCCTAAAACTTATGCCTGCAGTGAAAACACACGTTTCTACAAAGACTTGGAAGGAGCAAGCAAAAGAATAGTGGCTGAGAGTTCTTTCAGAGAGAAACACACGTATTTCATCCTTCTGTAGAGACGGTTAGGGTTACGATTGGACCTAGGGTAGGGTTATGTTGAGGGCTAGGGTTAGAGAGACGGTTAGGGTTACGATTGGACCTAGGGTTAGGGTTATGTTGAGGGCTAGGGTTAGAGATATGGTTAGGGTTACGATTGGACCTAGGGTTAGGGTTATGTTGAGGGCTAGGGTTAGAGATATGGTTAGGGTTACGATTGGACCTAGGTTTAGGGTTATGTTGAGGGCTAGGGTTAGAGAGAAGGTTAGGGTTACTTTTGGACCTAGGGTTAGGGTTATGTTGAGTGCTAGGGTTAGAGATATGGTTAGGGTTACGATTGGACCTAGGGTTAGGGTTATGTTGAGGGCTAGGGTTAGAGTTCCGGTTAGGGTTACACGTGAACCTAGGGTTAGCGTAACGTTGAGGGCTAGGCTTAGAGAGAAGGTTAGGGTTACAATTGGACCTAGGGTTAGGGTTATGTTGAGGGCTAGGGTTAGAGATATGGTTAGGGTTACGATTGGACCTAGGGTTAGGGTTATGTTGAGGGCTAGGGTTAGAGTTCCGGTTAGGGTTACACGTGAACCTAGGGTTAGCGTAACGTTGAGGGCGAGGCTTAGAGAGAAGGTGAGGGTTACAATTGGACCTAGGGTTAGGGTTATGTTGAGGGCTAGGGTTAGAGATCCGGTTAGGGTTACGATTGGACCTAGGGTTAGGGTTATGTTGAGGGCTAGGGTTAGAGATCCGGTTAGGGTTACGATTGGACCTAGGGTTAGGGTTATGTTGAGGGCTAGGGTTAGAGATCCGGTTAGGGTTACGATTGGACCTAGGGTTAGGGTTATGTTGAGGGCTAGGGTTAGAGATCCGGTTAGGGTTACGATTGGACCTAGGGTTAGGGTTATGTTGAGGGCTAGGATTAGAGATCATGTTAGTATTACGATTGGACATAGGGTTTGTGTTATGTTGAGGGCTAGGCTTAGAGAGAAGGTTAGGGTTACTTTTGGACCTAGGGTTAGGGTTATGTTGAGGGCTAGGGTTAGAGATATGGTTAGGGTTACGATTGGACCTAGGGTTAGGGTTATGTTGAGGGCTAGGGTTAGAGAGAAGGTTAGGGTTACTTTTGGACCTAGGGTTAGGGTTATGTTGACGGCTAGGGTTAGAGATATGGTTAGGGTTACGATTGCACCTAGGGTTAGGGTTATGTTGAGGGCTAGGGTTAGAGATATGGTTAGGGTTACGATTGCACCTAGGGTTAGGGTTATGTTGAGGGCTAGGGTTAGAGATATGGTTAGGGTTACCATTGGACCTAGGGTTAGGGTTATGTTGAGGGCTAGGGTTAGAGAGAAGGTTAGGGTTACTTTTGGACCTAGGGTTAGGGTTATGTTGACGGCTAGGGTTAGAGATATGGTTAGGGTTACGATTGCACCTAGGGTTAGGGTTATGTTGAGGGCTAGGTTTAGAGATATGGTTAGGGTTACGATTGCACCTAGGGTTAGGGTTATGTTGAGGGCTAGGGTTAGAGATATGGTTAGGGTTACGATTGGACCTAGGGTTAGGGTTATGTTGAGGGCTAGGGTTAGAGAGAAGGTTAGGGTTACTTTTGGACCTAGGGTTAGGGTTATGTTGAGGGCTAGGGTTAGAGATATGGTTAGGGTTACGATTGGACCTAGGGTTAGGGTTATGTTGAGGGCTAGGGTTAGAGAGAAGGTTAGGGTTACTTTTGGACCTAGGGTTAGGGTTATGTTGAGGGCTAGGGTTAGAGATATGGTTAGGGTTACGATTGGACCTAGGGTTAGGGTTATGTTGAGGGCTAGGGTTAGAGAGAAGGTTAGGGTTATTTTGGACCTATGGTTAGGGTTATGTTGAGGGCTAGGGTTAGAGATATGGTTAGGGTTACGATTGGACCTAGGGTTAGGGTTATGTTGAGGGCTAGGGTTAGAGTTCCGGTTAGGGTTACACTTGAACCTAGGGTTAGCGTAACGTTGAGGGCTAGGCTTAGAGAGAAGGTTAGGGTTACAATTGGACCTAGGGTTAGGGTTATGTTGAGGGCTAGGATTAGAGGTCATGTTAGTATTACGATTGGACATAGGGTTAGGGTTATGTTGAGGGCTAGGGTTAGAGAGAAGGTTAGGGTTACTTTTGGACCTAGGGTTAGGGTTATGTTGAGGGCTAGGATTAGAGATATGGTTAGTTTTACGATTGGACCTAGGGTTAGGGTTATGTTGAAGGCTAGGGTTAGAGATCCGGTTAGGGTTACGATTGGACCTAGGGTTAGGGTTATGTTGAGGGCTAGGGTTAGACATCCGGTTAGGGTTACGATTGGACCTAGGGTTAGGGTTATGTTGAGGCCCAGGGTTTGAGATCTGGTTAGGGTTAGATTGGACCTAGGGTTAGGGTTATGTTGAGGACTAGGGTTAGAGATCAGGTTAGTATTACGATTGGACCTAGGGTTAGGGTTATGTTTAGGGCTAGGGATACAGGTCCGGTTAGGGTTATGATTGGACCTAGGGTTAGGGTTATGTTGAGGGCTAGGGTTAGTGATCAGGTTAGTATTACGATTGGACCTAAGGTTAAGGTTATGTTGAGGGCTAGGGTTCAGATCCGGTTAGGGTTACGATTGGACCTAGGGTTAGCGTAACGTTGAGGGCTAGGGTTAGAGAGACGGTTAGGGTTACGATTGGACCTAGGGTTAGGGTTATGTTGAGGGCTAGGGTTAGAGATATGGTTAGGGTTATGATTGGACCTAGGGTTAGGGTTATTTATAGGGCTAGGGTTAGAGATCAGGTTAGGGTTACGATTGGACCTAGGGTTAGGGTTATGTTGAAGGCTAGGGTTAGAGAGAAGGTTAGGGTTTCAATTGGACCTAAGTTTAGGGTTATGTTGGGGGCTAGGGTTACAGATCCGGTTAGGGTTACGATTGGACCTAGGGTTAGGGTTATGTTTAGGGCTAGGGTTAGAGATCCGGTTAGGGTTACTATTGGACGTAGGGTTCGGGTTATGTTGAGGGCTAGGGTTAGACATCAGGTTAGGGTTAAGATTGGACCTAGGGTTATAGTGATGTTGAGGGCTAGCGTATTCCAGCAGTGAAAACACACATTTCTATAAAGACTTTGAAGCAGCAAGCTAAAGCCTTGTGGCTGAGTGTTCTTTCATAGAGAAACATGCATTTCATCCTTCTGGAGTGAATTTTCATGCTGGAGTTCATATGCATTTTATACTGTGCAGAATGTAGCTACCTGCTGGGGGTTGTGTCATAGAAGCACCTTTTCTGCAGGAGCTTATTGGAACATTCATTGTTTGGCTAAGTTATTTAGGGTTGGTTTTGGAAGGTCTTTCAACCTTGGCCAAATCCCGCTTCGTACGCAAGTTTTTAATACCGCTGTTTCCAAGTGTCCACAAAGAGCTGCTGCTTGAAACTGTCCACGTGCACATCTCGTATACTGGTGTGCTCGTTTCACTACCTGGATTTTGGTTTCCTCTTCTTTCTTTGAAATGACAAGTCTTCATTCAGCATTCTACACACACCTTGTACCAGCTTCAGTTTGAAGCATGTTGGTGCTCTCAAAACGCTGTGTAACCTATGTAGAGTGTGTTACTCTCCAGCACTGAATACACAACTTAGAGCTCCTTTCACCACAGACACGCAAACACATCTTTTTGTGAAAGTCCTACTTCAGGTCCCTTGGAAATGTAAGGGTTTCATGGAGAACATGAAGTCAATCATGCTTTTGCACTCTACTACCAATAGAAATGACCTCTTGTACATGCCTGACTGAGTTTCACTGCAAAATGCCCTTGTTTTCTGGTTTCTTGAATGTTCTCAACACATTAGGAGAAAGAGCGTGTTTGAGCAAGATCGATGCAGTGTGCGTTTCCCTAGATTTCAAGTGATTTGGGAAATATAATCCTTATTTTTCCACATTGTGAAAGAAACATGAGGCTTGCAAGAGATTGAAAAAATGCATCCCAAAACGTACTCCAGCGGTGAAAGCACACGTTTCTACAAAGACTTTGAAGTAGCAAGTAAAAGCCAATGGCTGAGTGTTCTTTCAGAGAGAAACATACACATTTCATCCTTCTGGAGTGAATTTTCAGCCTGGAATTCATATGCATTTGTACCGTGCAGAATGTAACTACCTGCTCGGGGGTTGTGTCATAGAAGCAACTTTCCTGCAGGAGCTTATTGGAACATTCATTGTTTGGCTAACTTCTTTGGGTTGGTTTTGGAAGGTCTTTCAACTTTAGCCAAATCCGCTTTCTTACGAAATTTTTTCACAGCCCTGTTTCCAAGAGCCCACAAAGAACTGCTGCTTAAAACTCTCCACATGCACATCTCCCATACTGGTGTGCTCGTTTCACTACCTGGATTTTGGTTTCCTCTTCTTTCTTTGAAATTACAAGCCCTCTTTCTGCATGCTACACACACCTTGTAGCAGTTTCAGTTTGCAGCATATTGGTGCTCTTAAAACGCTGAGTAACCTGTGTAGAGTGTGTCAATCTCCAGCACTGAATACACAACTTAGAGCTCCTTTCACCACAGACACGCAAACACATCTTTTTGTAAAAGTCCTACTTCTTTACTCTTGGAAATGTAAGGGTTTCATCGAGAACTTGAAGTCAATCATGCTTTTGCACTCTGCAACCAATAGGAATGAACTCTTGTACATACCCGTCTGAATTTCAGTGCAAAATGGCCTTCTTTTCTGGTTTGTTGAAAGTTCACAACACATTAGGAGATAGAGCGTGTTTGAAGAAGACTGATGCAGTGTGCGTTTTCCTTTATTTCTTGTGATTTGGGAAACATAATCCGTGATTTTCCACATTGTCTAAGAAACAACATGAGGCTTGCAAGAGATTGAAACAATGCATCCTAAAACTTATTCCAGCAGTGAAAACACACGGTTCTACAAAGACTTGGAAGGAGCAAGCAAAAGAATAGTGGCTGAGTGTCCTTTCAGAGAGAAACACATGCATTTCATCCGTCTGGAGTGAGTTTTCTTGCTGGAATTCATATGCATTTTGTACTGTGCAGAATGTAGCTACCTGCTCGGGGGTTGTGTCATAGATGCACCTTTCCTGTAGGAGCTTATTGGAACTTTCATTGTTTGGCTAAGTTATTTAGGGTTGGTTTTGGAAGGTCTTTCAACTTTGGCCAAATCCGCTTTGTACGAAAGTTTTTCACAGCCCTGTTTCCAAGTGTCCACAAAGAGCTGCTGCTTGAAAGTGTCCACATGCACATCTCCCATACTGGTGTGCTCGTTTCACTACCTGGATTTTGGTTTCCTCTTCTTTCTTTGAAATGACAAGTCTTCATTCAGCATGCTACACACAGCTTGTAGCAGTTTCAGTTTGAAGCATGTTGGTGCTCTCAAAACGCTGTGTATCCTGTGTAGAGTGTGTCACTCTACAGCACTGAATACACAACTTAGAGCTCCTTTCAACACAGACACGCAAAACGTCTTTTTGGGAAAGTCCTAACTCAGGTAAATTGGAAATGTAAGGGTTTCATCGAAAACATGAAGACAATCATGCTTTTGAACTCTGCAACCGAAAGAAATGGCTTTTTGTACATGCCATTCGGAATTTCACTGCAAAATGCCCTTCTTGTCTGGTTTGTTGAAAGTTCAAAACACTTTAGGAAATAGAACGTGTTTGAAGAAGACTGATGCAGTGTGCGTTTTCCTGGATTTCAAGTGATTCGGGATACATACTCCTTGTTTTTCCAAATTGTCTAAGAAACAACATGAGGCTTGCAAGAGATTGAAAAAATGCATCCTAAAACTTATGCCTGCAGTGAAAACACACGTTTCTACAAAGACTTGGAAGGAGCAAGCAAAAGAATAGTGGCTGAGAGTTCTTTCAGAGAGAAACACACGTATTTCATCCTTCTGTAGAGACGGTTAGGGTTACGATTGGACCTAGGGTAGGGTTATGTTGAGGGCTAGGGTTAGAGAGACGGTTAGGGTTACGATTGGACCTAGGGTTAGGGTTATGTTGAGGGCTAGGGTTAGAGATATGGTTAGGGTTACGATTGGACCTAGGGTTAGGGTTATGTTGAGGGCTAGGGTTAGAGATATGGTTAGGGTTACGATTGGACCTAGGGTTAGGGTTATGTTGAGGGCTAGGGTTAGAGAGAAGGTTAGGGTCACTTTTGGACCTAGGGTTAGGGTTATGTTGAGGGCTAGGGTTAGAGATATGGTTAGGGTTACGATTGGACCTAGGGTTAGGGTTATGTTGAGGGCTAGGGTTAGAGTTCCGGTTAGGGTTACACGTGAACCTAGGGTTAGCGTAACGATGAGGGCTAGGCTTAGAGAGAAGGTTAGGGTTACAATTGGACTTAGGGTTAGGGTTATGTTGAGGGCTAGGGTTAGAGATCCGGTTAGGGTTACGATTGGACCTAGGGTTAGGGTTATGTTGAGGGCTAGGGTTAGAGAGAAGGTTAGGGTTACGATTGGACCTAGGGTTAGGGTTATGTTGAGGGCTAGGGTTAGAGATCCGGTTAGGGTTACGATTGGACCTAGGGTTAGGGTTATGTTGAGGGCTAGGGTTAGAGATATGGTTAGGGTTACGATTGGACCTAGGGTTAGGGTTATGTTGAGGGCTAGGGTTAGAGAGAAGGTTAGGGTTACTTTTGGACCTAGGGTTAGGGTTATGTTGAGGGCTAGGGTTAGAGATATGGTTAGGGTTACGATTGGACCTAGGGTTAGGGTTATGTTGAGGGCTAGGGTTAGAGTTCCGGTTAGGGTTACACGTGAACCTAGGGTTAGCGTAACATTGAGGGCTAGGCTTAGAGAGAAGGTTAGGGTTACAATTGGACCTAGGGTTAGGGTTATGTTGAGGGCTAGGGTTAGAGATCCGGTTAGGGTTACGATTGGACCTAGCGTTAGGGTTATGTTGAGGGCTAGGGTTAGAGATCCGGTTAGGGTTACGATTGGACCTAGGGTTAGGGTTATGTTGAGGGCTAGGGTTAGAGATCCGGTTAGGGTTACGATGGACCTAGGGTTAGGGTTATGTTGAGGGCTAGGGTTAGAGATCCGGTTAGGGTTACGATTGGACCTAGGGTTAGGGTTATATTGAGGGCTAGGGTTAGACATCCGGTTAGGGTTACGATTGGACCTAGGGTTAGGGTTATGTTGAGGGCTAGGGTTAGAGTTCCGGTTAGGGTTACACTTGAACCTAGGGTTAGCGTAACGTTGAGGGCTAGGCTTAGAGAGAAGGTTAGGGTTACAATTGGACCTAGGGTTAGGTTTATGTTGAGGGCTAGGGTTAGAGATCCGGTTAGGGTTACGATTGGACCTACGGTTAGGGTTATGTTGAGGGCTAGGATTAGAGATCATGTTAGTATTACATTTGGACATAGGGTTAGGGTTATGTTGAGGGCTAGGGTTAGAGAGAAGGTTAGGGTTACTTTTGGACCTAGGGTTAGGGTTATGTTGAGGGCTAGGGTTAGAGATATGGTTAGGGTTACGATTGGATCTAGGGTTAGTGTTATGTTGAGGGCTAGGGTTAGATATCCGGTTAGGGTTACGATTGGACAAAGGGTTAGGGTTATGTTGAGGGCTAGGGTTAGAGATCCGGTTAGGGTTACTATTGGACGTAGGGTTAGGGTTATGTTGAGGGCTAGGGTTAGAGATCCGGTTAGTATTACGATTGGACCTAGGGTTAGGGTTATGTTGAGGTCTAGGGTTAGAGATCAGGTTAGGGTTAAGATTGGACCTAGGGTTATAGTGATGTTGAGGGCTAGGGTATTCCAGCAGTGAAAACACACATTTCTATAAAGACTTTGAAGCAGCAAGCTAAAGCCTTGTGGCTGAGTGTTCTTTCATAGAGAAACATGCATTTCATCCTTCTGGAGTGAATTTTCATGCTGGAGTTCATATGCATTTTATACTGTGCAGAATGTAGCTACCTGCTGGGGGTTGTGTCATAGAAGCACCTTTTCTGCAGGAGCTTATTGGAACATTCATTGTTTGGCTAAATTATTTAAGGTTGGTTTTGGAAGGTCTTTCAACCTTGGCCAAATTCCGCTTCGTACGCAAGTTTTTAATACCGCTGTTTCCAAGTGTCCACAAAGAGCTGCTGCTTGAAACTGTCCACGTGCACATCTCGTATACTGGTGTGCTCGTTTCACTACCTGGATTTTGGTTTCCTCTTCTTTCTTTGAAATGACAAGTCTTCATTCAGCATTCTACACACACCTTGTACCAGCTTCAGTTTGAAGCATGTTGGTGCTCTCAAAACGCTGTGTAACCTATGTAGAGTGTGTTACTCTCCAGCACTGAATACACAACTTAGAGCTCCTTTCACCACAGACACGCAAACACATCTTTTTGTGAAAGTCCTACTTCAGGTCCCTTGGAAATGTAAGGGTTTCATGGAGAACATGAAGTCAATCATGCTTTTGCACTCTACTACCAATAGAAATGACCTCTTGTACATGCCTGACTGAGTTTCACTGCAAAATGCCCTTGTTTTCTGGTTTCTTGAATGTTCTCAACACATTAGGAGAAAGAGCATGTTTGAGCAAGATCGATGCAGTGTGCGTTTCCCTAGATTTCAAGTGATTTGGGAAATATAATCCTTATTTTTCCACATTGTGAAAGAAACATGAGGCTTGCAAGAGATTGAAAAAATGCATCCCAAAACGTACTCCAGCGGTGAAAGCACACGTTTCTACAAAGACTTTGAAGTAGCAAGTAAAAGCCAATGGCTGAGTGTTCTTTCAGAGAGAAACATACACATTTCATCCTTCTGGAGTGAATTTTCAGCCTGGAATTCATATGCATTTGTACCGTGCAGAATGTAACTACCTGCTCGGGGGTTGTGTCATAGAAGCAACTTTCCTGCAGGAGCTTATTGGAACATTCATTGTTTGGCTAACTTCTTTGGGTTGGTTTTGGAAGGTCTTTCAACTTTAGCCAAATCCGCTTTCTTACGAAATTTTTTCACAGCCCTGTTTCCAAGAGCCCACAAAGAGCTGCTGCTTGAAAGTGTCCACATGCACATCTCCCATACTGGTGTGCTCGTTTCAGTACCTGGATTTTGGTTTCCTCTTCTTTCTTTGAAATTACAAGCCCTCTTTCTGCATGCTACACACACCTTGTAGCAGTTTCAGTTTGCAGCATATTGGTGCTCTTAAATTGCTGAGTAACCTGTGTAGAGTGTGTTACTCTCCAGCACTGAATACACATCTTAGAGCTCCTTTCACCACAGACACGCAAACACATCTTTTTGTAAAAGTCCTACTTCTTTACTCTTGGAAATGTAAGGGTTTCATCGAGAACTTGAAGTCAATCATGCTTTTGCACTCTGCAACCAATAGGAATGAACTCTTGTACATACCCGTCTGAATTTCAGTGCAAAATGCCCTTCTTTTCTGGTTTGTTGAAAGTTCACAACACATTAGGAGATAGAGCGTGTTTGAAGAAGACTGATTCAGTGTGCGTTTTCCTTTATTTCTTGTGATTTGGGAAACATAATCCGTGATTTTCCACATTGTCTAAGAAACAACATGAGGCTTGCAAGAGATTGAAACAATGCATCCTAAAACTTATTCCAGCAGTGAAAACACACGGTTCTACAAAGACTTGGAAGGAGCAAGCAAAAGAATAGTGGCTGAGTGTCCTTTCAGAGAGAAACACATGCATTTCATCCTTCTGGAGTGAGTTTTCTTGCTGGAATTCATATGCATTTTGTACTGTGCAGAATGTAGCTACCTGCTCGGGGGTTGTGTCATAGATGCACCTTTCCTGTAGGAGCTTATTGGAACTTTCATTGTTTGGCTAAGTTATTTAGGGTTGGTTTTGGAAGGTCTTTCAACTTTGGCCAAATCGGCTTTGTACGAAAGTTTTTCACAGCCCTGTTTCCAAGTGTCCACAAAGAGCTGCTGCTTGAAAGTGTCCACATGCACATCTCCCATACTGGTGTGCTCGTTTCACTACCTGGATTTTGGTTTCCTCTTCTTTCTTTGAAATGACAAGTCTTCATTCAGCATGCTACACACAGCTTGTAGCAGTTTCAGTTTGAAGCATGTTGGTGCTCTCAAAACGCTGTGTATCCTGTGTAGAGTGTGTCACTCTACAGCACTGAATACACAACTTAGAGCTCCTTTCAACACAGACACGCAAACACGTCTTTTTGGGAAAGTCCTAACTCAGGTAAATTGGAAATGTAAGGGTTTCATCGAAAACATGAAGACAATCATGCTTTTGAACTCTGCAACCGAAAGAAATGGCTTTTTGTACATGCCATTCTGAATTTCACTGCAAAATGCCCTTCTTTTCTGGTTTGTTGAAAGTTCAAAACACTTTAGGAAATAGAACGTGTTTGAAGAAGACTGATGCAGTGTGCGTTTTCCTGGATTTCAAGTGATTCGGGATACATACTCCTTGTTTTTCCACATTGTCTAAGAAACAACATGAGGCTTGCAAGAGATTGAAAAAATGCATCCTAAAACTTATGCCTGCAGTGAAAACACACGTTTCTACAAAGACTTGGAAGGAGCAAGCAAAAGAATAGTGGCTGAGAGTTCTTTCAGAGAGAAACACACGTATTTCATCCTTCTGTAGAGACGGTTAGGGTTACGATTGGACCTAGGGTAGGGTTATGTTGAGGGCTAGGGTTAGAGAGACGGTTAGGGTTACGATTGGACGTAGGGTAAGGGTTATGTTGAGGGCTAGGCTTAGAGAGAAGGTTAGGGTTACAATTGGACCTAGGGTTAGGGTTATGTTGAGGGCTAGGGTTAGAGATCCGGTTAGGGTTACGATTGGACCTAGGGTTAGGGTTATGTTGAGGGCTAGGATTAGAGATCATGTTAGTATTACGATTGGACATAGGGTTAGGGTTATGTTGAGGGCTAGGGTTAGAGAGAAGGTTAGGGTTACTTTTGGACCTAGGGTTAGGGTTATGTTGAGGGCTAGGGTTAGAGATATGGTTAGGGTTACGATTGGACCTAGGGTTAGGGTTATGTTGAGGGTTAGGGTTAGAGTTCCGGTTAGGGTTACACTTGAACCTAGGGTTAGCGTAAGTTTGAGGGCTAGGCTTAGAGAGAAGGTTAGGGTTACAATTGGACCTAGGGTTAGGGTTATGTTGAGGGCTAGGGTTAGAGATCCGGTTAGGGTTACGATTGGACCTAGGGTTAGGGTTATGTTGAGGGCTAGGATTAGAGATCATGTTAGTTTTACGATTGGACATAGGGTTAGGGTTATGTTGAGGGCTAGGGTTAGAGAGAAGGTTAGGGTTACTTTTGGACCTAGGGTTAGGGTTATGTTGAGGGCTAGGGTTAGAGATATGGTTAGGGTTACGATTGGACCTAGGGTTAGGGTTATGTTGAGGGCTAGGGTTAGAGAGAAGGTTAGGGTTACTTTTGGACCTAGGGTTAGGGTTATGTTGAGGGCTAGGGTTAGAGATCCGGTTAGGGTTACGATTCGACCTAGGGTTAGGGTTATGTTGAGGGCTAGGGTTAGACATCCGGTTAGGGTTACGATTGGACCTAGGGTTAGGGTTATGTTGAGGCCCAGGGTTTGAGATCTGGTTAGGGTTAGATTGTACCTAGGGTTAGGGTTATGTTGAGGGCTAGGGTTAGAGATCAGGTTAGTATTACGATTGGACCTAGGGTTAGGGTTAGGTTTAGGGCTAGGGATACAGATCCGGTTAGGGTTACGATTGGACCTAGGGTTAGCGTAACGTTGAGGGCTAGGGTTAGAGAGACAGTTAGGGTTACGATTGGACCTAGGGTTAGGGTTATGTTGAGGGCTAGGGTTAGAGATATGGTTAGGGTTATGATTGGACCTAGGGTTAGGGTTATGTATAGGGCAGGGTTAGAGATCAGGTTAGGGTTACGATTGGACCTAGGGTTAGGGTTATGTTGAGGGCTAGGATTAGAGATCATGTTAGTATTACGATTGGACATAGGGTTAGGGTTATGTTGAGGGCTAGGGTTACAGATCCGGTTAGGATTACTATTGGACGTAGGGTTAGGGTTATGTTGAGGGCTAGGGTTAGAGATTCGGATAGTATTACGATTGGACCTAGGGTTAGGGTTATGTTGAGGGCTAGGGTTACAGATCCGGTTAGGGTTACGATTTGACCTAGGGTTAGGGTTATGTTTAGGGCTAGGGTTAGAGATCCGGTTAGGGTTACTATTGGACGTAGGGTTAGGGTTATGTTGAGGGCTAGGGTTAGAGATCCGGTTAGGGTTAAGATTGGACCTAGGGTTATAGTGATGTTGAGGGCTAGGGTATTCCAGCAGTGAAAACACACATTTCTATAAAGACTTTGAAGCAGCAAGTTAAAGCCTTGTGGCTGAGTGTTCTTTCATCGAGAAACGTGCATTTCATCCTTCTGGAGTGAATTTTCATGCTGGAGTTCATATGCATTTTATACTGTACAGAATGTAGCTACCTGCTGGGGGTTGTGTCATAGAAGCACCTTTTCTGCAGGAGCTTATTGGAACATTCATTGTTTGGCTAAGTTATTTAGGGTTGGTTTTCGAAGGTCTTTCAACCTTGGCCAAATCCCGCTTCGTACGCAAGTTTTTAATACCGCTGTTTCCAAGTGTCCACAAAGAGCTGCTGCTTGAAACTGTCCACGTGCACATCTCGTATACTGGTGTGCTCGTTTCACTACCTGGATTTTGGTTTCCTCTTCTTTCTTTGAAATGACAAGTCTTCATTCAGCATTCTACACACACCTTGTACCAGCTTCAGTTTGAAGCATGTTGGTGCTCTCAAAACGCTGTGTAACCTATGTAGAGTGTGTTACTCTCCAGCACTGAATACACAACTTAGAGCTCCTTTCACCACAGACACGCAAACACATCTTTTTGTGAAAGTCCTACTTCAGGTCCCTTGGAAATGTAAGGGTTTCATGGAGAACATGAAGTCAATCATGCTTTTGCACTCTACTACCAATAGAAATGACCTCTTGTACATGCCTGACTGAGTTTCACTGCAAAATGCCCTTGTTTTCTGGTTTCTTGAATGTTCTCAACACATTAGGAGAAAGAGCGTGTTTGAGCAAGATCGATGCAGTGTGCGTTTCCCTAGATTTCAAGTGATTTGGGAAATATAATCCTTATTTTTCCACATTGTGAAAGAAACATGAGGCTTGCAAGAGATTGAAAAAATGCATCCCAAAACGTACTCCAGCGGTGAAAGCACACGTTTCTACAAAGACTTTGAAGTAGCAAGTAAAAGCCAATGGCTGAGTGTTCTTTCAGAGAGAAACATACACATTTCATCCTTCTGGAGTGAATTTTCAGCCTGGAATTCATATGCATTTGTACCGTGCAGAATGTAACTACCTGCTCGGGGGTTGTGTCATAGAAGCAACTTTCCTGCAGGAGCTTATTGGAACATTCATTGTTTGGCTAACTTCTTTGGGTTGGTTTTGGAAGGTCTTTCAACTTTAGCCAAATCCGCTTTCTTACGAAATTTTTTCACAGCCCTGTTTCCAAGAGCCCACAAAGAACTGCTGCTTAAAACTCTCCACATGCACATCTCCCATACTGGTGTGCTCGTTTCACTACCTGGATTTTGGTTTCCTCTTCTTTCTTTGAAATTACAAGCCCTCTTTCTGCATGCTACACACACCTTGTAGCAGTTTCAGTTTGCAGCATATTGGTGCTCTTAAAACGCTGAGTAACCTGTGTAGAGTGTGTCAATCTCCAGCACTGAATACACAACTTAGAGCTCCTTTCACCACAGACACGCAAACACATCTTTTTGTAAAAGTCCTACTTCTTTACTCTTGGAAATGTAAGGGTTTCATCGAGAACTTGAAGTCAATCATGCTTTTGCACTCTGCAACCAATAGGAATGAACTCTTGTACATACCCGTCTGAATTTCAGTGCAAAATGCCCTTCTTTTCTGGTTTGTTGAAAGTTCACAACACATTAGGAGATAGAGCGTGTTTGAAGAAGACTGATGCAGTGTGCGTTTTCCTTTATTTCTTGTGATTTGGGAAACATAATCCGTGATTTTCCACATTGTCTAAGAAACAACATGAGGCTTGCAAGAGATTGAAACAATGCATCCTAAAACTTATTCCAGCAGTGAAAACACACGGTTCTACAAAGACTTGGAAGGAGCAAGCAAAAGAATAGTGGCTGAGTGTCCTTTCAGAGAGAAACACATGCATTTCATCCTTCTGGAGTGAGTTTTCTTGCTGGAATTCATATGCATTTTGTACTGTGCAGAATGTAGCTACCTGCTCGGGGGTTGTGTCATAGATGCACCTTTCCTGTAGGAGCTTATTGGAACTTTCATTGTTTGGCTAAGTTATTTAGGGTTGGTTTTGGAAGGTCTTTCAACTTTGGCCAAATCCGCTTTGTACGAAAGTTTTTCACAGCCCTGTTTCCAAGTGTCCACAAAGAGCTGCTGCTTGAAAGTGTCCACATGCACATCTCCCATACTGGTGTGCTCGTTTCACTACCTGGATTTTGGTTTCCTCTTCTTTCTTTGAAATGACAAGTCTTCATTCAGCATGCTACACACAGCTTGTAGCAGTTTCAGTTTGAAGCATGTTGGTGCTCTCAAAACGCTGTGTATCCTGTGTAGAGTGTGTCACTCTACAGCACTGAATACACAACTTAGAGCTCCTTTCAACACAGACACGCAAACACGTCTTTTTGGGAAAGTCCTAACTCAGGTAAATTCGAAATGTAAGGGTTTCATCGAAAACATGAAGACAATCATGCTTTTGAACTCTGCAACCGAAAGAAATGGCTTTTTGTACATGCCATTCTGAATTTCACTGCAAAATGCCCTTCTTTTCTGGTTTGTTGAAAGTTCAAAACACTTTAGGAAATAGAACGTGTTTGAAGAAGACTGATGCAGTGTGCGTTTTCCTGGATTTCAAGTGATTCGGGATACATACTCCTTGTTATTCCACATTGTCTAAGAAACAACATGAGGCTTGCAAGAGATTGAAAAAATGCATCCTAAAACTTATGCCTGCAGTGAAAACACACGTTTCAACAAAGACTTGGAAGGAGCAAGCAAAAGAATAGTGGCTGAGAGTTCTTTCAGAGAGAAACACACGTATTTCATCCTTCTGTAGAGACGGTTAGGGTTACGATTGGACCTAGGGTAGGGTTATGTTGAGGGCTAGGGTTAGAGAGACGGTTAGGGTTACGATTGGACCTAGGGTTAGGGTTATGTTGAGGGCTAGGGTTAGAGATATGGTTAGGGTTACGATTGGACCTAGGGTTAGGCTTATGTTGAGGGCTAGGGTTAGAGATATGGTTAGGTTTACGATTGGACCTAGGGTTAGGGTTATGTTGAGGGCTAGGGTTAGAGAGAAGGTTAGGGTTACTTTTGGACCTAGGGTTAGGGTTATGTTGAGGGCTAGGGTTAGAGATCCGGTTAGGGTTACGATTGGACCTAGGGTTAGGGTTATGTTGAGGGCTAGGGTTAGAGTTCCGGTTAGGGTTACACTTGAACATAGGGTTAGCGTAACGTTGAGGGCTAGGCTTAGAGAGAAGGTTAGGGTTACAATTGGACCTAGGGTTAGGGTTATGTTGAGGGCTAGGGTTAGAGATCCGGTTAGGGTTACGATTGGACCTAGGGTTAGGGTTATGTTGAGGGCTAGGATTAGAGATCATGTTAGTATTACGATTGGACATAGGGTTAGGGTTATGTTGAGGGCTAGGGTTAGAGAGAAGGTTAGGGTTACTTTTGGACCTAGGGTTAGGGTTATGTTGAGGGCTAGGTTTAGAGATATGGTTAGGGTTACGATTGGACCTAGGGTTAGGGTTATGTTGAGTGTTAGGGTTAGAGTTCCGGTTAGGGTTACACTTGAACCTAGGGTTAGCGTAACGTTGAGGGCTAGGCTTAGAGAGAAGTTTAGGGTTACAATTGGACCTAGGGTTAGGGTTATGTTGAGGGCTAGGGTTAGAGATCCGGTTAGGGTTACGATTGGACCTAGGGTTAGGGTTATGTTGAGGGCTAGGGTTAGAGAGAAGGTTAGGGTTACTTTTGGACCTAGGGTTAGGGTTATGTTGAGGGCTAGGGTTAGAGATATGGTTAGGGTTACGATTGGACCTAGGGTTAGGGTTATGTTGAGGGCTAGGGTTAGAGAGAAGGTTAGGGTTACTTTTGGACCTAGGGTTAGGGTTATGTTGAGGGCTAGGGTTAGAGATCCGGTTAGGGTTACGATTCGACCTAGGGTTAGGGTTATGTTGAGGGCTAGGGTTAGACATCCGGTTAGGGTTACGATTGGACCTAGGGTTAGGGTTATGTTGAGGCCCAGGGTTTGAGATCTGGTTAGGGTTAGATTGTACCTAGGGTTAGGGTTATGTTGAGGGCTAGGGTTAGAGATCAGGTTAGTATTACGATTGGACCTAGGGTTAGGGTTAGGTTTAGGGCTAGGGATACAGATCCGGTTAGGGTTACGATTGGACCTAGGGTTAGGGTTATGTTGAGGGCTAGGGTTAGTGATCAGGTTAGTATTACGATTGGACCTAAGGTTAAGGTTATGTTGAGGGCTAGGGTTCAGATCCGGTTAGGGTTACGATTGGACCTAGGGTTAGCGTAACGTTGAGAGCTAGGGTTAGAGAGACAGTTAGGGTAACGATTGGACCTAGGGTTAGGGTTATGTTGAGGGCTAGGGTTAGAGATATGGTTAGGGTTATGATTGGACCTAGGGTTAGGGTTATGTATAGGGCTAGGGTTAGAGATCAGGTTAGGGTTACGATTGGACCTAGGGTTAGGGTTATGTTGAGGGCTAAGGTTAGAGAGAAGGTTAGGGTTTCAATTGGACCTAGGGTTAGGGTTATGTTGAGGGCTAGGGTTACAGATCCGGTTAGGGTTACGATTGGACCTAGGGTTAGGGTTATGTTTAGGGCTAGGGTTAGAGATCCGGTTAGGATTACTATTGGACGTAGGGTTAGGGTTATGTTGAGGGCTAGGGTTAGAGATCCGGTTAGTATTACGATTGGACCTAGGTTTAGGGTTATGTTGAGGGCTAGGGTTACAGATCCGGTTAGGGTTACGATTTGACCTAGGGTTAGGGTTATGTTTAGGGCTAGGGTTAGAGATCCGGTTAGGGTTACTATTGGACGTAGGGTTAGGGTTATGTTGAGGGCTAGGGTTACAGATCCGGTTAGGGTTAAGATTGGACCTAGGGTTATAGTGATGTTGAGGGCTAGGGTATTCCAGCAGTGAAAACACACATTTCTATAAAGACTTTGAAGCAGCAAGTTAAAGCCTTGTGGCTGAGTGTTCTTTCATCGAGAAACGTGCATTTCATCCTTCTGGAGTGAATTTTCATGCTGGAGTTCATATGCATTTTATACTGTGCAGAATGTAGCTACCTGCTGGGGGTTGTGTCATAGAAGCACCTTTTCTGCAGGAGCTTATTGGAACATTCATTGTTTGGCTAAGTTATTTAGGGTTGGTTTTGGAAGGTCTTTCAACCTTGGCCAAATCCCGCTTCGTACGCAAGTTTTTAATACCGCCTTTTCCAAGTGTCCACAAAGAGCTGCTGCTTGAAACTGTCCACATGCACATCTCGTATACTGGTGTGCTCGTTTCACTACCTGGATTTTGGTTTCCTCTTCTTTCTTTGAAATGACAAGTCTTCATTCAGCATTCTACACACACCTTGTACCAGCTTCAGTTTGAAGCATGTTGGTGCTCTCAAAACGCTGTGTAACCTATGTAGAGTGTGTTACTCTCCAGCACTGAATACACAACTTAGAGCTCCTTTCACCACAGACACGCAAACACATCTTTTTGTGAAAGTCCTACTTCAGGTCCCTTGGAAATGTAAGGGTTTCATGGAGAACATGAAGTCAATCATGCTTTTGCACTCTACTACCAATAGAAATGACCTCTTGTACATGCCTGACTGAGTTTCACTGCAAAATGCCCTTGTTTTCTGGTTTCTTGAATGTTCTCAACACATTAGGAGAAAGAGCGTGTTTGAGCAAGATCGATGCAGTGTGCGTTTCCCTAGATTTCAAGTGATTTGGGAAATATAATCCTTATTTTTCCACATTGTGAAAGAAACATGAGGCTTGCAAGAGATTGAAAAAATGCATCCCAAAACGTACTCCAGCGGTGAAAGCACACGTTTCTACAAAGACTTTGAAGTAGCAAGTAAAAGCCAATGGCTGAGTGTTCTTTCAGAGAGAAACATACACATTTCATCCTTCTGGAGTGAATTTTCAGCCTGGAATTCATATGCATTTGTACCGTGCAGAATGTAACTACCTGCTCGGGGGTTGTGTCATAGAAGCAACTTTCCTGCAGGAGCTTATTGGAACATTCATTGTTTGGCTAACTTCTTTGGGTTGGTTTTGGGAGGTCTTTCAACTTTAGCCAAATCCGCTTTCTTACGAAATTTTTTCACAGCCCTGTTTCCAAGAGCCCACAAAGAACTGCTGCTTAAAACTCTCCACATGCACATCTCCCATACTGTTGTGCTCGTTTCACTACCTGGATTTTGGTTTCCTCTTCTTTCTTTGAAATTACAAGCCCTCTTTCTGCATGCTACACACACCTTGTAGCAGTTTCAGTTTGCAGCATATTGGTGCTCTTAAAACGCTGAGTAACCTGTGTAGAGTGTGTCAATCTCCAGCACTGAATACACAACTTAGAGCTCCTTTCACGACAGACACGCAAACACACCTTTTGTAAAAGTCCTACTTCTTTACTCTTGGAAATGTAAGGGTTTCATCGAGAACTTGAAGTCAATCATGCTTTTACACTCTGCAACCAATAGGAATGAACTCTTGTACATACCCGTCTGAATTTCAGTGCAAAATGCCCTTCTTTTCTGGTTTGTTGAAAGTTCACAACACATTAGGAGATAGAGCGTGTTTGAAGAAGACTGATGCAGTGTGCGTTTTCCTTTATTTCTTGTGATTTGGGAAACATAATCCGTGATTTTCCACATTGTCTAAGAAACAACATGAGGCTTGCAAGAGATTGAAACAATGCATCCTAAAACTTATTCCAGCAGTGAAAACACACGGTTCTACAAAGACTTGGAAGGAGCAAGCAAAAGAATAGTGGCTGAGTGTCCTTTCAGAGAGAAACACATGCATTTCATCCTTCTGGAGTGAGTTTTCTTGCTGGAATTCAAATGCATTTTGTACTGTGCAGAATGTAGCTACCTGCTCGGGGGTTGTGTCATAGATGCACCTTTCCTGTAGGAGCTTATTGGAACTTTCATTGTTTGGCTAAGTTATTTAGGGTTGGTTTTGGAAGGTCTTTCAACTTTGGCCAAATCCGCTTTGTACGAAAGTTTTTCACAGCCCTGTTTCCAAGTGTCCACAAAGAGCTGCTGCTTGAAAGTGTTCACATGCACATCTCCCATACTGGTGTGCTCGTTTCACTACCTGGATTTTGGTTTCCTCTTCTTTCTTTGAAATGACAAGTCTTCATTCAGCATGCTACACACAGCTTGTAGCAGTTTCAGTTTGAAGCATGTTGGTGCTCTCAAAACGCTGTGTATCCTGGGTAGAGTGTGTCACTCTACAGCACTGAATACACAACTTAGAGCTCCTTTCAACACAGACACGCAAACACGTCTTTTTGGGAAAGTCCTAACTCAGGTAAATTGGAAATGTAAGGGTTTCATCGAAAACATGAAGACAATCATGCTTTTGAACTCTGCAACCGAAAGAAATGGCTTTTTGTACATGCCATTCTGAATTTCACTGCAAAATGCCCTTCTTTTCTGGTTTGTTGAAAGTTCAAAACACTTTAGGAAATAGAACGTGTTTGAAGAAGACTGATGCAGTGTGCGTTTTCCTGGATTTCAAGTGATTCGGGATACATACTCCTTGTTTTTCCACATTCTCTAAGAAACAACATGAGGCTTGCAAGAGATTGAAAAAATGCATCCTAAAACTTATGCCTGCAGTGAAAACACACGTTTCTACAAAGACTTGGAAGGAGCAAGCAAAAGAATAGTGGCTGCGAGTTCTTTCAGAGAGAAACACACGTATTTCATCCTTCTGTAGAGACGGTTAGGGTTACGATTGGACCTAGGGTAGGGTTATGTTGAGGGCTAGGGTTAGAGAGACGGTTAGGGTTACGATTGGACCTAGGGTTAGGGTTATGTTGAGGGCTAGGGTTAGAGATATGGTTAGGGTTACGATTGGACCTAGGGTTAGGGTTATGTTGAGGGCTAGGGTTAGAGATATGGTTAGGGTTACGATTGGACCTAGGGTTAGGGTTATGTTGAGGGCTAGGGTTAGAGAGAAGGTTAGGGTTACTTTTGGACCTAGGGTTAGGGTTATGTTGAGGGCTAGGGTTAGAGATATGGTTAGGGTTACGATTGGACCTAGGGTTAGGGTTATGTTGAGGGCTATGGTTAGAGTTCCGGTTAGGGTTACACTTGAACCTAGGGTTAGCGTAACGTTGAGGGCTAGGCTTAGAGAGAAGGTTAGGGTTACAATTGGACCTAGGGTTAGGGTTATGTTGAGGGCTAGGGTTAGAGATATGGTTAGGGTTACGATTGGACCTAGGGTTAGGGTTATGTTGAGGGCTAGGATTAGAGATCATGTTAGTATTACGATTGGACATAGGGTTAGGGTTATGTTGAGGGCTAGGGTTAGAGAGAAGGTTAGGGTTACTTTTGGACCTAGGGTTAGGGTTATGTTGAGGGCTAGGGTTAGAGATATGGTTAGGGTTACGATTGGACCTAGGGTTAGGGTTATGTTGAGGGCTAGGGTTAGAGTTCCGGTTAGGGTTACACTTGAACCTAGGGTTAGCGTAACGTTGAGGGCTAGGCTTAGAGAGAAGGTTAGGGTTACAATTGGACCTAGGGTTAGGGTTATGTTGAGGGCTAGGGTTAGAGATCCGGTTAGGGTTACGATTGGACCTAGGGTTAGGGTTATGTTGAGGGCTAGGATTAGAGATCACGTTAGTATTACGATTGGACATAGGGTTAGTGTTATGTTGAGGGCTAGGGTTAGAGAGAAGGTTAGGGTTACTTTTGGACCTAGGGTTAGGGTTATGTTGAGGGCTAGGGTTAGAGATATGGTTAGGGTTACGATTGGACCTAGGGTTAGGGTTATGTTGAGGGCTAGGGTTAGAGAGAAGGTTAGGGTTACTTTTGGACATAGGGTTAGGGTTATGTTGAGGGCTAGGGTTAGAGATATGGTTAAGGTTACGATTGGACCTAGGGTTAGGGTTATGTTGAGGGCTAGGGTTAGAGAGAAGGTTAGGGTTACTTTTGGACCTAGTGTTAGGGTTTTTTGAGGGCCAGGGTTAGAGATATGGTTAGGGTTACGATTGGACCTAGGGTTAGGGTTATGTTGAGGGCTAGGGATAGAGATCCGGTTAGGGTTACGATTGGACCTAGGGTTAGGGTTATGTTGAGGGCTAGGGTTAGACATCCGGTTAGGGTTACGATTGGACCTAGGGTTAGGGTTATGTTGAGGCCCAGGGTTTGAGATCTGGTTAGGGTTAGATTGGACCTAGGGTTAGGGTTACGTTGAGGGCTAGGGTTAGAGATCAGGTTAGTATTACGATTGGACCTAGGGTTAGGGTTAGGTTTAGGGCTAGGGGTACAGATCCGGTTAGGGTTACGATTGGACCTAGGGTTAGGGTTATGTTGAGGGCTAGGGTTAGTGATCAGGTTAGTATTACGATTGGACCTAAGGTTAAGGTTATGTTGAGGGCTAGGGTTCAGATCCGGTTAGGGTTACGATTGGACCTAGGGTTAGAGTAACGTTGAGGGCTAGGGTTAGACAGACGGTTAGGGTTACGATTGGACCTAGGGTTAGGGTTATGTTGAGGGCTAGGGTTAGAGATATGGTTAGGGTTATGATTGGACCTAGGGTTAGGGTTATGTATAGGGCTACGGTTAGAGATCAGGTTAGGTTTACGATTAGACCTAGGGTTAGGGTTATGTTGAGGGCTAAGGTTAGAGAGAAGGTTAGGGTTTCAATTGGACCTAGGGTTAGGGTTATGTTGAGGGCTAGGGTTACAGATCCGGTTAGGGTTACGATTGGACCTAGGGTTAGGGTTATGTTGAGGGCTAGGGTTAGAGATCCGGTTAGGATTACTATTGGACGTAGGGTTAGGGTTATGTTGAGGGCTAGATTTAGAGATCCGGTTAGTATTACGATTGGACCTAGGGTTAGGGTTATGTTGAGGGCTAGGGTTACAGATCCGGTTAGGGTTACGATTTGACCTATGGTTAGCGTAACGTTGAGGGCTAGGGGTAGACAGACGGTTAGGGTTACGATTGGACCTAGGGTTAGGGTTATGTTGAGGGCTAGGGTTAGAGATATGGTTAGGTTTATGATTGGACCTAGGGTTAGGGTTATGTATAGGGCTACGGTTAGAGATCAGGTTAGGGTTACGATTGGACCTAGGGTTAGGGTTATGTTGAGGGCTAAGGTTAGAGAGAAGGTTAGGGTTTCAATTGGACCTAGGGTTAGGGTTATGTTGAGGGCTAGGGTTACAGATCCGGTTAGGGTTACGATTGGACCTAGGGTTAGGGTTATGTTTAGGGCTAGGGTTAGAGATCCGGTTAGGATTACTATTGGACGTAGGGTTAGGGTTATGTTGAGGGCTAGATTTAGAGATCCGGTTAGTATTACGATTGGACCTAGGGTTAGGGTTATGTTGAGGGCTAGGGTTACTGATCCGGTTAGGGTTACGATTTGACCTAGGGTTAGGGTTATGTTTAGGGCTCGGGTTAGAGATCCGGTTAGGGTTACTATTGGACCTAGGGTTAGGGTTATGTTGAGGCCCAGGGTTTGAGATCTGCTTAGGGTTAGATTGGACCTAGGGTTAGGGTTATGTTGAGGGCTAGGGTTAGAGATCAGGTTAGGGTTAAGATTGGACCTAGGGTTATAGTGATGTTGAGGGCTAGGGTATTCCAGCAGTGAAAACACACATTTCTATAAAGACTTTGAAGCAGCAAGCTAAAGCCTTGTGGCTGAGTGTTCTTTCATAGAGAAACATGCATTTCATCCTTCTGGAGTGAATTTTCATGCTGGAGTTCATATGCATTTTATACTGTGCAGAATGTAGCTACCTGCTGGGGGTTGTGTCATAGAAGCACCTTTTCTGCAGGAGCTTATTGGAACATTCATTGTTTGGCTAAGTTATTTAGGGTTGGTTTTGGAAGGTCTTTCAACCTTGGCCAAATCCCGCTTCGTACGCAAGTTTTTAATACCGCTGTTTACAAGTGTCCACAAAGAGCTGCTGCTTGAAACTGTCCACATGCACATCTCGTATACTGGTGTGCTCGTTTCACTACCTGGATTTTGGTTTCCTCTTCTTTCTTTGAAATGACAAGTCTTCATTCAGCATTCTACACACACCTTGTACCAGCTTCAGTTTGAAGCTTGTTGGTGCTCTCAAAACGCTGTGTAACCTATGTAGAGTGTGTTACTCTCCAGCACTGAATACACAACTTAGAGCTCCTTTCACCACAGACACGCAAACACATCTTTTTGTGAAAGTCCTACTTCAGGTCCCTTGGAAATGTAAGGGTTTCATGGAGAACATGAAGTCAATCATGCTTTTGCACTCTACTACCAATAGAAATGACCTCTTGTACATGCCACCTGAGTTTCACTGCAAAATGCCCTTGTTTTCTTGTTTCTTGAATGTTCTCAACACATTAGGAGAAAGAGCGTGTTTGAGCAAGATCGATGCAGTGTGCGTTTCCCTAGATTTCAAGTGATTTGGGAAATATAATCCTTATTTTTCCACATTGTGAAAGAAACATGAGGCTTGCAAGAGATTGAAAAAATGCATCCCAAAACGTACTCCAGCGGTGAAAGCACACGTTTCTACAAAGACTTTGAAGTAGCAAGTAAAAGCCAATGGCTGAGTGTTCTTTCAGAGAGAAACATACACATTTCATCCTTCTGGAGTGAATTTTCAGCCTGGAATTCATATGCATTTGTACCGTGCAGAATGTAACTACCTGCTCGGGGGTTGTGTCATAGAAGCAACTTTCCTGCAGGAGCTTATTGGAACATTCATTGTTTGGCTAACTTCTTTGGGTTGGTTTTGGAAGGTCTTTCAACTTTAGCCAAATCCGCTTTCTTACGAAATTTTTTCACAGCCCTGTTTCCAAGAGCCCACAAAGAACTGCTGCTTAAAACTCTCCACATGCACATCTCCCATACTGGTGTGCTCGTTTCACTACCTGGATTTTGGTTTCCTCTTCTTTCTTTGAAATTACAAGCCCTCTTTCTGCATGCTACACACACCTTGTAGCAGCTTCAGTTTGCAGCATATTGGTGCTCTTAAAACGCTGAGTAACCTGTGTAGAGAGTGTCAATCTCCAGCACTGAATACACAACTTAGAGCTCCTTTCACCACAGACACGCAAACACATCTTTTTGTAAAAGTCCTACTTCTTTACTCTTGGAAATGTAAGGGTTTCATCGAGAACTTGAAGTCAATCATGCTTTTGCACTCTGCAACCAATAGGAATGAACTCTTGTACATACCCGTCTGAATTTCAGTGCAAAATGCCCTTCTTTTCTGGTTTGTTGAAAGTTCACAACACATTAGGAGATAGAGCGTGTTTGAAGAAGACTGATGCAGTGTGCGTTTTCCTTTATTTCTTGTGATTTGGGAAACATAATCCGTGATTTTCCACATTGTCTAAGAAACAACATGAGGCTTGCAAGAGATTGAAACAATGCATCCTAAAACTTATTCCAGCAGTGAAAACACACGGTTCTACAAAGACTTGGAAGGAGCAAGCAAAAGAATAGTGGCTGAGTGTCCTTTCAGAGAGAAACACATGCATTTCATCCGTCTGGAGTGAGTTTTCTTGCTGGAATTCATATGCATTTTGTACTGTGCAGAATGTAGCTACCTGCTCGGTGGTTGTGTCATAGATGCACCTTTCCTGCAGGAGCTTATTGGAACTTTCATTGTTTGGCTAAATTATTTAGGGTTGGTTTTGGAAGGTCTTTCAACTCTGGCCAAATCCGCTTTGTACGAAAGTTTTTCACAGCCCTGTTTCCAAGTGTCCACAAAGAGCTGCTGCTTGAAAGTGTCCACATGCACATCTCCCATACTGGTGTGCTCGTTTCACTACCTGGATTTTGGTTTCCTCTTCTTTCTTTGAAATGACAAGTCTTCATTCAGCATGCTACACACACCTTGTAGCAGTTTCAGTTTGAAGCATGTTGGTGCTCTCAAAACGCTGTGTATCCTGTGTAGAGTGTGTCACACTACAGCACTGAATACACAACTTAGAGCTCCTTTCAACACAGACACGCAAACACGTCTTTTTGGGAAAGTCCTAACTCAGGTAAATTGGAAATGTAAGGGTTTCATCGAAAACATGAAGACAATCATGCTTTTGAACTCTGCAACCGAAAGAAATGGCTTTTTGTACATGCCATTCTGAATTTCACTGCAAAATGCCCTTCTTTTCTGGTTTGTTGAAAGTTCAAAACACTTTAGGAAATAGACCGTGTTTGAAGAAGACTGATGCAGTGTGCGTTTTCCTGGATTTCAAGTGATTCGGGATACATACTCCTTGTTTTTCCACATTGTCTAAGAAACAACATGAGGCTTGCAAGAGATTGAAAAAATGCATCCTAAAACTTATGCCTGCAGTGAAAACACACGTTTCTACAAAGACTTGGAAGGAGCAAGCAAAAGAATAGTGGCTGAGAGTTCTTTCAGAGAGAAACACACGTATTTCATCCTTCTGTAGAGACGGTTAGGGTTACGATTGGAGCTAGGGTAGGGTTATGTTGAGGGCTAGGGTTAGAGAGACGGTTAGGGTTACGATTGGACCTAGGGGTAGCGTAAGGTTGAGGGCTAGGGTTAGAGATATGGTTAGGGTTACGATTGGACCTAGGGTTAGGGTTATGTTGAGGGCTAGGGTTAGAGAGAAGGTTAGGGTTACGATTGGACCTAGGGTTAGGGTTATGTTGAGGGCTAGGGTTAGAGTTCCGGTTAGGGTTAAGATTGGACCTAGGGTTAGTGTAACGTTGAGGGTTAGGCCTAGGGACAAGGTTAGGGTTACAATTGGACCTAGGGTTAGGGTTATGTTGAGGGCTAGGGTTAGAGTTCTGGTTAGGGTTAAGATTGGACCCAGGGTTAGTGTATCGTTGAGGGCTAGGCCTAGAGACAAGGTTAGGGTTACAATTGGACCTAGGGTTAGGGTTATGTTGAGGGCTAGGGTTAGAGATCCGGTTAGGGTTACGCATGGACCTAGGTTTAGGGTTATGTTGAGGGCTAGGGTTAGAGAGAAGGTTAGGGTTACGATTGGACCTAGGGTTAGGGTTATATTGAGGGCTAGGGTTAGAGAGAAGTTTAGGGTTACTTTTGGACCTAGGGTTAGGGTTATGTTGAGGGCTAGGGTTAGAGATATGGTTAGGGTTACGATTGGACCTAGGGTTAGGGTTATGTTTGGGCTAGGGTTAGAGAGAAGGTTAGGGTTACTTTTGGACCTAGGGTTAGGGTTATGTTGAGGGCTAGGGTTAGAGATATGGTTAGGGTTACGATTGGACCTAGGGTTAGGGTTATGTTGAGGGCTAGGGTTAGAGAGAAGGTTAGGGTTATTTTGGACCTAGGGTTAGGGTTATGTTGAGGGCTAGGGTTAGAGATATGGTTAGGGTTACGATTGGACCTAGGGTTAGGGTTATGTTGAGGGCTAGGGTTAGAGTTCCGGTTAGGGTTACACTTGAACCTAGGGTTAGCGTAACGTTGAGGGCTAGGCTTAGAGAGAAGGTTAGGGTTACAATTGGACCTAGGGTTAGGGTTATGTTGAGGGCTAGGATTAGAGGTCATGTTAGTATTACGATTGGACATAGGGTTAGGGTTATGTTGAGGGCTAGGGTTAGAGAGAAGGTTAGGGTTACTTTTGGACCTAGGGTTAGGGTTATGTTGAGGGCTAGGATTAGAGATATGGTTAGGGTTACGATTGGACCTAGGGTTAGGGTTATGTTGAAGGCTAGGGTTAGAGATCCGGTTAGGGTTACGATTGGACCTAGGGTTAGGGTTATGTTGAGGGCTAGGGTTAGACATCCGGTTAGGGTTACGATTGGACCTAGGGTTAGGGTTATGTTGAGGCCCAGGGTTTGAGATCTGGTTAGGGTTAGATTGGACCTAGGGTTAGGGTTATGTTGAGGGCTAGGGTTAGAGATCAGGTTAGTATTACGATTGGACCTAGGGTTAGGGTTATTTTTAGGGCTAGGGATACAGATCCGGTTAGGGTTACGATTGGACCTAGGGTTAGGGTTATGTTGAGGGCTAGGGTTAGTGATCAGGTTAGTATTACGATTGGACCTAAGGTTAAGGTTATGTTGAGGGCTAGGGTTCAGATCCGGTTAGGGTTACGATTGGACCTAGGGTTAGCGTAACGTTGAGGGCTAGGGTTAGAGAGACGGTTAGGGTTACGATTGGACCTAGGGTTAGGGTTATGTTGAGGGCTAGGGTTAGAGATATGATTAGGGTTATGATTGGACCTAGGGTTAGGGTTATTTATAGGGCTAGGGTTAGAGATCAGGTTAGGGTTACGATTGGACCTAGGGTTAGGGTTATGTTGAAGGCTAGGGTTAGAGAGAAGGTTAGGGTTTCAATTGGACCTAAGTTTAGGGTTATGTTGGGGGCTAGGGTTACAGATCCAGTTAGGGTTACGATTGGACCTAGGGTTAGGGTTATGTTTAGGGCTAGGGTTAGAGATCCGGTTAGGGTTACTATTGGACGTAGGGTTCGGGTTATGTTGAGGGCTAGGGTTAGACATCAGGTTAGGGTTAAGATTGGACCTAGGGTTATAGTGATGTTGAGGGCTAGCGTATTCCAGCAGTGAAAACACACATTTCTATAAAGACTTTGAAGCAGCAAGCTAAAGCCTTGTGGCTGAGTGTTCTTTCATAGAGAAACATGCATTTCATCCTTCTGGAGTGAATTTTCATGCTGGAGTTCATATGCATTTTATACTGTGCAGAATGTAGCTACCTGCTGGGGGTTGTGTCATAGAAGCACCTTTTCTGCAGGAGCTTATTGGAACATTCATTGTTTGGCTAAGTTATTTAGGGTTGGTTTTGGAAGGTCTTTCAACCTTGGCCAAATCCCGCTTCGTACGCAAGTTTTTAATACCGCTGTTTCCAAGTGTCCACAAAGAGCTGCTGCTTGAAACTGTCCACATGCACATCTCGTATACTGGTGTGCTCGTTTCACTACCTGGATTTTGGTTTCCTCTTCTTTCTTTGAAATGACAAGTCTTCATTCAGCATTCTACACACACCTTGTACCAGCTTCAGTTTGAAGCATGTTGGTGCTCTCAAAACGCTGTGTAACCTATGTAGAGTGTGTTACTCTCCAGCACTGAATACACAACTTAGAGCTCCTTTCACCACAGACACGCAAACACATCTTTTTGTGAAAGTCCTACTTCAGGTCCCTTTGAAATGTAAGGGTTTCATGGAGAACATGAAGTCAATCATGCTTTTGCACTCTACTACCAATAGAAATGACCTCTTGTACATGCCTGACTGAGTTTCACTGCAAAATGCCCTTGTTTTCTGGTTTCTTGAATGTTCTCAACACATTAGGAGAAAGAGCGTGTTTGAGCAAGATCGATGCAGTGTGCGTTTCCCTAGATTTCAAGTGATTTGGGAAATATAATCCTTATTTTTCCACATTGTGAAAGAAACATGAGGCTTGCAAGAGATTGAAAAAATGCATCCCAAAACGTACTCCAGCGGTGAAAGCACACGTTTCTACAAAGACTTTGAAGTAGCAAGTAAAAGCCAATGGCTGAGTGTTCTTTCAGAGAGAAACATACACATTTCATCCTTCTGGAGTGAATTTTCAGCCTGGAATTCATATGCATTTGTACCGTGCAGAATGTAACTACCTGCTCGGGGGTTGTGTCATAGAAGCAACTTTCCTGCAGGAGCTTATTGGAACATTCATTGTTTGGCTAACTTCTTTGGGTTGGTTTTGGAAGGTCTTTCAACTTTAGCCAAATCCGCTTTCTTACGAAATTTTTTCACAGCCCTGTTTCCAAGAGCCCACAAAGAACTGCTGCTTAAAACTCTCCACATGCACATCTCCCATACTGGTGTGCTCGTTTCAGTACCTGGATTTTGGATTCCTCTTCTTTCTTTGAAATTACAAGCCCTCTTTCTGCATGCTACACACACCTTGTAGCAGTTTCAGTTTGCAGCATATTGGTGCTCTTAAAACGCTGAGTAACCTGTGTAGAGTGTGTCAATCTCCAGCACTGAATACACAACTTAGAGCTCCTTTCACCACAGACACGCAAACACATCTTTTTGTAAAAGTCCTACTTCTTTACTCTTGGAAATGTAAGGGTTTCATCGAGAACTTGAAGTCAATCATGCTTTTGCACTCTGCAACCAATAGGAATGAACTCTTGTACATACCCGTCTGAATTTCAGTGCAAAATGCCCTTCTTTTCTGGTTTGTTGAAAGTTCACAACACATTAGGAGATAGAGCGTGTTTGAAGAAGACTGATGCAGTGTGCGTTTTCCTTTATTTCTTGTGATTTGGGAAACATAATCCGTGATTTTCCACATTGTCTAAGAAACAACATGAGGCTTGCAAGTGATTGAAACAATGCATCCTAAAACTTATTCCAGCAGTGAAAACACACGGTTCTACAAAGACTTGGAAGGAGCAAGCAAAAGAATAGTGGCTGAGTGTCCTTTCAGAGAGAAACACATGCATTTCATCCGTCTGGAGTGAGTTTTCTTGCTGGAATTCATATGCATTTTGTACTGTGCAGAATGTAGCTACCTGCTCGGTGGTTGTGTCATAGATGCACCTTTCCTGTAGGAGCTTATTGGAACTTTCATTGTTTGGCTAAGTTATTTAGGGTTGGTTTTGGAAGGTCTTTCAACTCTGGCCAAATCCGCTTTGTACGAAAGTTTTTCACAGCCCTGTTTCCAAGTGTCCACAAAGAGCTGCTGCTTGAAAGTGTCCACATGCACATCTCCCATACTGGTGTGCTCGTTTCACTACCTGGATTTTGGTTTCCTCTTCTTTCTTTGAAATGACAAGTCTTCATTCAGCATGCTACACACAGCTTGTAGCAGTTTCAGTTTGAAGCATGTTGGTGCTCTCAAAACGCTGTGTATCCTGTGTAGAGTGTGTCACTCTACAGCACTGAATACACAACTTAGAGCTCCTTTCAACACAGACACGCAAACACGTCTTTTTGGGAAAGTCCTAACTCAGGTAAATTGGAAATGTAAGGGTTTCATCGAAAACATGAAGACAATCATGCTTTTGAACTCTGCAACCGAAAGAAATGGCTTTTTGTACATGCCATTCTGAATTTCACTGCAAAATGCCCTTCTTTTCTGGTTTGTTGAAAGTTCAAAACACTTTAGGAAATAGAACGTGTTTGAAGAAGACTGATGCAGTGTGCGTTTTCCTGGATTTCAAGTGATTCGGGATACATACTCCTTGTTTTTCCACATTGTCTAAGAAACAACATGAGGCTTGCAAGAGATTGAAAAAATGCATCCTAAAACTTATGCCTGCAGTGAAAACACACGTTTCTACAAAGACTTGGAAGGAGCAAGCAAAAGAATAGTGGCTGAGAGTTCTTTCAGAGAGAAACACACGTATTTCATCCTTCTGTAGAGACGGTTAGGGTTACGATTGGACCTAGGGTAGGGTTATGTTGAGGGCTAGGGTTAGAGAGACGGTTAGGGTTACGATTGGACCTAGGGTTAGGGTTATGTTGAGGGCTAGGGTTAGAGATATGGTTAGGGTTACGATTGGACCTAGGGTTAGGGTTATGTTGAGGGCTAGGGTTAGAGATATGGTTAGGGTTACGATTGGACCTAGGTTTAGGGTTATGTTGAGGGCTAGGGTTAGAGAGAAGGTTAGGGTTACTTTTGGACCTAGGGTTAGGGTTATGTTGAGGGCTAGGGTTAGAGATATGGTTAGGGTTACGATTGGACCTAGGGTTAGGGTTATGTTGAGGGCTAGGGTTAGAGTTCCGGTTAGGGTTACACGTGAACCTAGGGTTAGCGTAACGTTGAGGGCTAGGCTTAGAGAGAAGGTTAGGGTTACAATTGGACCTAGGGTTAGGGTTATGTTGAGGGCTAGGGTTAGAGATATGGTTAGGGTTACGATTGGACCTAGGGTTAGGGTTATGTTGAGGGCTAGGGTTAGAGTTCCGGTTAGGGTTACACGTGAACCTAGGGTTAGCGTAACGTTGAGGGCTAGGCTTAGAGAGAAGGTTAGGGTTACAATTGGACCTAGGGTTAGGGTTATGTTGAGGGCTAGGGTTAGAGATCCGGTTAGGGTTACGATTGGACCTAGGGTTAGGGTTATGTTGAGGGCTAGGGTTAGAGATCCGGTTAGGGTTACGATTGGACCTAGGGTTAGGGTTATGTTGAGGGCTAGGGTTAGAGATCCGGTTAGGGTTACGATTGGACCTAGGGTTAGGGTTATGTTGAGGGCTAGGGTTAGAGATCCGGTTAGGGTTACGATTGGACCTAGGGTTAGGGTTATGTTGAGGGCTAGGATTAGAGATCATGTTAGTATTACGATTGGACATAGGGTTTGTGTTATGTTGAGGGCTAGGGTTAGAGAGAAGGTTAGGGTTACTTTTGGACCTAGGGTTAGGGTTATGTTGACGGCTAGGGTTAGAGATATGGTTAGGGTTACGATTGCACCTAGGGTTAGGGTTATGTTGAGGGCTAGGGTTAGAGATATGGTTAGGGTTACGATTGCACCTAGGGTTAGGGTTATGTTGAGGGCTAGGGTTAGAGATATGGTTAGGGTTAGGATTGGACCTAGGGTTAGGGTTATGTTGAGGGCTAGGGTTAGAGAGAAGGTTAGGGTTACTTTTGGACCTAGGGTTAGGGTTATGTTGACGGCTAGGGTTAGAGATATGGTTAGGTTTACGATTGCACCTAGGGTTAGGGTTATGTTGAGGGCTAGGGTTAGAGATCCGGTTAGGGTTACGATTGGACCTAGGGTTAGGGTTATGTTGAGGGCTAGGGTTAGAGAGAAGGTTAGGGTTACTTTTGGACCTAGGGTTAGGGTTATGTTGAGGGCTAGGGTTAGAGATATGGTTAGGGTTACGATTGGACCTAGGGTTAGGGTTATGTTGAGGGCTAGGGTTAGAGAGAAGGTTAGGGTTATTTTGGACCTATGGTTAGGGTTATGTTGAGGGCTAGGGTTAGAGATATGGTTAGGGTTACGATTGGACCTAGGGTTAGGGTTATGTTGAGGGCTAGGGTTAGACATCCGGTTAGGGTTACGATTGGACCTAGGGTTAGGGTTATGTTGAGGCCCAGGGTTTGAGATCTGGTTAGGGTTAGATTGGACCTAGGGTTAGGGTTATGTTGAGGGCTAGGGTTAGAGATCAGGTTAGTATTACGATTGGACCTAGGGTTAGGGTTATGTTTAGGGCTAGGGATACAGGTCCGGTTAGGGTTACGATTGGACCTAGGGTTAGGGTTATGTTGAGGGCTAGGGTTAGTGATCAGGTTAGTATTACGATTGGACCTAAGGTTAAGGTTATGTTGAGGGCTAGGGTTCAGATCCGGTTAGGGTTACGATTGGACCTAGGGTTAGCGTAACGTTGAGGGCTAGGGTTAGAGAGACGGTTAGGGTTACGATTGGACCTAGGGTTAGGGTTATGTTGAGGGCTAGGGTTAGAGATATGGTTAGGGTTATGATTGGACCTAGGGTTAGGGTTATTTATAGGGCTAGGGTTAGAGATCAGGTTAGGGTTACGATTGGACCTAGGGTTAGGGTTATGTTGAAGGCTAGGGTTAGAGAGAAGGTTAGGGTTTCAATTGGACCTAAGGTTAGGGTTATGTTGGGGGCTAGGGTTACAGATCCGGTTAGGGTTACGATTGGACCTAGGGTTAGGGTTATGTTTAGGGCTAGGGTTAGAGATCCGGTTAGGGTTACTATTGGACGTAGGGTTCCGGTTATGTTGAGGGCTAGGGTTAGACATCAGGTTAGGGTTAAGATTGGACCTAGGGTTATAGTGATGTTGAGGGCTAGCGTATTCCAGCAGTGAAAACACACATTTCTATAAAGACTTTGAAGCAGCAAGCTAAAGCCTTGTGGCTGAGTGTTCTTTCATAGAGAAACATGCATTTCATCCTTCTGGAGTGAATTTTCATGCTGGAGTTCATATGCATTTTATACTGTGCAGAATGTAGCTACCTGCTGGGGGTTGTGTCATAGAAGCACCTTTTCTGCAGGAGCTTATTGGAACATTCATTGTTTGGCTAAGTTATTTAGGGTTGGTTTTGGAAGGTCTTTCAACCTTGGCCAAATCCCGCTTCGTACGCAAGTTTTTAATACCGCTGTTTCCAAGTGTCCACAAAGAGCTGCTGCTTGAAACTGTCCACATGCACATCTCGTATACTGGTGTGCTCGTTTCACTACCTGGATTTTGGTTTCCTCTTCTTTCTTTGAAATGACAAGTCTTCATTCAGCATTCTACACACACCTTGTACCAGCTTCAGTTTGAAGCATGTTGGTGCTCTCAAAACGCTGTGTAACCTATGTAGAGTGTGTTACTCTCCAGCACTGAATACACAACTTAGAGCTCCTTTCACCACAGACACGCAAACACATCTTTTTGTGAAAGTCCTACTTCAGGTCCCTTTGAAATGTAAGGGTTTCATGGAGAACATGAAGTCAATCATGCTTTTGCACTCTACTACCAATAGAAATGACCTCTTGTACATGCCTGACTGAGTTTCACTGCAAAATGCCCTTGTTTTCTGGTTTCTTGAATGTTCTCAACACATTAGGAGAAAGAGCGTGTTTGAGCAAGATCGATGCAGTGTGCGTTTCCCTAGATTTCAAGTGATTTGGGAAATATAATCCTTATTTTTCCACATTGTGAAAGAAACATGAGGCTTGCAAGAGATTGAAAAAATGCATCCCAAAACGTACTCCAGCGGTGAAAGCACACGTTTCTACAAAGACTTTGAAGTAGCAAGTAAAAGCCAATGGCTGAGTGTTCTTTCAGAGAGAAACATACACATTTCATCCTTCTGGAGTGAATTTTCAGCCTGGAATTCATATGCATTTGTACCGTGCAGAATGTAACTACCTGCTCGGGGGTTGTGTCATAGAAGCAACTTTCCTGCAGGAGCTTATTGGAACATTCATTGTTTGGCTAACTTCTTTGGGTTGGTTTTGGAAGGTCTTTCAACTTTAGCCAAATCCGCTTTCTTACGAAATTTTTTCACAGCCCTGTTTCCAAGAGCCCACAAAGAACTGCTGCTTAAAACTCTCCACATGCACATCTCCCATACTGGTGTGCTCGTTTCAGTACCTGGATTTTGGATTCCTCTTCTTTCTTTGAAATTACAAGCCCTCTTTCTGCATGCTACACACACCTTGTAGCAGTTTCAGTTTGCAGCATATTGGTGCTCTTAAAACGCTGAGTAACCTGTGTAGAGTGTGTCAATCTCCAGCACTGAATACACAACTTAGAGCTCCTTTCACCACAGACACGCAAACACATCTTTTTGTAAAAGTCCTACTTCTTTACTCTTGGAAATGTAAGGGTTTCATCGAGAACTTGAAGTCAATCATGCTTTTGCACTCTGCAACCAATAGGAATGAACTCTTGTACATACCCGTCTGAATTTCAGTGCAAAATGCCCTTCTTTTCTGGTTTGTTGAAAGTTCACAACACATTAGGAGATAGAGCGTGTTTGAAGAAGACTGATGCAGTGTGCGTTTTCCTTTATTTCTTGTGATTTGGGAAACATAATCCGTGATTTTCCACATTGTCTAAGAAACAACATGAGGCTTGCAAGAGATTGAAACAATGCATCCTAAAACTTATTCCAGCAGTGAAAACACGCGGTTCTACAAAGACTTGGAAGGAGCAAGCAAAAGAATAGTGGCTGAGTGTCCTTTCAGAGAGAAACACATGCATTTCATCCGTCTGGAGTGAGTTTTCTTGCTGGAATTCATATGCATTTTGTACTGTGCAGAATGTAGCTACCTGCTCGGGGGTTGTGTCATAGATGCACCTTTCCTGTAGGAGCTTATTGGAACTTTCATTGTTTGGCTAAGTTATTTAGGGTTGGTTTTGGAAGGTCTTTCAACTTTGGCCAAATCCGCTTTGTACGAAAGTTTTTCACAGCCCTGTTTCCAAGTGTCCACAAAGAGCTGCTGCTTGAAAGTGTCCACATGCACATCTCCCATACTGGTGTGCTCGTTTCACTACCTGGATTTTGGTTTCCTCTTCTTTCTTTGAAATGACAAGTCTTCATTCAGCATGCTACACACAGCTTGTAGCAGTTTCAGTTTGAAGCATGTTGGTGCTCTCAAAACGCTGTGTATCCTGTGTAGAGTGTGTCACTCTACAGCACTGAATACACAACTTAGAGCTCCTTTCAACACAGACACGCAAACACGTCTTTTTGGGAAAGTCCTAACTCAGGTAAATTGGAAATGTAAGGGTTTCATCGAAAACATGAAGACAATCATGCTTTTGAACTCTGCAACCGAAAGAAATGGCTTTTTGTACATGCCATTCGGAATTTCACTGCAAAATGCCCTTCTTTTCTGGTTTGTTGAAAGTTCAAAACACTTTAGGAAATAGAACGTGTTTGAAGAAGACTGATGCAGTGTGCGTTTTCCTGGATTTCAAGTGATTCGGGATACATACTCCTTGTTTTTCCACATTGTCTAAGAAACAACATGAGGCTTGCAAGAGATTGAAAAAATGCATCCTAAAACTTATGCCTGCAGTGAAAACACACGTTTCTACAAAGACTTGGAAGGAGCAAGCAAAAGAATAGTGGCTGAGAGTTCTTTCAGAGAGAAACACACGTATTTCATCCTTCTGTAGAGACGGTTAGGGTTACGATTGGACCTAGGGTAGGGTTATGTTGAGGGCTAGGGTTAGAGAGACGGTTAGGGTTACGATTGGACCTAGGGTTAGGGTTATGTTGAGGGCTAGGGTTAGAGATATGGTTAGGGTTACGATTGGACCTAGGGTTAGGGTTATGTTGAGGGCTAGGGTTAGAGATATGGTTAGGGTTACGATTGGACCTAGGTTTAGGGTTATGTTGAGGGCTAGGGTTAGAGAGAAGGTTAGGGTTACTTTTGGACCTAGGGTTAGGGTTATGTTGAGGGCTAGGGTTAGAGATATGGTTAGGGTTACGATTGGACCTAGGGTTAGGGTTATGTTGAGGGCTAGGGTTAGAGTTCCGGTTAGGGTTACACGTGAACCTAGGGTTAGCGTAACGTTGAGGGCTAGGCTTAGAGAGAAGGTTAGGGTTACAATTGGACCTAGGGTTAGGGTTATGTTGAGGGCTAGGGTTAGAGATATGGTTAGGGTTACGATTGGACCTAGGGTTAGGGTTATGTTGAGGGCTAGGGTTAGAGTTCCGGTTAGGGTTACACGTGAACCTAGGGTTAGCGTAACGTTGAGGGCTAGGCTTAGAGAGAAGGTTAGGGTTACAATTGGACCTAGGGTTAGGGTTATGTTGAGGGCTAGGGTTAGAGATCCGGTTAGGGTTACGATTGGACCTAGGGTTAGGGTTATGTTGAGGGCTAGGGTTAGAGATCCGGTTAGGGTTACGATTGGACCTAGGGTTAGGGTTATGTTGAGGGCTAGGATTAGAGATCATGTTAGTATTACGATTGGACATAGGGTTTGTGTTATGTTGAGGGCTAGGGTTAGAGAGAAGGTTAGGGTTACTTTTGGACCTAGGGTTAGGGTTATGTTGAGGGCTAGGGTTAGAGATATGGTTAGGGTTACGATTGGACCTAGGGTTAGGGTTATGTTGAGGGCTAGGGTTAGAGAGAAGGTTAGGGTTACTTTTGGACCTAGGGTTAGGGTTATGTTGACGGCTAGGGTTAGAGATATGGTTAGGGTTACGATTGCACCTAGGGTTAGGGTTATGTTGAGGGCTAGGGTTAGAGATATGGTTAGGGTTACGATTGCACCTAGGGTTAGGGTTATGTTGAGGGCTAGAGTTAGAGATATGGTTAGGGTTACGATTGGACCTAGGGTTAGGGTTATGTTGAGGGCTAGGGTTAGAGAGAAGGTTAGGGTTACTTTTGGACCTAGGGTTAGGGTTATGTTGACGGCTAGGGTTAGAGATATGGTTAGGGTTACGATTGCACCTAGGGTTAGGGTTATGTTGAGGGCTAGGGTTAGAGATATGGTTAGGGTTACGATTGCACCTAGGGTTAGGGTTATGTTGAGGGCTAGGGTTAGAGATATGGTTAGGGTTACGATTGGACCTAGGGTTAGGGTTATGTTGAGGGCTAGGGTTAGAGAGAAGGTTAGGGTTACTTTTGGACCTAGGGTTAGGTTTATGTTGACGGCTAGGGTTAGAGATATGGTTAGGGTTACGATTGCACCTAGGGTTAGGGTTATGTTGAGGGCTAGTGTTAGAGATCCGGTTAGGGTTACGATTGGACCTAGGGTTAGGGTTATGTTGAGGGCTAGGGTTAGAGTTCCGGTTAGGGTTACACTTGAACCTAGGGTTAGCGTAACGTTGAGGGCTAGGCTTAGAGAGAAGGTTAGGGTTACAATTGGACCTAGGGTTAGGGTTATGTTGAGGGCTAGGATTAGAGGTCATGTTAGTATTACGATTGGACATAGGGTTAGGGTTATGTTGAGGGCTAGGGTTAGAGAGAAGGTTAGGGTTACTTTTGGACCTAGGGTTAGGGTTATGTTGAGGGCTAGGATTAGAGATATGGTTAGGGTTACGATTGGACCTAGGGTTAGGGTTATGTTGAGGGCTAGGGTTAGAGATCCGGTTAGGGTTACGATTGGACCTAGGGTTAGGGTTATGTTGAGGCCCAGGGTTTGAGATCTGGTTAGGGTTAGATTGGACCTAGGGTTAGGGTTATGTTGAGGGCTAGGGTTAGAGATCAGGTTAGTATTACGATTGGACCTAGGGTTAGGGTTATGTTTAGGGCTAGGGATACAGGTCCGGTTAGGGTTACGATTGGACCTAGGGTTAGGGTTATGTTGAGGGCTAGGGTTAGTGATCAGGTTAGTATTACGATTGGACCTAAGGTTAAGGTTATGTTGAGGGCTAGGGTTCAGATCCGGTTAGGGTTACGATTGGACCTAGGGTTAGCGTAACGTTGAGGGCTAGGGTTACAGAGACGGTTAGGGTTACGATTGGACCTAGGGTTAGGGTTATGTTGAGGGCTAGGGTTAGAGATATGGTTAGGGTTATGATTGGACCTAGGGTTAGGGTTATTTATAGGGCTAGGGTTAGAGATCAGGTTAGGGTTACGATTGGACCTAAGGTTAGGGTTATGTTGAAGGCTAGGGTTAGAGAGAAGGTTAGGGTTTCAATTGGACCTAAGGTTAGGGTTATGTTGGGGGCTAGGGTTACAGATCCGGTTAGGGTTACGATTGGACCTAGGTTTAGGGTTATGTTTAGGGCTAGGGTTAGAGATCCGGTTAGGGTTACTATTGGACGTAGGGTTCGGGTTATGTTGAGGGCTAGGGTTAGACATCAGGTTAGGGTTAAGATTGGACCTAGGGTTATAGTGATGTTGAGGGCTAGCGTATTCCAGCAGTGAAAACACACATTTCTATAAAGACTTTGAAGCAGCAAGCTAAAGCCTTGTGGCTGAGTGTTCTTTCATAGAGAAACATGCATTTCATCCTTCTGGAGTGAATTTTCATGCTGGAGTTCATATGCATTTTATACTGTGCAGAATGTAGCTACCTGCTGGGGGTTGTGTCATAGAAGCACCTTTTCTGCAGGAGCTTATTGGAACATTCATTGTTTGGCTAAGTTATTTAGGGTTGGTTTTGGAAGGTCTTTCAACCTTGGCCAAATCCCGCTTCGTACGCAAGTTTTTAATACCGCTGTTTCCAAGTGTCCACAAAGAGCTGCTGCTTGAAACTGTCCACGTGCACATCTCGTATACTGGTGTGCTCGTTTCACTACCTGGATTTTGGTTTCCTCTTCTTTCTTTGAAATGACAAGTCTTCATTCAGCATTCTACACACACCTTGTACCAGCTTCAGTTTGAAGCATGTTGGTGCTCTCAAAACGCTGTGTAACCTATGTAGAGTGTGTTACTCTCCAGCACTGAATACACAACTTAGAGCTCCTTTCACCACAGACACGCAAACACATCTTTTTGTGAAAGTCCTACTTCAGGTCCCTTGGAAATGTAAGGGTTTCATGGAGAACATGAAGTCAATCATGCTTTTGCACTCTACTACCAATAGAAATGACCTCTTGTACATGCCTGACTGAGTTTCACTGCAAAATGCCCTTGTTTTCTGGTTTCTTGAATGTTCTCAACACATTAGGAGAAAGAGCGTGTTTGAGCAAGATCGATGCAGTGTGCGTTTCCCTAGATTTCAATTGATTTGGGAAATATAATCCTTATTTTTCCACATTGTGAAAGAAACATGAGGCTTGCAAGAGATTGAAAAAATGCATCCCAAAACGTACTCCAGCGGTGAAAGCACACGTTTCTACAAAGACTTTGAAGTAGCAAGTAAAAGCCAATGGCTGAGTGTTCTTTCAGAGAGAAACATACACATTTCATCCTTCTGGAGTGAATATTCAGCCTGGAATTCATATGCATTTGTACCGTGCAGAATGTAACTACCTGCTCGGGGGTTGTGTCATAGAAGCAACTTTCCTGCAGGAGCTTATTGGAACATTCATTGTTTGGCTAACTTCTTTGGGTTGGTTTTGGAAGGTCTTTCAACTTTAGCCAAATCCGCTTTCTTACGAAATTTTTTCACAGCCCTGTTTCCAAGAGCCCACAAAGAACTGCTGCTTAAAACTCTCCACATGCACATCTCCCATACTGGTGTGCTCGTTTCACTACCTGGATTTTGGTTTCCTCTTCTTTCTTTGAAATTACAAGCCCTCTTTCTGCATGCTACACACACCTTGTAGCAGTTTCAGTTTGCAGCATATTGGTGCTCTTAAAACGCTGAGTAACCTGTGTAGAGTGTGTCAATCTCCAGCACTGAATACACAACTTAGAGCTCCTTTCACCACAGACACGCAAACACATCTTTTTGTAAAAGTCCTACTTCTTTACTCTTGGAAATGTAAGGGTTTCATCGAGAACTTGAAGTCAATCATGCTTTTGCACTCTGCAACCAATAGGAAGGAACTCTTGTACATACCCGTCTGAATTTCAGTGCAAAATGCCCTTCTTTTCTGGTTTGTTGAAAGTTCACAACACATTAGGAGATAGAGCGTGTTTGAAGAAGACTGATGCAGTGTGCGTTTTCCTTTATTTCTTGTGATTTGGGAAACATAATCCGTGATTTTCCACATTGTCTAAGAAACAACATGAGGCTTGCAAGAGATTGAAACAATGCATCCTAAAACTTATTCCAGCAGTGAAAACACACGGTTCTACAAAGACTTGGAAGGAGCAAGCAAAAGAATAGTGGCTGAGTGTCCTTTCAGAGAGAAACACATGCATTTCATCCTTCTGGAGTGAGTTTTCTTGCTGGAATTCATATGCATTTTGTACTGTGCAGAATGTAGCTACCTGCTCGGGGGTTGTGTCATAGATGCACCTTTCCTGTAGGAGCTTATTGGAACTTTCATTGTTTGGCTAAGTTATTTAGGGTTGGTTTTGGAAGGTCTTTCAACTTTGGCCAAATCCGCTTTGTACGAAAGTTTTTCACAGCCCTGTTTCCAAGTGTCCACAAAGAGCTGCTGCTTGAAAGTGTCCACATGCACATCTCCCATACTGGTGTGCTCGTTTCACTACCTGGATTTTGGTTTCCTCTTCTTTCTTTGAAATGACAAGTCTTCATTCAGCATGCTACACACAGCTTGTAGCAGTTTCAGTTTGAAGCATGTTGGTGCTCTCAAAACGCTGTGTATCCTGGGTAGAGTGTGTCACTCTACAGCACTGAATACACAACTTAGAGCTCCATTCAACATAGACACGCAAACACGTCTTTTTGGGAAAGTCCTAACTCAGGTAAATTGGAAATGTAAGGGTTTCATCGAAAACATGAAGACAATCATGCTTTTGAACTCTGCAACCGAAAGAAATGGCTTTTTGTACATGCCATTCTGAATTTCACTGCAAAATGCCCTTCTTTTCTGGTTTGTTGAAAGTTCAAAACACTTTAGGAAATAGAACGTGTTTGAAGAAGACTGATGCAGTGTGCGTTTTCCTGGATTTCAAGTGATTCGGGATACATACTCCTTGTTTTTCCACATTGTCTAAGAAACAACATGAGGCTTGCAAGAGATTGAAAAAATGCATCCTAAAACTTATGCCTGCAGTGAAAACACACGTTTCTACAAAGACTTGGAAGGAGCAAGCAAAAGAATAGTGGCTGAGAGTTCTTTCAGAGAGAAACACACGTATTTCATCCTTCTGTAGAGACGGTTAGGGTTACGATTGGACCTAGGGTAGGGTTATGTTGAGGGCTAGGGTTAGAGAGACGGTTAGGGTTACGATTGGACCTAGGGTTAGGGTTATGTTGAGGGCTAGGGTTAGAGAGAAGGTTAGGGTTACTTTTGGACCTAGGGTTAGGGTTATGTTGAGGGCTAGGTTTAGAGATATGGTTAGGGTTACGATTGGACCTAGGGTTAGGGTTATGTTGAGGGCTAGGGTTAGAGTTCCGGTTAGGGTTACACTTGAACCTAGGGTTAGCGTAACGTTGAGGGCTAGGCTTAGAGAGAAGGTTAGGGTTACAATTGGACCTAGGGTTAGGGTTATGTTGATGGCTAGGGTTAGAGATCCGGTTAGGGTTACGATTGGACCTAGGGTTAGGGTTATGTTGAGGGCTAGGATTAGAGATCATGTTAGTATTACGATTGGACATAGGGTTAGGGTTATGTTGAGGGCTAGGGTTAGAGAGAAGGTTAGGGTTACTTTTGGACCTAGGGTTAGGGTTATGTTGAGGGCTAGGGTTAGAGATCAGGTTAGTATTACGATTGGACCTAAGGTTAAGGTTATGTTGAGGGCTAGGGTTCAGATCCGCTTAGGGTTACGATTGGACCTAGGGTTAGTGTAACGTTGAGGGCTAGGGTTAGAGAGACGGTTAGGGTTACGATTGGACCTAGGGTTAGGGTTATGTTGAGGTCTAGGATTAGAGATATGGTTAGGGTTATGATTGGACCTAGGGTTATGGTTATGTATAGGGCTAGGGTTAGAGATCAGGTTAGGGTTACGATTGGACCTAGGGTTAGGGTTATGTTGAGGGCTAGGGTTAGAGAGAAGGTTAGGGTTACTATTGGACGTAGGGTTAGCGTTATGTTGAGGGCTAGGGTTAGAGATCCGGTTAGTATTACGATTGGACCTAGGGTTAGGGTTATGTTGAGGGCTATGGTTACAGTTCCGTTTAGGGTTACGATTGGACCTAGGGTTAGGGTTATGTTTAGGGCTAGGGTTAGAGATCCGGTTAGGGTTACTATTGGTCGTAGGGTTAGGGTTATGTTGAGGGCTAGGGTTAGAGATCCGGTTAGTATTACGATTGGACCTAGGGTTAGGGTTATGTTGAGGGCTAGGGTTACAGATCCGGTTAGGGTTACGATTTGACCTAGGGTTAGGGTTATGTTTAGGGCTAGGGTTAGAGATCCGGTTAGGGTTACTATTGGACGTAGGGTTAGGGTTATGTTGAGGGCTAGGGTTAGAGATCCGGTTAGGGTTACGGTTGGACCTAGGGTTAGGGTTATGTTGAGGGCTAGGGTTAGAGATCAGGTTAGGGTTAAGAGTGGACCTAGGGTTATAGTGATGTTGAGGGCTAGCGTATTCCAGCAGTGAAAACACACATTTCTATAAAGACTTTGAAGCAGCAAGCTAAAGCCTTGTGGCTGAGTGTTCTTTCATAGAGAAACATGCATTTCATCCTTCTGGAGTGAATTTTCATGCTGGAGTTCATATGCATTTTATACTGTGCAGAATGTAGCTACCTGCTGGGGGTTGTGTCATAGAAGCACCTTTTCTGCAGGAGCTTATTGGAACATTCATTGTTTGGCTAAGTTATTTAGGGTTGGTTTTGGAAGGTCTTTCAACCTTGGCCAAATCCCGCTTCGTACGCAAGTTTTTAATACCGCTGTTTCCAAGTGTCCACAAAGAGCTGCTGCTTGAAACTGTCCACATGCACATCTCGTATACTGGTGTGCTCGTTTCACTACCTGGATTTTGGTTTCCTCTTCTTTCTTTGAAATGACAAGTCTTCATTCAGCATTCTACACACACCTTGTACCAGCTTCAGTTTGAAGCATGTTGGTGCTCTCAAAACGCTGTGTAACCTATGTAGAGTGTGTTACTCTCCAGCACTGAATACACAACTTAGAGCTCCTTTCACCACAGACACGCAAACACATCTTTTTGTGAAAGTCCTACTTCAGGTCCCTTTGAAATGTAAGGGTTTCATGGAGAACATGAAGTCAATCATGCTTTTGCACTCTACTACCAATAGAAATGACCTCTTGTACATGCCTGACTGAGTTTCACTGCAAAATGCCCTTGTTTTCTGGTTTCTTGAATGTTCTCAACACATTAGGAGAAAGAGCGTGTTTGAGCAAGATCGATGCAGTGTGCGTTTCCCTAGATTTCAAGTGATTTGGGAAATATAATCCTTATTTTTCCACATTGTGAAAGAAACATGAGGCTTGCAAGAGATTGAAAAAATGCATCCCAAAACGTACTCCAGCGGTGAAAGCACACGTTTCTACAAAGACTTTGAAGTAGCAAGTAAAAGCCAATGGCTGAGTGTTCTTTCAGAGAGAAACATACACATTTCATCCTTCTGGAGTGAATTTTCAGCCTGGAATTCATATGCATTTGTACCGTGCAGAATGTAACTACCTGCTCGGGGGTTGTGTCATAGAAGCAACTTTCCTGCAGGAGCTTATTGGAACATTCATTGTTTGGCTAACTTCTTTGGGTTGGTTTTGGAAGGTCTTTCAACTTTAGCCAAATCCGCTTTCTTACGAAATTTTTTCACAGCCCTGTTTCCAAGAGCCCACAAAGAACTGCTGCTTAAAACTCTCCACATGCACATCTCCCATACTGGTGTGCTCGTTTCAGTACCTGGATTTTGGATTCCTCTTCTTTCTTTGAAATTACAAGCCCTCTTTCTGCATGCTACACACACCTTGTAGCAGTTTCAGTTTGCAGCATATTGGTGCTCTTAAAACGCTGAGTAACCTGTGTAGAGTGTGTCAATCTCCAGCACTGAATACACAACTTAGAGCTCCTTTCACCACAGACACGCAAACACATCTTTTTGTAAAAGTCCTACTTCTTTACTCTTGGAAATGTAAGGGTTTCATCGAGAACTTGAAGTCAATCATGCTTTTGCACTCTGCAACCAATAGGAATGAACTCTTGTACATACCCGTCTGAATTTCAGTGCAAAATGCCCTTCTTTTCTGGTTTGTTGAAAGTTCACAACACATTAGGAGATAGAGCGTGTTTGAAGAAGACTGATGCAGTGTGCGTTTTCCTTTATTTCTTGTGATTTGGGAAACATAATCCGTGATTTTCCACATTGTCTAAGAAACAACATGAGGCTTGCAAGTGATTGAAACAATGCATCCTAAAACTTATTCCAGCAGTGAAAACACACGGTTCTACAAAGACTTGGAAGGAGCAAGCAAAAGAATAGTGGCTGAGTGTCCTTTCAGAGAGAAACACATGCATTTCATCCGTCTCGAGTGAGTTTTCTTGCTGGAATTCATATGCATTTTGTACTGTGCAGAATGTAGCTACCTGCTCGGGGGTTGTGTCATAGATGCACCTTTCCTGTAGGAGCTTATTGGAACTTTCATTGTTTGGCTAAGTTATTTAGGGTTGGTTTTGGAAGGTCTTTCAACTTTCGCCAAATCCGCTTTTTACGAAAGTTTTTCACAGCCCTGTTTCCAAGTGTCCACAAAGAGCTGCTGCTTGAAAGTGTCCACATGCACATCTCCCATACTGGTGTGCTCGTTTCACTACCTGGATTTTGGTTTCCTCTTCTTTCTTTGAAATGACAAGTCTTCATTCAGCATGCTACACACAGCTTGTAGCAGTTTCAGTTTGAAGCATGTTGGTGCTCTCAAAACGCTGTGTATCCTGTGTAGAGTGTGTCACTCTACAGCACTGAATACACAACTTAGAGCTCCTTTCAACACAGACACGCAAACACGTCTTTTTGGGAAAGTCCTAACTCAGGTAAATTGGAAATGTAAGGGTTTCATCGAAAACATGAAGACAATCATGCTTTTGAACTCTGCAACCGAAAGAAATGGCTTTTTGTACATGCCATTCTGAATTTCACTGCAAAATGCCCTTCTTTTCTGGTTTGTTGAAAGTTCAAAACACTTTAGGAAATAGAACGTGTTTGAAGAAGACTGATGCAGTGTGCGTTTTCCTGGATTTCAAGTGATTCGGGATACATACTCCTTGTTTTTCCACATTGTCTAAGAAACAGCATGAGGCTTGCAAGAGATTGAAAAAATGCATCCTAAAACTTATGCCTGCAGTGAAAACACACGTTTCTACAAAGACTTGGAAGGAGCAAGCAAAAGAATAGTGGCTGAGAGTTCTTTCAGAGAGAAACACACGTATTTCATCCTTCTGTAGAGACGGTTAGGGTTACGATTGGACCTAGGGTAGGGTTATGTTGAGGGCTAGGGTTAGAGAGACGGTTAGGGTTACGATTGGACCTAGGGTTAGGGTTATGTTGAGGGCTAGGGTTAGAGATATGGTTAGGGTTACGATTGGACCTAGGGTTAGGGTTATGTTGAGGGCTAGGGTTAGAGATATGGTTAGGGTTACGATTGGACCTAGGTTTAGGGTTATGTTGAGGGCTAGGGTTAGAGAGAAGGTTAGGGTTACTTTTGGACCTAGGGTTAGGGTTATGTTGAGGGCTAGGGTTAGAGATATGGTTAGGGTTACGATTGGACCTAGGGTTAGGGTTATGTTGAGGGCTAGGGTTAGAGTTCCGGTTAGGGTTACACGTGAACCTAGGGTTAGCGTAACGTTGAGGGCTAGGCTTAGAGAGAAGGTTAGGGTTACAATTGGACCTAGGGTTAGGGTTATGTTGAGGGCTAGGGTTAGAGATATGGTTAGGGTTACGATTGGACCTAGGGTTAGGGTTATGTTGAGGGCTAGGGTTAGAGTACCGGTTAGGGTTACACGTGAACCTAGGGTTAGCGTAACGTTGAGGGCTAGGCTTAGAGAGAAGGTTAGGGTTACAATTGGACCTAGGGTTAGGGTTATGTTGAGGGCTAGGGTTAGAGGTCCGGTTAGGGTTACGATTGGACCTAGGGTTAGGGTTATGTTGAGGGCTAGGGTTAGAGATCCGGTTAGGGTTACGATTGGACCTAGGGTTAGGGTTATGTTGAGGGCTAGGGTTAGAGATCCGGTTAGGGTTACGATTGTACCTAGGGTTAGGGTTATGTTGAGGGCTAGGGTTAGAGATCCGGTTAGGGTTACGATTGGACCTAGGGTTAGGGTTATGTTGAGGGCTAGGATTAGAGATCATGTTAGTATTACGATTGGACATAGGGTTTGTGTTATGTTGAGGGCTAGGGTTAGAGAGAAGGTTAGGGTTACTTTTGGACCTAGGGTTAGGGTTATGTTGAGGGCTAGGGTTAGAGATATGGTTAGGGTTACGATTGGACCTAGTGTTAGGGTTATGTTGAGGGCTAGGGTTAGAGAGAAGGTTAGGGTTACTTTTGGACCTAGGGTTAGGGTTATGTTGACGGCTAGGGTTAGAGATATGGTTAGGGTTACGATTGCACCTAGGGTTAGGGTTATGTTGAGGGCTAGGGTTAGAGATATGGTTAGGGTTACGATTGCACCTAGGGTTAGGGTTATGTTGAGGGCTAGGGTTAGAGATATGGTTAGGGTTACGATTGGACCTAGGGTTAGGGTTATGTTGAGGGCTAGGGTTAGAGAGAAGGTTAGGGTTACTTTTGGACCTAGGGTTAGGGTTATGTTGACGGCTAGGGTTAGAGATATGGTTAGGGTTACGATTGCACCTAGGGTTAGGGTTATGTTGAGGGCTAGGGTTAGAGATATGGTTAGGGTTACGATTGCACCTAGGGTTAGGGTTATGTTGAGGGCTAGGGTTAGAGATATGGTTAGGGTTACGATTGGACCTAGGGTTAGGGTTATGTTGAGGGCTAGGGTTAGAGAGAAGGTTAGGGTTACTTTTGGACCTAGGGTTAGGGTTATGTTGACGGCTAGGGTTAGAGATATGGTTAGGGTTACGATTGCACCTAGGGTTAGGGTTATGTTGAGGGCTAGGGTTAGAGATCCGGTTAGGGTTACGATTGGACCTAGGGTTAGGGTTATGTTGAGGGCTAGGGTTAGAGAGAAGGTTAGGGTTACTTTTGGACCTAGGGTTAGGGTTATGTTGAGGGCTAGGGTTAGAGATATGGTTAGGGTTACGATTGGACCTAGGGTTAGGGTTATGTTGAGGGCTAGGGTTAGAGAGAAGGTTAGGGTTATTTTGGACCTATGGTTAGGGTTATGTTGAGGGCTAGGGTTAGAGATATGGTTAGGGTTACGATTGGACCTAGGGTTAGGGTTATGTTGAGGGCTAGGGTTAGACATCCGGTTAGGGTTACGATTGGACCTAGGGTTAGGGTTATGTTGAGGCCCAGGGTTTGAGATCTGGTTAGGGTTAGATTGGACCTAGGGTTAGGGTTATGTTGAGGGCTAGGGTTAGAGATCAGGTTAGTATTACGATTGGACCTAGGGTTAGGGTTATGTTTAGGGCTAGGGATACAGGTCCGGTTAGGGTTACGATTGGACCTAGGGTTAGGGTTATGTTGAGGGCTAGGGTTAGTGATCAGGTTAGTATTACGATTGGACCTAAGGTTAAGGTTATGTTGAGGGCTAGGGTTCAGATCCGGTTAGGGTTACGATTGGACCTAGGGTTAGCGTAACGTTGAGGGCTAGGGTTAGAGAGACGGTTAGGGTTACGATTGGACCTAGGGTTAGGGTTATGTTGAGGGCTAGGGTTAGAGATATGGTTAGGGTTATGATTGGACCTAGGGTTAGGGTTATTTAAAGGGCTAGGGTTAGAGATCAGGTTAGGGTTACGATTGGACCTAGGGTTAGGGTTATGTTGAAGGCTAGGGTTAGAGAGAAGGTTAGGGTTTCAATTGGACCTAAGGTTAGGGTTATGTTGGGGGCTAGGGTTACAGATCCGGTTAGGGTTACGATTGGACCTAGGGTTAGGGTTATGTTTAGGGCTAGGGTTAGAGATCCGGTTAGGGTTACTATTGGACGTAGGGTTCGGGTTATGTTGAGGGCTAGGGTTAGACATCAGGTTAGGGTTAAGATTGGACCTAGGGTTATAGTGATGTTGAGGGCTAGCGTATTCCAGCAGTGAAAACACACATTTCTATAAAGACTTTGAAGCAGCAAGCTAAAGCCTTGTGGCTGAGTGTTCTTTCATAGAGAAACATGCATTTCATCCTTCTGGAGTGAATTTTCATGCTGGAGTTCATATGCATTTTATACTGTGCAGAATGTAGCTACCTGCTGGGGGTTGTGTCATAGAAGCACCTTTTCTGCAGGAGCTTATTGGAACATTCATTGTTTGGCTAAGTTATTTAGGGTTGGTTTTGGAAGGTCTTTCAACCTTGGCCAAATCCCGCTTCGTACGCAAGTTTTTAATACCGCTGTTTCCAAGTGTCCACAAAGAGCTGCTGCTTGAAACTGTCCACGTGCACATCTCGTATACTGGTGTGCTCGTTTCACTACCTGGATTTTGGTTTCCTCTTCTTTCTTTGAAATGACAAGTCTTCATTCAGCATTCTACACACACCTTGTACCAGCTTCAGTTTGAAGCATGTTGGTGCTCTCAAAACGCTGTGTAACCTATGTAGAGTGTGTTACTCTCCAGCACTGAATACACAACTTAGAGCTCCTTTCACCACAGACACGCAAACACATCTTTTTGTGAAAGTCCTACTTCAGGTCCCTTTGAAATGTAAGGGTTTCATGGAGAACATGAAGTCAATCATGCTTTTGCACTCTACTACCAATAGAAATGACCTCTTGTACATGCCTGACTGAGTTTCACTGCAAAATGCCCTTGTTTTCTGGTTTCTTGAATGTTCTCAACACATTAGGAGAAAGAGCGTGTTTGAGCAAGATCGATGCAGTGTGCGTTTCCCTAGATTTCAAGTGATTTGGGAAATATAATCCTTATTTTTCCACATTGTGAAAGAAACATGAGGCTTGCAAGAGATTGAAAAAATGCATCCCAAAACGTACTCCAGCGGTGAAAGCACACGTTTCTACAAAGACTTTGAAGTAGCAAGTAAAAGCCAATGGCTGAGTGTTCTTTCAGAGAGAAACATACACATTTCATCCTTCTGGAGTGAATTTTCAGCCTGGAATTCATATGCATTTGTACCGTGCAGAATGTAACTACCTGCTCGGGGGTTGTGTCATAGAAGCAACTTTCCTGCAGGAGCTTATTGGAACATTCATTGTTTGGCTAACTTCTTTGGGTTGGTTTTGGAAGGTCTTTCAACTTTAGCCAAATCCGCTTTCTTACGAAATTTTTTCACAGCCCTGTTTCCAAGAGCCCACAAAGAACTGCTGCTTAAAACTCTCCACATGCACATCTCCCATACTGGTGTGCTCGTTTCAGTACCTGGATTTTGGATTCCTCTTCTTTCTTTGAAATTACAAGCCCTCTTTCTGCATGCTACACACACCTTGTAGCAGTTTCAGTTTGCAGCATATTGGTGCTCTTAAAACGCTGAGTAACCTGTGTAGAGTGTGTCAATCTCCAGCACTGAATACACAACTTAGAGCTCCTTTCACCACAGACACGCAAACACATCTTTTTGTAAAAGTCCTACTTCTTTACTCTTGGAAATGTAAGGGTTTCATCGAGAACTTGAAGTCAATCATGCTTTTGCACTCTGCAACCAATAGGAATGAACTCTTGTACATACCCGTCTGAATTTCAGTGCAAAATGCCCTTCTTTTCTGGTTTGTTGAAAGTTCACAACACATTAGGAGATAGAGCGTGTTTGAAGAAGACTGATGCAGTGTGCGTTTTCCTTTATTTCTTGTGATTTGGGAAACATAATCCGTGATTTTCCACATTGTCTAAGAAACAACATGAGGCTTGCAAGAGATTGAAACAATGCATCCTAAAACTTATTCCAGCAGTGAAAACACGCGGTTCTACAAAGACTTGGAAGGAGCAAGCAAAAGAATAGTGGCTGAGTGTCCTTTCAGAGAGAAACACATGCATTTCATCCGTCTGGAGTGAGTTTTCTTGCTGGAATTCATATGCATTTTGTACTGTGCAGAATGTAGCTACCTGCTCGGGGGTTGTGTCATAGATGCACCTTTCCTGTAGGAGCTTATTGGAACTTTCATTGTTTGGCTAAGTTATTTAGGGTTGGTTTTGGAAGGTCTTTCAACTTTGGCCAAATCCGCTTTGTACGAAAGTTTTTCACAGCCCTGTTTCCAAGTGTCCACAAAGAGCTGCTGCTTGAAAGTGTCCACATGCACATCTCCCATACTGGTGTGCTCGTTTCACTACCTGGATTTTGGTTTCCTCTTCTTTCTTTGAAATGACAAGTCTTCATTCAGCATGCTACACACAGCTTGTAGCAGTTTCAGTTTGAAGCATGTTGGTGCTCTCAAAAGGCTGTGTATCCTGTGTAGAGTGTGTCACTCTACAGCACTGAATACACAACTTAGAGCTCCTTTCAACACAGACACGCAAACACGTCTTTTTGGGAAAGTCCTAACTCAGGTAAATTGGAAATGTAAGGGTTTCATCGAAAACATGAAGACAATCATGCTTTTGAACTCTGCAACCGAAAGAAATGGCTTTTTGTACATGCCATTCGGAATTTCACTGCAAAATGCCCTTCTTTTCTGGTTTGTTGAAAGTTCAAAACACTTTAGGAAATAGAACGTGTTTGAAGAAGACTGATGCAGTGTGCGTTTTCCTGGATTTCAAGTGATTCGGGATACATACTCCTTGTTTTTCCACATTGTCTAAGAAACAACATGAGGCTTGCAAGAGATTGAAAAAATGCATCCTAAAACTTATGCCTGCAGTGAAAACACACGTTTCTACAAAGACTTGGAAGGAGCAAGCAAAAGAATAGTGGCTGAGAGTTCTTTCAGAGAGAAACACACGTATTTCATCCTTCTGTAGAGACGGTTAGGGTTACGATTGGACCTAGGGTAGGGTTATGTTGAGGGCTAGGGTTAGAGAGACGGTTAGGGTTACGATTGGACCTAGGGTTAGGGTTATGTTGAGGGCTAGGGTTAGAGATATGGTTAGGGTTACGATTGGACCTAGGGTTAGGGTTATGTTGAGGGCTAGGGTTAGAGATATGGTTAGGGTTACGATTGGACCTAGGTTTAGGGTTATGTTGAGGGCTAGGGTTAGAGAGAAGGTTAGGGTTACTTTTGGACCTAGGGTTAGGGTTATGTTGAGGGCTAGGGTTAGAGATATGGTTAGGGTTACGATTGGACCTAGGGTTAGGGTTATGTTGAGGGCTAGGGTTAGAGTTCCGGTTAGGGTTACACGTGAACCTAGGGTTAGCGTAACGTTGAGGGCTAGGCTTAGAGAGAAGGTTAGGGTTACAATTGGACCTAGGGTTAGGGTTATGTTGAGGGCTAGGGTTAGAGATATGGTTAGGGTTACGATTGGACCTAGGGTTAGGGTTATGTTGAGGGCTAGGGTTAGAGTTCCGGTTAGGGTTACACGTGAACCTAGGGTTAGCGTAACGTTGAGGGCTAGGCTTAGAGAGAAGGTTAGGGTTACAATTGGACCTAGGGTTAGGGTTATGTTGAGGGCTAGGGTTAGAGATCCGGTTAGGGTTACGATTGGACCTAGGGTTAGGGTTATGTTGAGGGCTAGGGTTAGAGATCCGGTTAGGGTTACGATTGGACCTAGGGTTAGGGTTATGTTGAGGGCTAGGGTTAGAGATCCGGTTAGGGTTACGATTGGACCTAGGGTTAGGGTTATGTTGAGGGCTAGGGTTAGAGATCCGGTTAGGGTTACGATTGGACCTAGGGTTAGGGTTATGTTGAGGGCTAGGATTAGAGATCATGTTAGTATTACGATTGGACATAGGGTTTGTGTTATGTTGAGGGCTAGGGTTAGAGAGAAGGTTAGGGTTACTTTTGGACCTAGGGTTAGGGTTATGTTGAGGGCTAGGGTTAGAGATATGGTTAGGGTTACGATTGGACCTAGGGTTAGGGTTATGTTGAGGGCTAGGGTTAGAGAGAAGGTTAGGGTTACTTTTGGACCTAGGGTTAGGGTTATGTTGACGGCTAGGGTTAGAGATATGGTTAGGGTTACGATTGCACCTAGGGTTAGGGTTATGTTGAGGGCTAGGGTTAGAGATATGGTTAGGGTTACGATTGCACCTAGGGTTAGGGTTATGTTGAGGGCTAGAGTTAGAGATATGGTTAGGGTTACGATTGGACCTAGGGTTAGGGTTATGTTGAGGGCTAGGGTTAGAGAGAAGGTTAGGGTTACTTTTGGACCTAGCGTTAGGGTTATGTTGACGGCTAGGGTTAGAGATATGGTTAGGGTTACGATTGCACCTAGGGTTAGGGTTATGTTGAGGGCTAGGGTTAGAGATATGGTTAGGGTTACGATTGCACCTAGGGTTAGGGTTATGTTGAGGGCTAGGGTTAGAGATATGGTTAGGGTTACGATTGGACCTAGGGTTAGGGTTATGTTGAGGGCTAGGGTTAGAGAGAAGGTTAGGGTTACTTTTGGACCTAGGGTTAGGTTTATGTTGACGGCTAGGGTTAGAGATATGGTTAGGGTTACGATTGCACCTAGGGTTAGGGTTATGTTGAGGGCTAGTGTTAGAGATCCGGTTAGGGTTACGATTGGACCTAGGGTTAGGGTTATGTTGAGGGCTAGGGTTAGAGAGAAGGTTAGGGTTACTTTTGGACCTAGGGTTAGGGTTATGTTGAGGGCTAGGGTTAGAGATATGGTTAGGGTTACGATTGGACCTAGGGTTAGGGTTATGTTGAGGGCTAGGGTTAGAGAGAAGGTTAGGGTTATTTTGGACCTATGGTTAGGGTTATGTTGAGGGCTAGGGTTAGAGATATGGTTAGGGTTACGATTGGACCTAGGGTTAGGGTTATGTTGAGGGCTAGGGTTAGAGTTCCGGTTAGGGTTACACTTGAACCTAGGGTTAGCGTAACGTTGAGGGCTAGGCTTAGAGAGAAGGTTAGGGTTACAATTGGACCTAGGGTTAGGGTTATGTTGAGGGCTAGGATTAGAGGTCATGTTAGTATTACGATTGGACATAGGGTTAGGGTTATGTTGAGGGCTAGGGTTAGAGAGAAGGTTAGGGTTACTTTTGGACCTAGGGTTAGGGTTATGTTGAGGGCTAGGATTAGAGATATGGTTAGGGTTACGATTGGACCTAGGGTTAGGGTTATGTTGAAGGCTAGGGTTAGAGATCCGGTTAGGGTTACGATTGGACCTAGGGTTAGGGTTATGTTGAGGGCTAGGGTTAGACATCCGGTTAGGGTTACGATTGGACCTAGGGTTAGGGTTATGTTGAGGCCCAGGGTTTGAGATCTGGTTAGGGTTAGATTGGACCTAGGGTTAGGGTTATGTTGAGGGCTAGGGTTAGAGATCAGGTTAGTATTACGATTGGACCTAGGTTTAGGGTTATGTTTAGGGCTAGGGATACAGGTCCGGTTAGGGTTACGATTGGACCTAGGGTTAGGGTTATGTTGAGGGCTAGGGTTAGTGATCAGGTTAGTATTACGATTGGACCTAAGGTTAAGGTTATGTTGAGGGCTAGGGTTCAGATCCGGTTAGGGTTACGATTGGACCTAGGGTTAGCGTAACGTTGAGGGCTAGGGTTAGAGAGACGGTTAGGGTTACGATTGGACCTAGGGTTAGGGTTATGTTGAGGGCTAGGGTTAGAGATATGGTTAGGGTTATGATTGGACCTAGGGTTAGGGTTATTTATAGGGCTAGGGTTAGAGATCAGGTTAGGGTTACGATTGGACCTAGGGTTAGGGTTATGTTGAAGGCTAGGGTTAGAGAGAAGGTTAGGGTTTCAATTGGACCTAAGGTTAGGGTTATGTTGGGGGCTAGGGTTACAGATCCGGTTAGGGTTACGATTGGACCTAGGTTTAGGGTTATGTTTAGGGCTAGGGTTAGAGATCCGGTTAGGGTTACTATTGGACGTAGGGTTCGGGTTATGTTGAGGGCTAGGGTTAGACATCAGGTTAGGGTTAAGATTGGACCTAGGGTTATAGTGATGTTGAGGGCTAGCGTATTCCAGCAGTGAAAACACACATTTCTATAAAGACTTTGAAGCAGCAAGCTAAAGCCTTGTGGCTGAGTGTTCTTTCATAGAGAAACATGCATTTCATCCTTCTGGAGTGAATTTTCATGCTGGAGTTCATATGCATTTTATACTGTGCAGAATGTAGCTACCTGCTGGGGGTTGTGTCATAGAAGCACCTTTTCTGCAGGAGCTTATTGGAACATTCATTGTTTGGCTAAGTTATTTAGGGTTGGTTTTGGAAGGTCTTTCAACCTTGGCCAAATCCCGCTTCGTACGCAAGTTTTTAATACCGCTGTTTCCAAGTGTCCACAAAGAGCTGCTGCTTGAAACTGTCCACGTGCACATCTCGTATACTGGTGTGCTCGTTTCACTACCTGGATTTTGGTTTCCTCTTCTTTCTTTGAAATGACAAGTCTTCATTCAGCATTCTACACACACCTTGTACCAGCTTCAGTTTGAAGCATGTTGGTGCTCTCAAAACGCTGTGTAACCTATGTAGAGTGTGTTACTCTCCAGCACTGAATACACAACTTAGAGCTCCTTTCACCACAGACACGCAAACACATCTTTTTGTGAAAGTCCTACTTCAGGTCCCTTGGAAATGTAAGGGTTTCATGGAGAACATGAAGTCAATCATGCTTTTGCACTCTACTACCAATAGAAATGACCTCTTGTACATGCCTGACTGAGTTTCACTGCAAAATGCCCTTGTTTTCTGGTTTCTTGAATGTTCTCAACACATTAGGAGAAAGAGCGTGTTTGAGCAAGATCGATGCAGTGTGCGTTTCCCTAGATTTCAAGTGATTTGGGAAATATAATCCTTATTTTTCCACATTGTGAAAGAAACATGAGGCTTGCAAGAGATTGAAAAAATGCATCCCAAAACGTACTCCAGCGGTGAAAGCACACGTTTCTACAAAGACTTTGAAGTAGCAAGTAAAAGCCAATGGCTGAGTGTTCTTTCAGAGAGAAACATACACATTTCATCCTTCTGGAGTGAATATTCAGCCTGGAATTCATATGCATTTGTACCGTGCAGAATGTAACTACCTGCTCGGGGGTTGTGTCATAGAAGCAACTTTCCTGCAGGAGCTTATTGGAACATTCATTGTTTGGCTAACTTCTTTGGGTTGGTTTTGGAAGGTCTTTCAACTTTAGCCAAATCCGCTTTCTTACGAAATTTTTTCACAGCCCTGTTTCCAAGAGCCCACAAAGAACTGCTGCTTAAAACTCTCCACATGCACATCTCCCATACTGGTGTGCTCGTTTCAGTACCTGGATTTTGGTTTCCTCTTCTTTCTTTGAAATTACAAGCCCTCTTTCTGCATGCTACACACACCTTGTAGCAGTTTCAGTTTGCAGCATATTGGTGCTCTTAAAACGCTGAGTAACCTGTGTAGAGTGTGTCAATCTCCAGCACTGAATACACAACTTAGAGCTCCTTTCACCACAGACACGCAAACACATCTTTTTGTAAAAGTCCTACTTCTTTACTCTTGGAAATGTAAGGGTTTCATCGAGAACTTGAAGTCAATCATGCTTTTGCACTCTGCAACCAATAGGAATGAACTCTTGTACATACCCGTCTGAATTTCAGTGCAAAATGCCCTTCTTTTCTGGTTTGTTGAAAGTTCACAACACATTAGGAGATAGAGCGTGTTTGAAGAAGACTGATGCAGTGTGCGTTTTCCTTTATTTCTTGTGATTTGGGAAACATAATCCGTGATTTTCCACATTGTCTAAGAAACAACATGAGGCTTGCAAGAGATTGAAACAATGCATCCTAAAACTTATTCCAGCAGTGAAAACACGCGGTTCTACAAAGACTTGGAAGGAGCAAGCAAAAGAATAGTGGCTGAGTGTCCTTTCAGAGAGAAACACATGCATTTCATCCGTCTGGAGTGAGTTTTCTTGCTGGAATTCATATGCATTTTGTACTGTGCAGAATGTAGCTACCTGCTCGGGGGTTGTGTCATAGATGCACCTTTCCTGTAGGAGCTTATTGGAACTTTCATTGTTTGGCTAAGTTATTTAGGGTTGGTTTTGGAAGGTCTTTCAACTTTGGCCAAATCCGCTTTGTACGAAAGTTTTTCACAGCCCTGTTTCCAAGTGTCCACAAAGAGCTGCTGCTTGAAAGTGTCCACATGCACATCTCCCATACTGGTGTGCTCGTTTCACTACCTGGATTTTGGTTTCCTCTTCTTTCTTTGAAATGACAAGTCTTCATTCAGCATGCTACACACAGCTTGTAGCAGTTTCAGTTTGAAGCATGTTGGTGCTCTCAAAACGCTGTGTATCCTGTGTAGAGTGTGTCACTCTACAGCACTGAATACACAACTTAGAGCTCCTTTCAACACAGACACGCAAACACGTCTTTTTGGGAAAGTCCTAACTCAGGTAAATTGGAAATGTAAGGGTTTCATCGAAAACATGAAGACAATCATGCTTTTGAACTCTGCAACCGAAAGAAATGGCTTTTTGTACATGCCATTCGGAATTTCACTGCAAAATGCCCTTCTTTTCTGGTTTGTTGAAAGTTCAAAACACTTTAGGAAATAGAACGTGTTTGAAGAAGACTGATGCAGTGTGCGTTTTCCTGGATTTCAAGTGATTCGGGATACATACTCCTTGTTTTTCCACATTGTCTAAGAAACAACATGAGGCTTGCAAGAGATTGAAAAAATGCATCCTAAAACTTATGCCTGCAGTGAAAACACACGTTTCTACAAAGACTTGGAAGGAGCAAGCAAAAGAATAGTGGCTGAGAGTTCTTTCAGAGAGAAACACACGTATTTCATCCTTCTGTAGAGACGGTTAGGGTTACGATTGGACCTAGGGTAGGGTTATGTTGAGGGCTAGGGTTAGAGAGACGGTTAGGGTTACGATTGGACCTAGGGTTAGGGTTATGTTGAGGGCTAGGGTTAGAGATATGGTTAGGGTTACGATTGGACCTAGGGTTAGGGTTATGTTGAGGGCTAGGGTTAGAGATATGGTTAGGGTTACGATTGGACCTAGGTTTAGGGTTATGTTGAGGGCTAGGGTTAGAGAGAAGGTTAGGGTTACTTTTGGACCTAGGGTTAGGGTTATGTTGAGGGCTAGGGTTAGAGATATGGTTAGGGTTACGATTGGACCTAGGGTTAGGGTTATGTTGAGGGCTAGGGTTAGAGTTCCGGTTAGGGTTACACGTGAACCTAGGGTTAGCGTAACGTTGAGGGCTAGGCTTAGAGAGAAGGTTAGGGTTACAATTGGACCTAGGGTTAGGGTTATGTTGAGGGCTAGGGTTAGAGATATGGTTAGGGTTACGATTGGACCTAGGGTTAGGGTTATGTTGAGGGCTAGGGTTAGAGTTCCGGTTAGGGTTACACGTGAACCTAGGGTTAGCGTAACGTTGAGGGCTAGGCTTAGAGAGAAGGTTAGGGTTACAATTGGACCTAGGGTTAGGGTTATGTTGAGGGCTAGGGTTAGAGATCCGGTTAGGGTTACGATTGGACCTAGGGTTAGGGTTATGTTGAGGGCTAGGGTTAGAGATCCGGTTAGGGTTACGATTGGACCTAGGGTTAGGGTTATGTTGAGGGCTAGGGTTAGAGATCCGGTTAGGGTTACGATTGGACCTAGGGTTAGGGTTATGTTGAGGGCTAGGGTTAGAGATCCGGTTAGGGTTACGATTGGACCTAGGGTTAGGGTTATGTTGAGGGCTAGGATTAGAGATCATGTTAGTATTACGATTGGACATAGGGTTTGTGTTATGTTGAGGGCTAGGGTTAGAGAGAAGGTTAGGGTTACTTTTGGACCTAGGGTTAGGGTTATGTTGAGGGCTAGGGTTAGAGATATGGTTAGGGTTACGATTGGACCTAGGGTTAGGGTTATGTTGAGGGCTAGGGTTAGAGAGAAGGTTAGGGTTACTTTTGGACCTAGGGTTAGGGTTATGTTGACGGCTAGGGTTAGAGATATGGTTAGGGTTACGATTGCACCTAGGGTTAGGGTTATGTTGAGGGCTAGGGTTAGAGATATGGTTAGGGTTACGATTGCACCTAGGGTTAGGGTTATGTTGAGGGTAGAGTTAGAGATATGGTTAGGGTTACGATTGGACCTAGGGTTAGGGTTATGTTGAGGGCTAGGGTTAGAGAGAAGGTTAGGGTTACTTTTGGACCTAGGGTTAGGGTTATGTTGACGGCTAGGGTTAGAGATATGGTTAGGGTTACGATTGCACCTAGGGTTAGGGTTATGTTGAGGGCTAGGGTTAGAGATATGGTTAGGGTTACGATTGCACCTAGGGTTAGGGTTATGTTGAGGGCTAGGGTTAGAGATATGGTTAGGGTTACGATTGGACCTAGGGTTAGGGTTATGTTGAGGGCTAGGGTTAGAGAGAAGGTTAGGGTTACTTTTGGACCTAGGGTTAGGTTTATGTTGACGGCTAGGGTTAGAGATATGGTTAGGGTTACGATTGCACCTAGGGTTAGGGTTATGTTGAGGGCTAGTGTTAGAGATCCGGTTAGGGTTACGATTGGACCTAGGGTTAGGGTTATGTTGAGGGCTAGGGTTAGAGAGAAGGTTAGGGTTATTTTGGACCTATGGTTAGGGTTATGTTGAGGGCTAGGGTTAGAGATATGGTTAGGGTTACGATTGGACCTAGGGTTAGGGTTATGTTGAGGGCTAGGGTTAGAGTTCCGGTTAGGGTTACACTTGAACCTAGGGTTAGCGTAACGTTGAGGGCTAGGCTTAGAGAGAAGGTTAGGGTTACAATTGGACCTAAGGTTAGGGTTATGTTGAGGGCTAGGATTAGAGGTCATGTTAGTATTACGATTGGACATAGGGTTAGGGTTATGTTGAGGGCTAGGGTTAGAGAGAAGGTTAGGGTTACTTTTGGACCTAGGGTTAGGGTTATGTTGAGGGCTAGGATTAGAGATATGGTTAGGGTTACGATTGGACCTAGGGTTAGGGTTATGTTGAAGGCTAGGGTTAGAGATCCGGTTAGGGTTACGATTGGACCTAGGGTTAGGGTTATGTTGAGGGCTAGGGTTAGACATCCGGTTAGGGTTACGATTGGACCTAGGGTTAGGGTTATGTTGAGGCCCAGGGTTTGAGATCTGGTTAGGGTTAGATTGGACCTAGGGTTAGGGTTATGTTGAGGGCTAGGGTTAGAGATCAGGTTAGTATTACGATTGGACCTAGGGTTAGGGTTATGTTTAGGGCTAGGGATACAGGTCCGGTTAGGGTTACGATTGGACCTAGGGTTAGGGTTATGTTGAGGGCTAGGGTTAGTGATCAGGTTAGTATTACGATTGGACCTAAGGTTAAGGTTATGTTGAGGGCTAGGATTCAGATCCGGTTAGGGTTACGATTGGACCTAGGGTTAGGGTTATGTTGAGGGCTAGGGTTAGAGATATGGTTAGGGTTATGATTGGACCTAGGGTTAGGGTTATTTATAGGGCTAGGGTTAGAGATCAGGTTAGGGTTACGATTGGACCTAGGGTTAGGGTTATGTTGAAGGCTAGGGTTAGAGAGAAGGTTAGGGTTTCAATTGGACCTAAGGTTAGGGTTATGTTGGGGGCTAGGGTTACAGATCCGGTTAGGGTTACGATTGGACCTAGGTTTAGGGTTATGTTTAGGGCTAGGGTTAGAGATCCGGTTAGGGTTACTATTGGACGTAGGGTTCGGGTTATGTTGAGGGCTAGGGTTAGACATCAGGTTAGGGTTAAGATTGGACCTAGGGTTATAGTGATGTTGAGGGCTAGCGTATTCCAGCAGTGAAAACACACATTTCTATAAAGACTTTGAAGCAGCAAGCTAAAGCCTTGTGGCTGAGTGTTCTTTCATAGAGAAACATGCATTTCATCCTTCTGGAGTGAATTTTCATGCTGGAGTTCATATGCATTTTATACTGTGCAGAATGTAGCTACCTGCTGGGGGTTGTGTCATAGAAGCACCTTTTCTGCAGGAGCTTATTGGAACATTCATTGTTTGGCTAAGTTATTTAGGGTTGGTTTTGGAAGGTCTTTCAACCTTGGCCAAATCCCGCTTCGTACGCAAGTTTTTAATACCGCTGTTTCCAAGTGTCCACAAAGAGCTGCTGCTTGAAACTGTCCACGTGCACATCTCGTATACTGGTGTGCTCGTTTCACTACCTGGATTTTGGTTTCCTCTTCTTTCTTTGAAATGACAAGTCTTCATTCAGCATTCTACACACACCTTGTACCAGCTTCAGTTTGAAGCATGTTGGTGCTCTCAAAACGCTGTGTAACCTATGTAGAGTGTGTTACTCTCCAGCACTGAATACACAACTTAGAGCTCCTTTCACCACAGACACGCAAACACATCTTTTTGTGAAAGTCCTACTTCAGGTCCCTTGGAAATGTAAGGGTTTCATGGAGAACATGAAGTCAATCATGCTTTTGCACTCTACTACCAATAGAAATGACCTCTTGTACATGCCTGACTGAGTTTCACTGCAAAATGCCCTTGTTTTCTGGTTTCTTGAATGTTCTCAACACATTAGGAGAAAGAGCGTGTTTGAGCAAGATCGATGCAGTGTGCGTTTCCCTAGATTTCAAGTGATTTGGGAAATATAATCCTTATTTTTCCACATTGTGAAAGAAACATGAGGCTTGCAAGAGATTGAAAAAATGCATCCCAAAACGTACTCCAGCGGTGAAAGCACACGTTTCTACAAAGACTTTGAAGTAGCAAGTAAAAGCCAATGGCTGAGTGTTCTTTCAGAGAGAAACATACACATTTCATCCTTCTGGAGTGAATATTCAGCCTGGAATTCATATGCATTTGTACCGTGCAGAATGTAACTACCTGCTCGGGGGTTGTGTCATAGAAGCAACTTTCCTGCAGGAGCTTATTGGAACATTCATTGTTTGGCTAACTTCTTTGGGTTGGTTTTGGAAGGTCTTTCAACTTTAGCCAAATCCGCTTTCTTACGAAATTTTTTCACAGCCCTGTTTCCAAGAGCCCACAAAGAACTGCTGCTTAAAACTCTCCACATGCACATCTCCCATACTGGTGTGCTCGTTTCAGTACCTGGATTTTGGTTTCCTGTTCTTTCTTTGAAATTACAAGCCCTCTTTCTGCATGCTACACACACCTTGTAGCAGTTTCAGTTTGCAGCATATTGGTGCTCTTAAAACGCTGAGTAACCTGTGTAGAGTGTGTCAATCTCCAGCACTGAATACACAACTTAGAGCTCCTTTCACCACAGACACGCAAACACATCTTTTTGTAAAAGTCCTACTTCTTTACTCTTGGAAATGTAAGGGTTTCATCGAGAACTTGAAGTCAATCATGCTTTTGCACTCTGCAACCAATAGGAATGAACTCTTGTACATACCCGTCTGAATTTCAGTGCAAAATGCCCTTCTTTTCTGGTTTGTTGAAAGTTCACAACACATTAGGAGATAGAGCGTGTTTGAAGAAGACTGATGCAGTGTGCGTTTTCCTTTATTTCTTGTGATTTGGGAAACATAATCCGTGATTTTCCACATTGTCTAAGAAACAACATGAGGCTTGCAAGAGATTGAAACAATGCATCCTAAAACTTATTCCAGCAGTGAAAACACGCGGTTCTACAAAGACTTGGAAGGAGCAAGCAAAAGAATAGTGGCTGAGTGTCCTTTCAGAGAGAAACACATGCATTTCATCCGTCTGGAGTGAGTTTTCTTGCTGGAATTCATATGCATTTTGTACTGTGCAGAATGTAGCTACCTGCTCGGGGGTTGTGTCATAGATGCACCTTTCCTGTAGGAGCTTATTGGAACTTTCATTGTTTGGCTAAGTTATTTAGGGTTGGTTTTGGAAGGTCTTTCAACTTTGGCCAAATCCGCTTTGTACGAAAGTTTTTCACAGCCCTGTTTCCAAGTGTCCGCAAAGAGCTGCTTCTTGAAAGTGTCCACATGCACATCTCCCATACTGGTGTGCTCGTTTCACTACCTGGATTTTGGTTTCCTCTTCTTTCTTTGAAATGACAAGTCTTCATTCAGCAAGCTACACACAGCTTGTAGCAGTTTCAGTTTGAAGCATGTTGGTGCTCTCAAAACGCTGTGTATCCTGGGTAGAGTGTGTCACTCTACAGCACTGAATACACAACTTAGAGCTCCATTCAACACAGACACGCAAACACGTCTTTTTGGGAAAGTCCTAACTCAGGTAAATTGGAAATGTAAGGGTTTCATCGAAAACATGAAGACAATCATGCTTTTGAACTCTGCAACCGAAAGAAATGGCTTTTTGTACATGCCATTCTGAATTTCACTGCAAAATGCCCTTCTTTTCTGGTTTGTTGAAAGTTCAAAACACTTTAGGAAATAGAACGTGTTTGAAGAAGACTGATGCAGTGTGCGTTTTCCTGGATTTCAAGTGATTCGGGATACATACTCCTTGTTTTTCCACATTGTCTAAGAAACAACATGAGGCTTGCAAGAGATTGAAAAAATGCATCCTAAAACTTATGCCTGCAGTGAAAACACACGTTTCTACAAAGACTTGGAAGGAGCAAGCAAAAGAATAGTGGCTGAGAGTTCTTTCAGAGAGAAACACACGTATTTCATCCTTCTGTAGAGACGGTTAGGGTTACGATTGGACCTAGGGTAGGGTTATGTTGAGGGCTAGGGTTAGAGAGACGGTTAGGGTTACGATTGGACCTAGGGTTAGGGTTATGTTGAGGGCTAGGGTTAGAGATATGGTTAGGGTTACGATTGGACCTAGGGTTAGGGTTATGTTGAGGGCTAGGGTTAGAGATATGGTTAGGGTTACGATTGGACCTAGGGTTAGGGTTATGTTGAGGGCTAGGGTTAGAGAGAAGGTTAGGGTTACTTTTGGACCTAGGGTTAGGGTTATGTTGAGGGCTAGGGTTAGAGATATGGTTAGGGTTACGATTGGACCTAGGGTTAGGGTTATGTTGAGGGCTAGGGTTAGAGTTCCGGTTAGCGTTACACGTGAACCTAGGGTTAGCGTAACGATGAGGGCTAGGCTTAGAGAGAAGGTTAGGGTTACAATTGGACCTAGGGTTAGGGTTATGTTGAGGGCTAGGGTTAGAGATCCGGTTAGGGTTACGATTGGACCTAGGGTTAGGGTTATGTTGAGGGCTAGGGTTAGAGATCCGGTTAGGGTTACGATTGGACCTAGGGTTAGGGTTATGTTGAGGGCTAGGGTTAGAGATATGGTTAGGGTTACGATTGGACCTAGGGTTAGGGTTATGTTGAGGGCTAGGGTTAGAGAGAAGGTTAGGGTTACTTTTGGACCTAGGGTTAGGGTTATGTTGAGGGCTAGGGTTAGAGATATGGTTAGGGTTACGATTGGACCTAGGGTTAGGCTTATGTTGAGGGCTAGGGTTAGAGTTCCGGTTAGGGTTACACGTGAACCTAGGGTTAGCGTAACGTTGAGGGCTAGGCTTAGAGAGAAGGTTAGGGTTACAATTGGACCTAGGGTTAGGGTTATGTTGACGGCTAGGGTTAGAGATATGGTTAGGGTTACGATTGCACCTAGGGTTAGGGTTATGTTGAGGGCTAGGGTTAGAGATATGGTTAGGGTTACGATTGGACCTAGGGTTAGGGTTATGTTGAGGGCTAGGGTTAGAGATATGGTTAGGGTTACGATTGAACCTAGGGTTAGGGTTATGTTGAGGGCTAGGGTTAGAGAGAAGGTTAGGGTTACTTTTGGACCTAGGGTTAGGGTTATGTTGACGGCTAGGGTTAGAGATCCGGTTAGGGTTACGATTGGACCTAGGGTTAGGGTTATGTTGAGGGCTAGGGTTAGACTTCCGGTTAGGGTTACGATTGGACCTAGGGTTAGGTTTATGTTGAGGCCCAGGGTTTGAGATCTGGTTAGGGTTAGTCTGTACCTAGGGTTAGGGTTATGTTGAGGGCTAGGGTTAGAGATCAGGTTAGTATTACGATTGGACCTAGGGTTAGGGTTACGTTTAGGGCTAGGGATACAGATCCGGTCAGGGTTACGATTGGACCTAGGGTTAGGGTTATGTTGAGGGCTAGGGTTAGTGATCAGGTTAGTATTACGATTGGACCTAAGGTTAAGGTTATGTTGAGGGCTAGGGTTCAGATCCGGTTAGGGTTACGATTGGACCTAGGGTTAGCGTAACGTTGAGGGCTAGGGTTAGAGAGACGGTTAGGGTTACGATTGGACCTAGGGTTAGGGTTTTGTTTAGGGCTAGGGTTAGAGATATGGTTAGGGTTATGATTGGACCTAGGGTTAGGGTTATGTATAGGGCTAGGGTTAGAGATCAGGTTAGGGTTACGATTGGACCTAGGGTTAGGGTTATGTTGAGGGCTAAGGTTAGAGAGAAGGTTAGGGTTTCAATTGGACCTAGGGTTAGGGTTATGTTGAGGGCTAGGGTTACAGATCCGGTTAGGGTTACGATTTGACCTAGGGTTAGGGTTATGTTTAGGGCTAGGGTTAGAGATCCGGTTAGGGTTACTATTGGACGTAGGGTTAGGGTTATGTTGAGGGCTAGGGTTAGAGATCCGGTTAGGGTTAAGATTGGACCTAGGGTTATAGTGATGTTGAGGGCTAGGGTATTCCAGCAGTGAAAACACACATTTCTATAAAGACTTTGAAGCAGCAAGTTAAAGCCTTGTGGCTGAGTGTTCTTTCATCGAGAAACATGCATTTCATCCTTCTGGAGTGAATTTTCATGCTGGAGTTCATATGCATTTTATACTGTGCAGAATGTAGCTACCTGCTGGGAGTTGTGTCATAGAAGCACCTTTTCTGCAGGAGCTTATTGGAACATTCATTGTTTGGCTAAGTTATTTAGGGTTGGTTTTGGAAGGTCTTTCAACCTTGGCCAAATCCCGCTTCGTACGCAAGTTTTTAATACCGCTGTTTCCAAGTGTCCACAAAGAGCTGCTGCTTGAAACTGTCCACATGCACATCTCGTATACTGGTGTGCTCGTTTCACTACCTGGATTTTGGTTTCCTCTTCTTTCTTTGAAATGACAAGTCTTCATTCAGCATTCTACACACACCTTGTACCAGCTTCACTTTGAAGCATGTTGGTGCTCTCAAAACGCTGTGTAACCTATGTAGAGTGTGTTACTCTCCAGCACTGAATACACAACTTAGAGCTCCTTTCACCACAGACACGCAAACACATCTTTTTGTGAAAGTCCTACTTCAGGTCCCTTGGAAATGTAAGGGTTTCATGGAGAACATGAAGTCAATCATGCTTTTGCACTCTACTACCAATAGAAATGACCTCTTGTACATGCCTGACTGAGTTTCACTGCAAAATGCCCTTGTTTTCTGGTTTCTTGAATGTTCTCAACTCATTAGGAGAAAGAGCGTGTTTGAGCAAGATCGATGCAGTGTGCGTTTCCCTAGATTTCAAGTGATTTGGGAAATATAATCCTTATTTTTCCACATTGTGAAAGAAACATGAGGCTTGCAAGAGATTGAAAAAATGCATCCCAAAACGTACTCCAGCGGTGAAAGCACACGTTTCTACAAAGACTTTGAAGTAGCAAGTAAAAGCCAATGGCTGAGTGTTCTTTCAGAGAGAAACATACACATTTCATCCTTCTGGAGTGAATTTTCAGCCTGGAATTCATATGCATTTGTACCGTGCAGAATGTAACTACCTGCTCGGGGGTTGTGTCATAGAAGCAACTTTCCTGCAGGAGCTTATTGGAACATTCATTGTTTGGCTAACTTCTTTGGGTTGGTTTTGGAAGGTCTTTCAACTTTAGCCAAATCCGCTTTCTTACGAAATTTTTTCACAGCCCTGTTTCCAAGAGCCCACAAAGAACTGCTGCTTAAAACTCTCCACATGCACATCTCCCATACTGGTGTGCTCGTTTCACTACCTGGATTTTGGTTTCCTCTTCTTTCTTTGAAATTACAAGCCCTCTTTCTGCATGCTACACACACCTTGTAGCAGCTTCAGTTTGCAGCATATTGGTGCTCTTAAAACGCTGAGTAACCTGTGTAGAGTGTGTCAATCTCCAGCACTGAATACACAACTTAGAGCTCCTTTCACCACAGACACGCAAACACATCTTTTTGTAAAAGTCCTACTTCTTTACTCTTGGAAATGTAAGGGTTTCATCGAGAACTTGAAGTCAATCATGCTTTTGCACTCTGCAACCAATAGGAATGAACTCTTCTACATACCCGTCTGAATTTCAGTGCAAAATGGCCTTCTTTTCTGGTTTGTTGAAAGTTCACAACACATTAGGAGATAGAGCGTGTTTGAAGAAGACTGATGCAGTGTGCGTTTTCCTTTATTTCTTGTGATTTGGGAAACATAATCCGTGATTTTCCACATTGTCTAAGAAACAACATGAGGCTTGCAAGAGATTGAAACAATGCATCCTAAAACTTATTCCAGCAGTGAAAACACACGGTTCTACAAAGACTTGGAAGGAGCAAGCAAAAGAATAGTGGCTGAGTGTCCTTTCAGAGAGAAACACATGCATTTCATCCTTCTGGAGTGAGTTTTCTTGCTGGAATTCATATGCATTTTGTACTGTGCAGAATGTAGCTACCTGCTCGGGGGTTGTGTCATAGATGCACCTTTCCTGCAGGAGCTTATTGGAACTTTCATTGTTTGGCTCAGTTATTTAGGGTTGGTTTTGGAAGGTCTTTCAACTTTGGCCAAATCCGCTTTGTACGAAAGTTTTTCACAGCCCTGTTTCCAAGTGTCCACAAAGAGCTGCTTCTTGAAAGTGTCCACATGCACATCTCCCATACTGGTGTGCTCGTTTCACTACCTGGATTTTGGTTTCCTCTTCTTTCTTTGAAATGACAAGTCTTCATTCAGCATGCTACACACACCTTGTAGCAGTTTCAGTTTGAAGCATGTTGGTGCTCTCAAAACGCTATGTATCCTGTGTAGAGTGTGTCACACTACAGCACTGAATACACAACTTAGAGCTCCTTTCAACACAGACACGGAAACACGTCTTTTTGGGAAAGTCCTAACTCAGGTAAATTGGAAATGTAAGGGTTTCATCGAAAACATGAAGACAATCATGCTTTTGAACTCTGCAACCGAAAGAAATGGCTTTTTGTACATGCCATTCTGAATTTCACTGCAAAATACCCTTCTTTTCTGGTTTGTTGAAAGTTCAAAACACTTTAGGAAATAGACCGTGTTTGAAGAAGACTGATGCAGTGTGCGTTTTCCTGGATTTCAAGTGATTCGGGATACATACTCCTTGTTTTTCCACATTGTCTAAGAAACAACATGAGGCTTGCAAGAGATTGAAAAAATGCATCCTAAAACTTATGCCTGCCGTGAAAACACACGTTTCTACAAAGACTTGGAAGGAGCAAGCAAAAGAATAGTGGCTGAGAGTTTTTTCAGAGAGAAACACACGTATTTCATCCTTCTGTAGAGACGGTTAGGGTTACGATTGGAGCTAGGGTAGGGTTATGTTGAGGGCTAGGGTTAGAGAGACTGTTAGGGTTACGATTGGACCTAGGGGTAGCGTAAGGTTGAGGGCTAGGGTTAGAGATATGGTTAGGGTTACGATTGGACCTAGGGTTAGGGTTATGTTGAGGGCTAGGGTTAGAGAGAAGGTTAGGGTTACGATTGGACCTAGGGTTAGGGTTATGTTGAGGGCTAGGGTTAGAGTTCCGGTTAGGGTTAAGATTGGACCTAGGGTTAGTGTAACGTTGAGGGTTAGGCCTAGGGACAAGGTTAGGGTTACAATTGGACCTAGGGTTAGGGTTATGTTGAGGGCTAGGGTTAGAGTTCTGGTTAGGGTTAAGATTGGACCCAGGGTTAGTGTAACGTTGAGGGCTAGGCCTAGAGACAAGGTTAGAGTTACAATTGGACCTAGGGTTAGGTTTATGTTGAGGGCTAGGGTTAGAGATCCAGTTAGGGTTACGCATGGACCTAGGTTTAGGGTTATGTTGAGGGCTAGGGTTAGAGAGAAGGTTAGGGTTACGATTGGACCTAGGGTTAGGGTTATGTTGAGGGCTAGGGTTAGAGAGAAGGTTAGGGTTACTTTTGGACCTAGGGTTAGGGTTATGTTGAGGGCTAGGGTTAGAGATATGGTTAGGGTTATGATTGGACCTAGGGTTAGGGTTATGTTGAGGGCTAGGGTTAGAGAGAAGGTTAGGGTTACTTTTGGACCTAGGGTTAGGGTTATGTTGAGGGCTAGAGTTAGAGATATGGTTAGGGTTACACTTGAACCTAGGGTTAGCGTAACGTTGAGGGCTAGGCTTAGAGAGAAGGTTAGGGTTACAATTGGACCTAGGGTTAGGGTTATGTTGAGGGCTAGGATTAGAGGTCATGTTAGTATTACGATTGGACATAGGGTTAGGGTTATGTTGAGGGCTAGGGTTAGAGAGAAGGTTAGGGTTACTTTTGGACCTAGGGTTAGGGTTATGTTGAGGGCTAGGATTAGAGATATGGTTAGGGTTACGATTGGACCTAGGGTTAGGGTTATGTTGAAGGCTAGGGTTAGAGATCCGGTTAGGGTTACGATTGGACCTAGGGTTAGGGTTATGTTGAGGGCTAGGGTTAGACATCCGGTTAGGGTTACGATTGGACCTAGGGTTAGGGTTATGTTGAGGCCCAGGGTTTGAGATCTGGTTAGGGTTAGATTGGACCTAGGGTTAGGGTTATGTTGAGGGCTAGGGTTAGAGATCAGGTTAGTATTACGATTGGACCTAGGGTTAGGGTTATGTTTAGGGCTAGGGATACAGATCCGGTTAGGGTTACGATTGGACCTAGGGTTAGGGTTATGTTGAGGGCTAGGGTTAGTGATCAGGTTAGTATTACGATTGGACCTAAGGTTAAGGTTATGTTGAGGGCTAGGGTTCAGATCCGGTTAGGGTTACGATTGGACCTAGGGTTAGCGTAACGTTGAGGGCTAGGGTTAGAGAGACGGTTAGGGTTACGATTGGACCTAGGGTTAGGGTTATGTTGAGGGCTAGGGTTAGAGATATGGTTAGGGTTATGATTGGACCTAGGGTTAGGGTTATTTATAGGGCTAGGGTTAGAGAGAAGGTTAGGGTTTCAATTGGACCTAAGGTTAGGGTTATGTTGGGGGCTAGGGTTACAGATCCGGTTAGGGTTACGATTGGACCTAGGGTTAGTGTTATGTTTAGGGCTAGGGTTAGAGATCCGGTTAGGGTTACTATTGGACGTAGGGTTCGGGTTATGTTGAGGGCTAGGGTTAGACATCAGGTTAGGGTTAAGATTGGACCTAGGGTTATAGTGATGTTGAGGGCTAGCGTATTCCAGCAGTGAAAACACACATTTCTATAAAGACTTTGAAGCAGCAAGCTAAAGCCTTTTGGCTGAGTGTTCTTTCATAGAGAAACATGCATTTCATCCTTCTGGAGTGAATTTTCATGCTGGAGTTCATATGCATTTTATACTGTGCAGATGTAGCTACCTGCTGGGGGTTGTGTCATAGAAGCACCTTTTCTGCAGGAGCTTATTGGAACATTCATTGTTTGGCTAAGTTATTTAGGGTTGGTTTTGGAAGGTCTTTCAACCTTGGCCAAATCCCGCTTCGTACGCAAGTTTTTAATACCGCTGTTTCCAAGTGTCCACAAAGAGCTGCTGCTTGAAACTGTCCACATGCACATCTCGTATACTGGTGTGCTCGTTTCACTACCTGGATTTTGGTTTCCTCTTCTTTCTTTGAAATGACAAGTCTTCATTCAGCATTCTACACACACCTTGTACCAGCTTCAGTTTGAAGCATGTTGGTGCTCTCAAAACGCTGTGTAACCTATGTAGAGTGTGTTACTCTCCAGCACTGAATACACAACTTAGAGCTCCTTTCACCACAGACACGCAAACACATCTTTTTGTGAAAGTCCTACTTCAGGTCCCTTTGAAATGTAAGGGTTTCATGGAGAACATGAAGTCAATCATGCTTTTGCACTCTACTACCAATAGAAATGACCTCTTGTACATGCCTGACTGAGTTTCACTGCAAAATGCCCTTGTTTTCTGGTTTCTTGAATGTTCTCAACACATTAGGAGAAAGAGCGTGTTTGAGCAAGATCGATGCAGTGTGCGTTTCCCTAGATTTCAAGTGATTTGGGAAATATAATCCTTATTTTTCCACATTGTGAAAGAAACATGAGGCTTGCAAGAGATTGAAAAAATGCATCCCAAAACGTACTCCAGCGGTGAAAGCACACGTTTCTACAAAGACTTTGAAGTAGCAAGTAAAAGCCAATGGCTGAGTGTTCTTTCAGAGAGAAACATACACATTTCATCCTTCTGGAGTGAATTTTCAGCCTGGAATTCATATGCATTTGTACCGTGCAGAATGTAACTACCTGCTCGGGGGTTGTGTCATAGAAGCAACTTTCCTGCAGGAGCTTATTGGAACATTCATTGTTTGGCTAACTTCTTTGGGTTGGTTTTGGAAGGTCTTTCAACTTTAGCCAAATCCGCTTTCTTACGAAATTTTTTCACAGCCCTGTTTCCAAGAGCCCACAAAGAACTGCTGCTTAAAACTCTCCACATGCACATCTCCCATACTGGTGTGCTCGTTTCACTACCTGGATTTTGGTTTCCTCTTCTTTCTTTGAAATTACAAGCCCTCTTTCTGCATGCTACACACACCTTGTAGCAGTTTCAGTTTGCAGCATATTGGTGCTCTTAAAACGCTGAGTAACCTGTGTAGAGAGTGTCAATCTCCAGCATTGAATACACAACTTAGAGCTCCTTTCACCACAGACACGCAAACACATCTTTTTGTAAAAGTCCTACTTCTTTACTCTTGGAAATGTAAGGGTTTCATCGAGAACTTGAAGTCAATCATGCTTTTGCACTCTGCAACCAATAGGAATGAACTCTTGTACATACCCGTCTGAATTTCAGTGCAAAATGCCCTTCTTTTCTGGTTTGTTGAAAGTTCACAACACATTAGGAGATAGAGCGTGTTTGAAGAAGACTGATGCAGTGTGCGTTTTCCTTTATTTCTTGTGATTTGGGAAACATAATCCGTGATTTTCCACATTGTCTAAGAAACAACATGAGGCTTGCAAGAGATTGAAACAATGCATCCTAAAACTTATTCCAGCAGTGAAAACACACGGTTCTACAAAGATTTGGAAGGAGCAAGCAAAAGAATAGTGGCTGAGTGTCCTTTCAGAGAGAAACACATGCATTTCATCCTTCTGGAGTGAGTTTTCTTGCTGGAATTCATATGCATTTTGTACTGTGCAGAATGTAGCTACCTGCTCGGGGGTTGTGTCATAGATGCACCTTTCCTGTAGGAGCTTATTGGAACTTTCATTGTTTGGCTAAGTTATTTAGGGTTGGTTTTGGAAGGTCTTTCAACTTTGGCCAAATCCGCTTTGTACGAAAGTTTTTCACAGCCCTGTTTCCAAGTGTCCACAAAGAGCTGCTGCTTGAAAGTGTCCACATGCACATCTCCCATACTGGTGTGCTCGTTTCACTACCTGGATTTTGGTTTCCTCTTCTTTCTTTGAAATGACAAGTCTTCATTCAGCATGCTACACACAGCTTGTAGCAGTTTCAGTTTGAAGCATGTTGGTGCTCTCAAAACGCTGTGTATGCTGTGTAGAGTGTGTCACTCTACAGCACTGAATACACAACTTAGAGCTCCTTTCAACACAGACACGCAAACACGTCTTTTTGGGAAAGTCCTAACTCAGGTAAATTGGAAATGTAAGGGTTTCATCGAAAACATGAAGACAATCATGCTTTTGAACTCTGCAACCGAAAGAAATGGCTTTTTGTACATGCCATTCTGAATTTCACTGCAAAATGCCCTTCTTTTCTGGTTTGTTGAAAGTTCAAAACACTTTAGGAAATAGAACGTGTTTGAAGAAGACTGATGCAGTGTGCGTTTTCCTGGATTTCAAGTGATTCGGGATACATACTCCTTGTTTTTCCACTTTGTCTAAGAAACAACATGAGGCTTGCAAGAGATTGAAAAAATGCATCCTAAAACTTATGCCTGCAGTGAAAACACACGTTTCTACAAAGACTTGGAAGGAGCAAGCAAAAGAATAGTGGCTGAGAGTTCTTTCAGAGAGAAACACACGTATTTCATCCTTCTGTAGAGACGGTTAGGGTTACGATTGGACCTAGGGTAGGGTTATATTGAGGGCTAGGGTTAGAGAGACGGTTAGGGTTACGATTGGACCTAGGGTTAGGGTTATGTTGAGGGCTAGGGTTAGAGATATGGTTAGGGTTACGATTGGACCTAGGGTTAGGGTTATGTTGAGGGCTAGGGTTAGAGATATGGTTAGGGTTACGATTGGACCTAGGGTTAGGGTTATGTTGAGGGCTAGGGTTAGAGAGAAGGTTAGGGTTACTTTTGGACCTAGGGTTAGGGTTATGTTGAGGGCTAGGGTTAGAGATCAGGTTAGGGTTACGATTGGACCTAGGGTTAGGGTTATGTTGAGGGCTAGGGTTAGAGTTCCGGTTAGGGTTACACGTGAACCTAGGGTTAGCGTAACGTTGAGGGCTAGGCTTAGAGAGAAGGTTAGGGTTACAATTGGACCTAGGGTTAGGGTTATGTTGAGGGCTAGGGTTAGAGATCCGGTTAGGGTTACGATTGGACCTAGGGTTAGGGTTATGTTGAGGGCTAGGATTAGAGATCATGTTAGTATTACGATTGGACATAGGGTTAGGGTTATGTTGAGGGCTAGGGTTAGAGAGAAGGTTAGGGTTACTTTTGGACCTAGGGTTAGGGTTATGTTGAGGGCTAGGGTTAGAGATATGGTTAGGGTTACCATTGGACCTAGGGTTAGGGTTATCTTGAGGGCTAGGGTTAGAGTTCCGGTTAGGGTTACACTTGAACCTAGGGTTAGCGTAACGTTGAGGGCTAGGCTTAGAGAGAAGGTTAGGGTTACAATTGGACCTAGGGTTAGGGTTATGTTGAGGGCTAGGGTTAGAGATCCATTTAGGGTTACGATTGGACCTAGGGTTAGGGTTATGTTGAGGGCTAGGATTAGAGATCATGTTAGTATTACGATTGGACATAGGGTTTGGGTTATGTTGAGGGCTAGGGTTAGAGAGAAGGTTAGGTTTACTTTTGGACCTAGGGTTAGGGTTATGTTGAGGGCTAGGGTTAGAGATATGGTTAGGGTTACGATTGGACCTAGGGTTAGGGTTATGTTGAGGGCTAGGGTTAGAGAGAAGGTGAGGGTTACTTTTGGACCTAGGGTTAGGGTTATGTTGAGGGCTAGGGTTAGAGATATAGTTAGGGTTACGATTGCACCTAGGGTTAGGGTTATGTTGAGGGCTAGGGTTAGAGATATGGTTAGGGTTACGATTGCACCTAGGGTTAGGGTTATGTTGAGGGCTAGGGTTAGAGATATGGTTAGGGTTACGATTGGACCTAGGGTTAAGGTTATGTTGAGGGCTAGGGTTAGAGAGAAGGTTAGGGTTACTTTTGGACCTAGGGTTAGGGTTATGTTGACGGCTAGGGTTAGAGATATGGTTAGGGTTACGATTGCACCTAGTGTTAGGGTTATGATTAGGGCTAGGGTTAGAGATCCGGTTAGGGTTACGATTGGACCTAGGGTTAGGGTTATGTTGAGGGCTAGGGTTAGACATCCGGTTAGGGTTACGATTGGACCTAGGGTTAGGGTTATGTTGAGGCCCAGGGTTTGAGATCTGGTTAGGGTTAGACTGTACCTAGGGTTAGGGTTATGTTGAGGGCTAGGGTTAGAGATCAGGTTAGTATTACTATTGGACCTAGGGTTAGGGTTAGGTTTAGGGCTAGGGATACAGATCCGGTTAGGGTTACGATTGGACCTAGGGTTAGGGTTATGTTGAGGGCTAGGGTTAGTGATCAGGTTAGTATTACGATTGGACCTAAGGTTACGGTTATGTTGAGGGCTAGGGTTCAGATCCGGTTAGGGTTACCATTGGACCTAGGGTTAGCGTAACGTTGAGGGCTAGGGTTAGAGATATGGTTAGGGTTATGATTGGACCTAGGGTTAGGGTTATGTTTAGGGCTAGGGTTAGAGATATGGTTAGGGTTATGATTGGACTTAGGGTTAGGGTTATGTATAGGGCTGGGGTTAGAGATCAGTTTAGGGTTACGATTGGACCTAGGGTTAGGGTTATGTTGAGGGCTAAGGTTAGAGAGAAGGTTAGGGTTTCAATTGGACCTAGGGTTAGGGTTATGTTGAGGGCTAGGGTTACAGATCAGGTTAGGGTTACGGTTGGACCTAGGGTTAGGGTTATGTTTAGGGCTAGGGTTAGAGATCCGGTTAGGATTACTATTGGACGTAGGGTTAGGGTTATGTTGAGGGCTAGGGTTAGAGATCCGGTTAGTATTACGATTGGACCTAGGGTTAGGGTTACGTTGAGGGCTAGGGTTAGAGAGAAAGTTAGGGTTATGATTGGACCTAGGGTTAGGGTTATGTTTAGGGCTAGGGTTAGAGATCCGGTTAGGATTACTATTGGACCTAGGGGTAGCGTAAGGTTGAGGGCTAGGGTTAGAGATATGGTTAGGGTTACGATTGGACCTAGGGTTAGGGTTATGTTGAGGGCTAGGGTTAGAGAGAAAGTTAGGGTTATGATTGGACCTAGGGTTAGGGTTATGTTGAGGGCTAGGGTTAGAGTTCCGGTTAGGGTTAAGATTGGACCTAGGGTTAGTGTAACGTTGAGGGCTAGGCCTAGGGACAAGGTTATGGTTACAATTGGACCTAGGGTTAGGGTTATGTTGAGGGCTAGGGTTAGAGTTCTGGTTAGGGTTAAGAATGGACCCAGGGTTAGTGTAACGTTGAGGGCTAGGCCTAGAGACAAGGTTAGAGTTACAATTGGACCTAGGGTTAGGGTTATGTTGAGGGCTAGGGTTAGAGATCCGGTTAGGGTTACGCATGGACCTAGGTTTAGGGTTATGTTGAGGGCTAGGGTTAGAGAGAAAGTTAGGGTTACGATTGGACCTAGGGTTAGGGTTATGTTGAGGGCTAGGGTTATAGAGAAGGTTAGGGTTACTTTTGGACCTAGGGTTAGGGTTATGTTGAGGGCTAGGGTTAGAGATCCGGTTACGGTTACGATTGGACCTAGGGTTAGGGTTATGTTGAGGGCTAGGGTTAGAGAGAAGGTTAGGGTTACAATTGGACCTAGGGTTAGGGTTATGTTGAGGGCTAGGGTTAGAGATCCGGTTAGGGTTACGATTGGACCTAGGGTTAGGGTTATGTTGAGGGTTAGGATTAGAGATCATGTTAGTATTACGATTGGACATAGGGTTAGGGTTATGTTGTAGGCTAGGGTTAGAGAGAAGGTTAGGGTTACTTTTGGACCTAGGATTAGGGTTATGTTGAGGGCTAGGGTTAGAGATATGGTTAGGGTTACGATTGGACCTAGGGTTAGGGTTATGTTGAGGGCTAGGGTTAGAGAGAAGGTTAGGGTTTCTTTTGGACCTAGGGTTAGGGTTATGTTGAGGGCTAGGGTTAGAGTTATCGTTAGGGTTGCGATTGGACCTAGGGTTAGGGTTATGTTGAGGGCTAGGGTTAGAGAGAAGGTTAGGGTTACTTTTGGACCTAGGGTTAGGGTTATGTTGAGGGCCAGGGTTAGAGATATGGTTAGGGTTACGATTGGACCTACGGTTAGGGTTATGTTGAGGGCTAGGGTTAGAGATCCGGTTAGGGTTACGATTGGACCTAGGGTTAGGGTTATGTTGAGGGCTAGGGTTAGACATCTGGTTAGGGTTACGATTGGACCTAGGGTTATGGTTATGTTGAGGCCCAGGGTTTGAGATCTGGTTAGGGTTAGATTGGACCTAGGGTTAGGGTTACGTTGAGGGCTAGGGTTAGAGATCAGGTTAGTATTACGATTGGACCTAGGGTTAGGGTTAGGTTTAGGGCTAGGGATACAGATCCGGTTAGGGTTACGATTGGACCTAGGGTTAGGGTTATGTTGATGGCTAGGGTTAGTGATCAGGTTAGTATTACGATTGGACCTAAGGTTAAGGTTATGTTGAGGGCTAGGGTTCAGATCCGGTTAGGGTTACGATTGGACCTAGGGTTAGCGTAACGTTTAGGGCTAGGGTTAGACAGACGGTTAGGGTTACGATTGGACCTAAGGTTAGGGTTATGTTGAGGGCTAGGGTTAGAGATATGGTTAGGGTTATGATTGGACATAGGGTTAGGGTTATGTATAGGGCTAGGGTTAGAGATCAGGTTAGGGTTACTATTGGACCTAGGGTTAGGGTTATGTTTAGGGCTAGGGTTAGAGATCCGGTTAGGATTACTATTGGACGTAGGGTTAGGGTTATGTTGAGGGCTAGATTTAGAGATCCGGTTAGTATTACGATTGGACCGAGGGTTAGGTTTATGTTGAGGGCTAGGGTTACAGACCCGGTTAGGGTTACGATTTGACCTAGCGTTAGGGTTATGTTGAGTGCTAGGGTTAGAGATCCCGTTAGGGTTACGATTGGACCTAGGGTTAGGGTTATGTTGAGGCCCAGGGTTTGAGATCTGGTTAGGGTTAGATTGGACCTAGGGTTAGGGTTATGTTTAGGGCTAGGGTTAGAGATCAGGTTAGGGTTAAGATTGGACCTAGGGTTATAGTGATGTTGAGGGCTAGGGTATTCCAGCAGTGAAAACACACATTTCTATAAAGACTTTGAAGCAGCAAGCTAAAGCCTTGTGGCTGAGTGTTCTTTCATAGAGAAACATGCATTTCATCCTTCTGGAGTGAATTTTCATGCTGGAGTTCATATGCATTTTATACTGTACAGAATGTAGCTACCTGGTGGGGGTTGTGTCATAGAAGCACCTTTTCTGCAGGAGCTTATTGGAACATTCATTGTTTGGCTAAGTTATTTAGGGTTGGTTTTGGAAGGTCTTTCAACTTTGGCCAAATCCGCTTTGTACGAAAGTTTTTCACAGCCCTGTTTACAAGTGTCCACAAAGAACTGCTGCTTGAAACTGTCCACATGCACATCTCGTATACTGGTGTGCTCGTTTCACTACCTGGATTTTGGTTTCCTCTTCTTTCTTTGAAATGACAAGTCTTCATTCAGCATTCTACACACACCTTGTACCAGCTTCAGTTTGAAGCTTGTTGGTGCTCTCAAAACGCTGTGTAACCTATGTAGAGTGTGTTACTCTCCAGCACTGAATACACAACTTAGAGCTCCTTTCACCACAGACACGCAAACACATCTTTTTGTGAAAGTCCTACTTCAGGTCCCTTGGAAATGTAAGGGTTTCATGGATAACATGAAGTCAATCATTCTTTTGCACTCTACTACCAATAGAAATGACCTCTTGTACATGCCACCTGAATTTCACTGCAAAATGCCCTTGTTTTCTGGTTTCTTGAATGTTCTCAACACATTAGGAGAAAGAGCGTGTTTGAGCAAGATCGATGCAGTGTGCGTTTCCCTAGATTTCAAGTGATTTGGGAAATATAATCCTTATTTTTCCACATTGTGAAAGAAACATGAGGCTTGCAAGAGATTGAAAAAATGCATCCCAAAACGTACTCCAGCGGTGAAAGCACACGTTTCTACAAAGACTTTGAAGTAGCAAGTAAAAGCCAATGGCTGAGTGTTCTTTCAGAGAGAAACATACACATTTCATCCTTCTGGAGTGAATTTTCAGCCTGGAATTCATATGCATTTGTACCGTGCAGAATGTAACTACCTGCTCGGGGGTTGTGTCATAGAAGCAACTTTCCTGCAGGAGCTTATTGGAACATTCATTGTTTGGCTAACTTCTTTGGGTTGGTTTTGGAAGGTCTTTCAACTTTAGCCAAATCCGCTTTCTTACGAAATTTTTTCACAGCCCTGTTTCCAAGAGCCCACAAAGAACTGCTGCTTAAAACTCTCCACATGCACATCTCCCATACTGGTGTGCTCGTTTCACTACCTGGATTTTGGTTTCCTCTTCTTTCTTTGAAATTACAAGCCCTCTTTCTGCATGCTACACACACCTTGTAGCAGCTTCAGTTTGCAGCATATTGGTGCTCTTAAAACGCTGAGTAACCTGTGTAGAGAGTGTCAATCTCCAGCACTGAATACACAACTTAGAGCTCCTTTCACCACAGACACGCAAACACATCTTTTTGTAAAAGTCCTCTTTCTTTACTCTTGGAAATGTAAGGGTTTCATCGAGAACTTGAAGTCAATCATGCTTTTGCACTCTGCAACCAATAGGAATGAACTCTTGTACATACCCGTCTGAATTTCAGTGCAAAATGCCCTTCTTTTCTGGTTTGTTGAAAGTTCACAACACATTAGGAGATAGAGCGTGTTTGAAGAAGACTGATGCAGTGTGCGTTTTCCTTTATTTCTTGTGATTTGGGAAACATAATCCGTGATTTTCCACATTGTCTAAGAAACAACATGAGGCTTGCAAGAGATTGAAACAATGCATCCTAAAACTTATTCCAGCAGTGAAAACACACGGTTCTACAAAGACTTGGAAGGAGCAAGCAAAAGAATAGTGGCTGAGTGTCCTTTCAGAGAGAAACACATGCATTTCATCCTTCTGGAGTGAGTTTTCTTGCTGGAATTCATATGCATTTTGTACTGTGCAGAAGGTAGCTACCTGCTCGGTGGTTGTGTCATAGATGGACCTTTCCTGCAGGAGCTTATTGGAACTTTCATTGTTTGGCTAAGTTATTTAGGGTTGGTTTTGGAAGGTCTTTCAACTCTGGCCAAATCCGCTTTGTACGAAAGTTTTTCACAGCCCTGTTTCCAAGTGTCCACAAAGAGCTGCTGCTTGAAAGTGTCCACATGCACATCTCCCATACTGGTGTGCTCGTTTCACTACCTGGATTTTGGTTTCCTCTTCTTTCTTTGAAATGACAAGTCTTCATTCAGCATGCTACACACACCTTGTAGCAGTTTCAGTTTGAAGCATGTTGGTGCTCTCAAAACGCTGTGTATCCTGTGTAGAGTGTGTCACACTACAGCACTGAATACACAACTTAGAGCTCCTTTCAACACAGACACGCAAACACGTCTTTTTGGGAAAGTCCTAACTCAGGTAAATTGGAAATGTAAGGGTTTCATCGAAAACATGAAGACAATCATGCTTTTGAACTCTGCAACCGAAAGAAATGGCTTTTTGTACATGCCATTCTGAATTTCACTGCAAAATGCCCTTCTTTTCTGGTTTGTTCAAAGTTCAAAACACTTTAGGAAATAGACCGTGTTTGAAGAAGACTGATGCAGTGTGCGTTTTCCTGGATTTCAAGTGATTCGGGATACATACTCCTTGTTTTTCCACATTGTCTAAGAAACAACATGAGGCTTGCAAGAGATTGAAAAAATGCATCCAAAAACTTATGCCTGCAGTGAAAACACACGTTTCTACAAAGACTTGGGAGGAGCAAGCAAAAGAATAGTGGCTGAGAGTTCTTTCAGAGAGAAACACACGTATTTCATCCTTCTGTAGAGACGGTTAGGGTTACGATTGGAGCTAGGGTAGGGTTATGTTGAGGGCTAGGGTTAGAGAGACGGTTAGGGTTACGATTGGACCTAGGGGTAGCGTAAGGTTGAGGGCTAGGGTTAGAGATATGGTTAGGGTTACGATTGGACCTAGGGTTAGGGTTATGTTGAGGGCTAGGGTTAGAGAGAAGGTTAGGGTTACGATTGGACCTAGGGTTAGGGTTATGTTGAGGGCTAGGGTTAGAGTTCCGGTTAGGGTTAAGATTGGACCTAGGGTTAGTGTAACGTTGAGGGCTAGGCCTAGGGACAAGGTTAGGGTTACAATTGGACCTAGGGTTAGGGTTATGTTGAGGGCTAGAGTTAGATTCTGGTTAGGGTTAAGATTGGACCCAGGGTTAGAGTAACGTTGAGGGCTAGGCCTAGAGACAAGGTTAGAGTTACAATTGGCCTAGGGTTAGGGTTATGTTGAGGGCTAGGGTTAGAGATCCGGTTAGGGTTACGCATGGACCTAGGTTTAGGGTTATGTTGAGGGCTAGGGTTAGAGAGAAGGTTAGGGTTACGATTGGACCTAGGGTTAGGGTTATGTTGAGGGCTAGGGTTAGAGAGAAGGTTAGGGTTACTTTTGGACCTAGGGTTAGGGTTATGTTGAGGGCTAGGGTTAGAGATCCGGTTACGGTTACGATTGGACCTAGGGTTAGGGTTATGTTGAGGGCTAGGGTTAGAGAGAAGGTTAGGGTTACTTTTGGACCTAGGGTTAGGGTTATGTTGAGGGCTAGGGTTAGAGATATGGTTAGGGTTACGATTGGACCTAGGGTTAAGGTTATGTTGAGGGCTAGGGTTAGAGAGAAGGTTAGGGTTACTTTTGGACCTAGGGTTAGGGTTATGTTGAGGGATAGGGTTAGAGATATGGTTAGGGTTACGATTGGACCTAGGGTTAGGGTTATGTTGAGGGCTAGGGTTAGAGTTCCGGTTAGGGTTACACTTGAACCTAGGGTTAGCGTAACGTTGAGGCCTAGGCTTAGAGACAAGGTTAGGGTTACAATTGGACCTAGGGTTAGGGTTATGTTGAGGGCTAGGATTAGAGGTCATGTTAGTATTACGATTGGACATAGGGTTAGGGTTATGTTGAGGGCTAGGGTTAGAGAGAAGGTTAGGGTTACTTTTGGACCTAGGGTTAGGGTTATGTTGAGGGCTAGGATTAGAGATATGGTTAGGGTTACGATTGGACCTAGGGTTAGGGTTATGTTGAAGGCTAGGGTTAGAGATCCGGTTAGGGTTACGATTGGACCTAGGGTTAGGGTTATGTTGAGGGCTAGGGTTAGACATCCGGTTAGGGTTACGATTGGACCTAGGGTTAGGGTTATGTTGAGGCCCAGGGTTTCAGATCTGGTTAGGGTTAGATTGGACCTAGGGTTAGGGTTATGTTGAGGGCTAGGGTTAGTGATCAGGTTAGTATTACTATTGGACATAGGGTTAGGGTTATGTTTAGGGCTAGGGATACAGATCCGGTTAGGGTTACGATTGGACCTAGGGTTAGGGTTATGTTGAGGGCTAGGGTTAGTGATCAGGTTAGTATTACGATTGGACCTAAGGTTAAGGTTATGTTGAGGGCTAGGGTTCAGATCCGGTTAGGGTTACGATTGGACCTAGGGTTAGCGTAACGTTGAGGGCTAGGGTTAGAGAGACGGTTAGGGTTACGATTGGACCTAGGGTTAGGGTTATGTTGAGGGCTAGGGTTAGAGATATGGTTAGGGTTATGATTGGACATAGGGTTAGGGTTATGTATAGGGCTAGGGTTAGAGATCAGGTTAGGGTTACGATTGGACCTAGGGTTAGGGTTATGTTGAGGGCTAGGGTTAGAGAGAAGGTTAGGGTTTCAATTGGACCTAAGGTTAGGGTTATGTTGGGGGCTAGGGTTACAGATCCGGTTAGGGTTACGATTGGACCTAGGGTTAGGGTTATGTTTAGGGCTAGGGTTAGAGATCCGGTTAGGGTTACTATTGGACGTAGGGTTCGGGTTATGTTGAGGGCTAGGGTTAGAAATCAGGTTAGGGTTAAGATTGGACCTAGGGTTATAGTGATGTTGAGGGCTAGCGTA